>NC_084460.1:176227318-176541068 GCF_027409185.1 Cynocephalus volans
GAGAGTTCATCATGCCCTGTCCTTTTAAAGCCCCCAGAACCATACCCTGACCACCATTAAACCGTAAACTTAATCACCATTTCAAGGCCCCACCTTTCAATTACCATGATAGGATTTTCCACCCTCAATAGTTACAGTGGGATTAAGTTTTAGAGGGACATTCAACCCAAGGAAGTCTGTATTCATCATCTTGGGCATGGAAAGGTTATAATTACTCTTGAGGGAAGCAGCCAAATGCCATACAATTCATGTAACTTCTGGAAAGCACTTTCAGTACAAATGCAGAAACATCCCACATGACCATCAGGAGCAAGTTTCAAAATGTGCATCTTGCTTATATTAAGCAGAGTAATTCCAGAGATATTTCTGAAGGCCTGGGTGATACCACTGTCCTCGTTACAGGTGATGCAGGGCCCCCTGTGCTGAATATGATGACAGTTTCTCATTTTGCCCTTGCCGTCTCTCATTTGCTGGGAGGCATAGAACTTTTTGATATCATTCCAGGCCTTAAGTTTCTTAAGAAGCAAAACAGCCTCTTTGGTCTTCTTGTAGCCTTCGATTTTATCTTCGACCGCCAAAGGAAATTCAGGAAATTCCTCAGTACGATGACATTTAGACATTATCAGCACTGGTAAGGCTGAGGCAGCCAGGGCAGAGAAGATGGCATATCGCTTTGGGGTTAAATTCACTCTGCAGTGCCAATGGTGCCAAACATGTGGCCTCCATGACACATATTTCCAGAAGCACCTTGGCTAGATCAGAGAGTCTCTCCACTTCCAGTTTTGAGAATTCGAGCAACAGGTTAGTCAGTACCCCACGACTCAGCCCTGGTTTGATGACCTGCTAATTCATGGACAACACAAGGCTGCCTTGTTTTTGCGCAAGTTGGTCTGAACAAAGTTCACAATATCTGGTTGAATGGGAACCTTGAACCCAGCTGGCAAAGTGGCATTTTTGCTAGATGACTCCCCCTTTTTGGAGTACACTGATATCAGTGGATGAGCACATGTCATGGTGTGAAGAGGAAAAGGCCAGGCTCCTCTCAACCTGGCAGCTCCCACAGGAAAGGAAAGCACTTACCCAGTATGTAATCTCTTGAGACTTTTTTGTTCCACCCAGCATACTGCGTTTGAGATTTACTCAAGTCGTGTGTTATTCCTTTCCATTGCTAAGTGGTGTTCCATTACATGAATGAACCACAGTTTATTTAACCATTTACCCATTGAAGGACATTTGGGTTCCTTCTAGTTTGGGGTAAGTATGAATAGAGCAGTTATAAATGTTAATGTGAAGGCTTCAGTGTGAACATAAGGTTTTATTTCTCTAGGGCAAATATCTAGGAATGAGATTGCTGGATCATATCACAAGTCTATGTTTAACTTTTTAAGAAACTGCCAAACTGTTTTCCCCACTGAGATGAGGAGCAAATCAAGGATATCCACTCTCCCCACTCCTATTCGACGTCATATTGGAAGTCCTAGCCAGTACAATGAAGCAATAAACAGAAATAAAAGGCATACAGGTTAGAAAGAAAGAAAACTGTCCCTATTTGCAGATTAAAAAAGAAAAGTGTCTATATAGAAATTCCCAAGGTTTCTACCCAGAAAACAAAAACAAAAAAAACTTCTAGGAATAAATAAGTTTAGCATGGTCACACGATACAAGGTCACCACATAAAAATCAATTGATTTCTATCTGCTAGCAATTAACAATTGAAAACCAAAATTGAAAACACAATACCCTTTACAACAGCTTCAAAAATGTAAAAATGCTTAGGTATAAATCTAACAATATTTATATGTACAGGATCTGCATGCTGAAACTGATGAAAGAATTCAAAGAAGATCTAAATAAATGGAGGACATACTGTGTTCATGGATTGGAGGACTCAACACTGCAAAGATGTAAATTATTCCCAGTTGATCAATAGATCCAATGGGAATCCCAATCAATATTTTGTAGACACTTTTTTAAAAAATCTGAAAATAGGGACAGTTTTCTTTCTTTCTTTCTAACTTGTATGCCTTTTATTTCTGTTTATTGCTTCATTGTACTGGCTAGGACTTCTAATATGATGTTGAATAGGAGTAGGTAGAGAGAGTAACCTTGATTTGTTCCTCATCTTAGGAGGGAGAACAATCAGTCTTTTATAACAGAGTAAGATGTTATCTGAAGGATTTGTAGATGCCCTTTGTCAGATTTAGGAAGTTTGCTTTTATTCCTGTTATTGGGAATGGATGTTAAATTTTGTCAAATGCCTTTCTGTATCAATTGATATTATAATGTGGTTTTTCTTCTTTGTACTCTCAATCTGAAAGATTACCTGGATTGACCCAGAATTGCTTTTTTAGTATAGATCCCACTTGGCCATGGTGTATTAGTCTTTTTACATATTGCTGAATTTTATTTGCCAATATATGTTGAGGATGTTTGTGTCTATGTTCACGAGGGATATTGATCTGTAGTTTTCTTTCTTTTTAACTAAATTTTTTTTTAGTTAATGTTTTTTATTGAAACAATTGATTATACATATTTGTGGTGTACAGAGGTAACTATCAGTATTTGTGTACAATATGTGATGATCAGATCAGGATTATTTGCATATTCATCATTACAAAACAGAATTATTCTTTGTGTTAATTTTTAAAATAATGTTTATGTCTGGTTCTGGTATCAAGGTAATTCTGGTCTTGTAAAATGAATTGGGAAATATTTTCTCCTCTTATGTATAAGAGATTTTGTAAAATAAATTTTATTTGTTATTTGTTATTTCTAATTTATTTTTACACAATTTCCTTTATTTGTTATTTCTCCTTTAAATGTTTGGTAGAGTTGACCAGTGAAACAATCTGTCCTGGAGATAGCTTTTTCAGATATTTCAAATGATAAATCAATTGATTTAATAGTTTTAGGAGTATTCAGGTTATCTATTTCATCTTAGGTAGGCTTTAATAGTATTTGATTTTTGAAAAATTGGTTCATTTAATCTAAGTTGTCAAATATATGTGTATATTATTTGCAGCTGTTACTTATTAGCTTTTTTATATCTGTAGGGTCTGTAGTGATACCCTCTCTTTCATTCCTGATATTAGTAAATCAGGTCAATTCCAAATAATAGAGATATCCTGTTCATAGAATTCTATGAAAGTTAATTTTATTTCAAAGTCAGACAAACAAAACAAGATTTGTTTTTCTAAAAAAATTTATTTATTCATTAATATATTTTTTTACTCTCTAAGATATTGTGGAGCAGTTAGTGGGGAGGGAGAGAGGGAAAGGAAAAAGGAAATAGGGCGTGAGGAAGAGGAAGGAGGGGGCATGGTTGAGGTACATGGCACCCCCCTCATTCTGACAGGGAAGACCAGGGGACTTCTAGCAGTTGCTCAGTGATCATTGCTGGGCTGGATGCAGATGTCAGAGGGGTGTGGCTGAAGCCCTCGGACCTCCACCGCCCCAGCTCGGGAGCTTGGGGTGCTTCCTGCAGTGGCTTGGTGGTCATTGGTGGGCTAAGTGTGGTCATCAAGGAGTCGTGGCTGAGGTCCATGGCCCTTCCCCTTCCCTACTTGGGAGCCCAGGGGGCTTCCTGTCCTTCTAGGTTTTATAGGTGTTCTTTGGTGGTGTTTGACTTTTACTGGTTAATATCAAACTTTGTCTGTGACCTGTGGGTATTTTGTTTTTTCTTTCAGTTCTTTGTTGGATTATTTGCTGTTCTCACTGCTTAATCTCTGCACAGGAACTAATTTGTTGTCCTTTGTTCACTTCTAAAATGAGAGAACTTCCTGTGGAACCAGCACTCAGTCCCTGTGATTGAGCTTTATTGTTGCTTTGCAGCTGATTCTCTGGGAAGGACTTTTTGTGCAGCTCAGGTTTTAATTGTTGACCTTGTAAACACTTCCGGGTCTTGTGAGTTCTGGTACACAACCTGAGTTGTGTGGAAACTTTCATTTGGGCCTGAGTCTTTTCAGCAAACTGCACCCCTTGCAGTTTTATATTCCTGACTGGTCTCCACTGAGTGGTCCTATGCTGATTGGGGGGCAGATCAGCTGTCCATGCTGTGCCCCAGTGTTCCCCTGGTGGTCTGTCTCCCTCACTGCCTGTACTCCACACACTTCCCATGGGATGGGCCATGACTCACCAACCTCCGAGTGGCTCCTTTTTACAGTAGTCTGTGACTCCTTGCTCCTATTTGTGTCCACAGGAACCCTATTAGTGGTCCTGCTGGTCTGGGGGCCACCACGGCCCTCTTCTCCCCTGCTGCCTCCAAGCAACTTCATCCAAAGGGCACAGGTGTGGCTTTTGCCAGCTCTTGTTCCATGTGCTCACCAGCTCTAGCCTTGAAGTGTCTGGGCTCAAAATGGTGGAAGCGGTCCCTTCTTTCTCTCATCGTGGCTTCTCCTGCCTTCATGCACTCCATTGGTCTCTTCTCTTCCCCTGAGCTCTAGCAGCCCCAGCTTAGCTGTTGTTGCTTTTTAATAGTTGTAAATTGGTTGATTTGTGGGAGACAGTGATGCTGGTGACCGTCTATTCTGCCATCTTCCAGAACAAGATTTCTAAATATGAAATAGATGTATCTAAAAATCAGTATGTTCAAAATAAATTTTATCATCTCTTTCCCAATCTCTCTTCCTCTTGTATACTATTCTTTTACAAATAGCACCATCCACTCACCTAAGGCAAAAACCAGGGTACTTTCTTATTTCTCACTCATTGTAACTCCTTTGCTTTCTTAATATCTCTGAGATTCATTTCCTTTTCTCTAACCTTTCAGCACTGCATTTGTTCAGACTTCCAGTACTTCTCTCCAAGATTACGTTGGAAGCCTCTAACTGGTTTCTCTGCCTCCGGTCTTAGCTCCCCTCTAAACTACTCTTTATGTTGTAACCAAGCCTTATTTCTAAAGTGTGTTACTAGGCATATCACCTTCCTCTCATTTCTATGAAAATCCTTTAAAAGTTGTCATAGTCTTTTGGGCTGCTATAACAAAGATACCATAAACCAGGTGGCTTATAAACAACAAACATTTGTTTTCCATAATTTTAGAGGCTGAGAAGTCCAAGGTCAAGGTGCTGGCAGATTTAGTGTGTAGTGAGAGCCCATTTCCTGGTTCATAGAAAGCATCCTCTACCTGTGTCCACACATGGTGGACAGGGGCAAGGCAGCTTTCTAAGGCCTCTTTTACAAGGGCACTAATCTCATTCTTGAGGGCTCTTCCCTCCTGATCTAATCACTTCTCAAAAGTGTCTACCTCCTAAAACCATCACCTTGGGGGTTAGGATTTTGACATATGAATTATGGGGGAACACAAACATTCAGAGCATAGCACAGGTCCTCTGCAGCATTTGGGACAAAGAATGAACTCAGCCATGCTGTTTCTGTTTATTTATTTATTTAGTTTTGATATCAGACCCTTGCCAGAGTTCATCTTCATATCTTGCTGCTCTCTTGTCTTTGTACTCAGCTATACTGACCCATTTGTGGTTCTTTCACCAAACCTTTATTCCTCTCTGTGCTTTTGCACAAATTGCTCTTTATGTTTAGAATACTCTCCCTTTCTCCATGTCATATTGTTTCTCCTGGCCAAGCCTTCCTTGAAACACACAAGAGTAACCTCCTCTGGTAGTCTCCTTGACCTTCCTCATCTCAGTCCCCTATGTACTTTCTCTCTCTCATTACTCTCTCTCTCTCTCTTTTTTTTTTGGTAGTTGGCCAGTGCAGGGATAGAACCCAGGATCTTGATGTTATCAGCACCATGCTCTACCCAACTGAGCTAACCAGCTGCTCCTTCCTTGTATACTCCCAATGCATCTTCTATATACCGCTTGATATGCACTATAATTTACTTGTCTAAGCCCCCTGTAGGCAGGGACTGTGTCTTTTTCATGCTTGCATATACAGTACTTACCTTGGTACATGATAAGTATTCGATAATTATTAAATGAATGAATGTGGAATTTTCTCCACTAAGGCTATGATGTACCAACTGGAAAAGATAACACTAATAAAGCAAGAATAATAATATCTGCATTTATTTGGTTTGCTTGCATATTTTCATTTAATCCTTATAGTAACCCTGTGAATTAAGAGGAATCCCCAATTTACAGAGAAAGGAAGTGAGGCTTGGGAGGGTTGGTAATTTTCTCATAGTCACTCAGCTAATAAGTGACAGAGCCAGGGGTTTGGTATATGGCTGTCTGAATCAAAAGCTGTTCTCTTCCCACTCTACCACCAAGCCTGGGATTTGGGAAGAGAGAATAAGAGAACCTTAAGAGATCTTAACTGTGATTATTAAGTAAGTTACCTCAGGGTGTAAAGGTCTTTTGGATGTGTTATCAGAGACACTAAGAAACAGGAGTGGTGAAAGAGGCTGGTAATGTGAAAATATTAAAAAAATAGATCTGAGAAATTCTTTTCCGATAATTTTTTATTAGATAGGTGGCTGTTGAACACTTGGAATAGAAGATGGCAATCAATAGGAACCAACATATGTTTTCTATGAGTAGATCAGGCAAGAAAACTCCACTTTTCTTTTTACCTTAGATTTTCTAGATTGTATGATCACAATAAAATAGCAGGCAAAGTGTATACTTCTTTGGTCTGAGACCCCCACTTGTCATCAGTGGGCCAAAATCCACACAGGAGAAGGTAAAGTAATGACTTCAAATGAAAACTGATTTTGATAACCAGTAAGCACCAATCTCAAAAGTACAAAAAGAATGATCAGATCTCAAGTCAAAGTCCACAAAGACTTCATCTTCTGTGACCTAAGCAGGTGACCTCCATCTCTATAATCATTGTATCTACTCCATCCTATATGTATGTATCCTTTCACACATCCTAAATTATTTCACAATATTCCTAGAAAAATGAAGAGGCACATATCCTAGAATCTTGGCAGTTTTCTAAGGGGATAAAGATTTCTGCATTCTCATGACCTTTTGCACATGATGTGGTGGCGTGCCCCACTATCCACGCTCTGTGGTTTCTTTACAGACATTTTTTCTGTTGTTTTTCTGGTTGGTTCCTCCTTTGGCTTTCTTATCTGTTAGATATCTGTACAGTTCTTCTTTTTTTCTTTCCATAGAAATAATTATAAACAGCAGAAATGAACCCTTGACAATCTTTATTACTGTATTGTACTGAATTAAGCCTATCTTAATAATCTTCTGAACAAAATAGAGGTATGTGTGATGGCTGATTCTACAAACAAAAAGATGACTTTTCAGGTAGCTAGACAATCACACAAAAAGGATGTAAATCAAGGAAGATCAACTTGAAAGGAAATTTCTCCAGATTTGCTGTAATTCTTTGCTCTTGTTCTCTTTGTACTCCTGGGAAATTTTTATCAGTGATTTGGACATAAACGTAAAAGCCACATTGATCAAATTAAAAAATTTACCATTAAAAAAGTTGAGGGTTAAAGATGAAAGGTTCTGGGCCAGCCCATGGCTCACTTGGGAGAGCGTGGTGCTGACAACACCAAGTCAAGGGTTAAGATCCCCTTACTGGTCATCTTTTTTTTAAAAAAAAAAAATGAAATGTTCTAAATGATCTCACCAGACTGGACAACTGGCTATGAAATGACAAAAAGAATGCTAGTTCCTATTGTCAGCCTCAAAAGAACAATTCTTCCATCCTTAGATATAAGCTCTGAAAACCTTTTTGACAGAAGCTTTTGTGAAAACAAAAATAAGACATGAAAAAAATCAATTCCCTATAAATTTGCCGTGAAACCAAAATACCACATGGCTGCCAAAACCCCAACATGCTCTTATACTACAGACATTGCCTGGAAGATCTGAGTTCTAAACACCATGTTTTATGCTTCTTTATAGCCATGAAGCCCAGCTTAGCATATTGCACTTAATAGATTTTTAATTATTATTCATTGAATAACAACTATAATGGTCAGGGCGTAGCTGGAGTATTGTATTACAATTTGTCTGTCACATTTTAAGGGTTGGTTGCTAACCTGGAGTGCACACAAACAACAATGGCCCAACAGGGAGGGTCTGAAAACGACATACTAGGAAGTCCAATGGATTATTTAGGAGTATGCAGAAGAGAAGATTAATGAGACACAGGATAATTATTTTGGTTCAGACTGGTTTTATCCTGTTCCAAGTGTAGAATTCTGATGGATGTCACAAGCAAGCAGCTTTAAACTCAATATGAAGAAGAACTTTCTACCATTAATAGCAACAGTGATGTGGGCTATTGAATGACCATTTGTTGGGCATGTTGCAGCAGGAATACTTGGCTCTACCTACATGGTGAGGTGATTTGGCTTGAATGCCTTTCCAACTCAAAGATCCTATATCAAGTAGTAAGAGTCTAATTTTTAAAAAATGATAATAAGTGTGTGGAAAATATATGCTCCATTAACAACAAAGCTTCACTAAAAGACTTTTTCTTTCCACTGATGAAACCAAGCAACAAAGTTTCTACTTCTTTCTTATTATATTAGTTTTATTCTTTTACAATTTGTCACAAGTTAGGGATGACTAGCTATTTGCATTACTAATATCCATTATATTGTTAAAATGTAGCTATCTGTCTGTTGGTTTTTTAAGACTTTATATATTTTTCTGAATTTAAGAAGTGATTTTTATGGCATTCTTTGATATTCAGGTTATTATGATTATTTTCAAAAACAATAATATGTTTCTATTTCTGTGTAGTTTACAATTTTTTCATATTTAAGTGAGCACAGAATTAAAAGTTTGTTTTGGACGGGTGGGAATGCTAGTTTTTATTATATATTGCCCCAAATATCTTAATAATGAAAAGTTTAGTAAGTTTGAGTCAAAGCAGTCGCCTGCCCCCAAATAGTCCAATGTAACACTTACTTCAATTTGCCAACAGCACAAGTCTCCAGTATGTTATTCACCGTATTTATCACCACATCTCTGACACCATTGTACCCTTGATCCCCTAGACACCACGTTTTCTGGTTATGCTCTGCTTCTCTGGCTTCTTCATGGCTACCTCTTCCTTATTCTCATCTTAATTGTGGCCCCACCCAAATGAAGACCTTGTAATTCTCTTTTCTCACTCTAGGATTTCCCAGTCCACTTCCACGCCTTCTGTGGAGGAGCCCTAGTTTTCCACCATGGACCCCGCCCTGCCTCTCCCAGCTCTGTTAGGGCTCTCTATTGGCATTAATAGGTCTAACACCCAACTCATTATCTTTCCCCTAAAAACAAAAATTCAGGATCTTCTGTTTTCACCAGTGTGGTACAACCTTTCTCTCAGCCGTTAAAAACTCAGAATATATCCCCGAGTCTTTCCCTCCTGCATGGGGAGTCAGTGTCTTATAATTGTTAGCACAACTTCTGACTCAAGAGATCTAGGTTCAATCCTAGACCTTCGGGGTGCGGGTGGGGTGGGGAAGAAGACATAACAATCACAATTCCTTGAACATGTTAAGACAAGTGAACAGATACGATGTTGATGGGAGGGAGGGGGGAGAGAGAGAGAGAGGGAGGAGTCAGTAAAGGGACATGAAAATCAACTACATTGTATATTGATAAAATTAAAAAAAAATAAATAAATGTCTTTGAAAAAAAAATCCTAGACCTTCTCTTCACTAGTTGCACAACTTGAACAAATTGTTTTGTCTTTTTTAGGACTCATTTTTCACTTCTGTGAACTGGAAATACAGTAACAAACTGTAAATGTTGATGTCCATTGAATTGGATCAAGTATTATGGAAGTTGATGGCCCAATCCTACAGGCTGGTGGTACCATTACTTTGGTTATTCTGACATGGCTCTGATAAAATGTGGACATTAACTAAGCACGAAAAGTGAGAGACAGATTATCTTCGTTTTTAAGTGACTCCCAAGTGATGAATTTTAACTTACAAATGTATGCACAGTAATTTGTACTTAAACTCTAAAATAGTTAATATACTGTGTTAGTTTGCTGGTGTTGCCACAGACTGGGTGGCTCAGACAACAGAAATTTATCTTCTCACAATTCTGGAGGCTACAAGACTAAGATTAAGGTGTCAGCAGGGTTGATTTCTTCTGAGGCCTCTCTCCTTGGCTTGTGGCTGTCTTCCCCCTGTGACTTCACTCATCTTCCCGCTGTGTGTGTCTGTGTCCTGATCTCTTTTTGTAAGAACACCAGTCAGATTGGATTAGGGTCCACCCTAATGACCTCATTTTACCTTAATTTCCTCTATGAAGGTCTTATCCCCCAAAACAATAGCATTCTGAGGTACTGAGGTTAGGATTTCAACCTATAAAGTTGGGGGAGTATGCAGGGACACAATTTAGCCTGTGACATATACACACCTGAGGTCTGAACTGGTAAAAAAGCAAAAATCAAAACAAACAAAAAAACCCCCAAACCAAACTAGTATAGTTTTAACTTTGTCTTCTTTGTTGTTTCCCATGAGGTAATCTAGAAGAACCTGGGGAATCCAGGTGGTTTTGAAGGCAGTATTTTTGTGGTGTTTCATCATTACATCGTGAGTGTAGAGAAACGAAACTCAAAATGGCTAATTTGGTTTCTGTAACACCAGCTTCCTCAGCCTTCTTAGTGAGGTGATTTTGAAACTACAGCCTAGAAAAGGCTTTTGGATTATGTATGAGCTATGCTCTGTCTTGTGACCCCTCTCATGCTTTGTGATCAAGAGTCAGTTATAAAGTCGCTGTTTACTCTGGCAAAGACCAAATTCCATCCTAATATCAATCCTAACACCTACGTTTCCCTGATACATAATGCATTATTGAATAAAGTGTAAAATCAATTCCCTTAATATTTTCCCTTTTCTAGAAGTGGGTTTTAATTACTTTAAGGATAAGGTTTATGATCTGGGGTGATGACCCCAGGTGTGGGGTGGGAGAGTGGAAGGAGTCACAAGGAATTTACCTCTAAAATGGGTATGAACTCAAGTGTCCTCTTGTGTTTATGTGGCCTTACTTTGCAGAGGAGGAGCCCACATTACGTAGAATCACATTGCCTACCTAGTTTCTCATTCTCTTTTAATTTTCAAACTTATTTTAGTCCCTATGAGATAGCCAGGTGATAGAATAATTTTCAGAAGTATTTGTGTGCTCCAGGTTTTTGAAACCCTTTAGCTCACATTGTTTGAATGTTGTCACAGTCAGTAAGCCCTAAAAGCTAATGACGGTCAGGGTTATTGTGTGGTTTATGAAAAGAAAAATGCTAGTCATTGTCTTCCCCAATTAGCAATAATGGGTACCACAAGAGGCAGTCAAAAGAGGTGACTAAATGATCCCAGCAAGTGCTAGAGAAGCGTTTCCCCTTGCAAAGTTTATTTTGTGAAGCCCAAATGCAAGCCAGTGATGAAGGCAAGATTTTCCACTGGGACCCGACAGTATTTGTAGAATGAAGTTAAGTTGCTTTTCTGGTGGTTAAAGATGTCTGTTGATAGTCTCATGTATTACATTTTGCTGAAAGTGCATTTTGAATCTGATTTGGGAGGAAATGAAAGTATGACAACTGGCAAGGGTGAGGGAGACACTGGCATTTTATGCATATTTCTAAGATCGTTATGTCAATCCAGTGTTTTAAAACAACTTTTGGTCTACCTACAAGCATTTAAAATGAGTCCTTTACTCTGTTTCTCATATGAAAACTTAATTTGGTTGCACGCACCCCAGCCAAGTTCTTTGTTTTCATTATTTGTCAGTAAGTGTGTTTTTAAGCACTTCCCTCATTTTCCTTCCTCCTGTGCCCCTTATGCTCCACCCCCCCTGCCTTCCCTGCCTCTAGCCCCAAACGGAGTGTGATGCATTTTACTTATGCTTCATCACATTCTCATGGGAGGATTCTTTCCATGGACAATGATGGTGGACCGGTGTAATTCTCAAATACAAAGTTTCAATGGTTTGGACATCACGTGGTTGATTTTTCCCCCATATGTAGACAATGTCTATACAGTGGTATCTCATAAACATCTATTCTTTTTGGAAACATTGAGTGGAAAATTCAGTATCTTAGGCTGATCAGTTGTCAATTGCCCAATGTTCCTTTTGTAGTCATACTGTCTATCTGCTGACCCAAACTTGACCTTATGGGCTTCTGCAAAGCCTTTGTATTTGTTTCAGAATTGGATGGTGTGAAGACTAAGGAAGAGCTGTCACCTGCAGTCAGGAAATTTGGCCCCCAGCTCTGGCTCTGCCATGTTCTCACTGGCTGTGTGACCTTGGGTGGTCATTTTGCCTCCCTGGGCTTGGTTTCCTTATCCATAAAAGAAGGGGACTGGTCTGTCGGGAGCTCAAATGTCCTTTTCAGCTTGTGGCTTCTCCAAAACAGCACATCCTAGTTGGGCAATTCTTATTTTTCTTCCACTGAGGTTTGCTTTCCAGTGAGTTCCTTCTGCTCATCCTTGCCCAGAGTCTATAAGACCCAGAGGGTGAGTCATCCCCTCAATGGTCTAGCCAAAGAGTGAATTCTCTTTTCTACTAATCTTTTGAAGAATAACTCACTCCAGAGACAGTAGAAATGATCTCTGATTGCACCAGTCATTGCACTGCTGGCTGCTCTTATGAGGCCTGTGCCCCACCATCAAAACTAAACTTGCCAAGGGATGGGTGTTGCTTTCATGGCTATGCTTAAGTTCTGCTTTCTGCCCTGTCTGTCCTTCTGGATTAGGCAGCAGCATTCTAGGAACACATCCCCTCTGCTCAGCCACGCTTCCCTGCTCACCCTGGCAAGACCGAGTTTGTCAAGCCCTGTTGAGAGCCCATGGGCCTGTCCAGGTGGTGAGGACTTTGGTTGCTTTTGGCCTCTCTACATATTTTTAAATGCTTTTAATTGATTTTAGAAACATGCTAACTTTGAGTTTTAAAGTATTTGTAATTAAACCCCAAGGCCACTGGCTTAGCAGTACAGTTGTCAAAGAGCCCATAAATAAACAAATTAAAAGGAAGAGGCAGGGCTATTAAAACAGTTGCAGAACTAGGAGCCAAAGAAACCACGTTCTGTTTAGTGACTGTCTAATAGTCCTGACTGTGCATTTATTCCCTAGTTTCCTGGAATGGAGTCAAATTAACTTGCTATGTATTCCACAAAATGGGTTGTAGTAGGGCAAATATAAACCCATGCTGTGCCCCACTCCTTCAAGGCTCATCTACTTCATGCCATTCCCAGACTTGTGGAACTGGCGACCTCTAGAATAACTGTGGCTTACCTTATAGCAAGCCAGCTCTTCTAGGATAGAAAATTATTCTTTTATCCCTTGTACCTTCTGACTACAGATGACACAGGGCTTAAGCCAATTCTATCTAATCTCTTTTAGCTCATCTTTAGAATAAAATCTAAGTCCCTTATGAATGGGATGATCTTAGAGATGGGATGCTTATCCCAATGCAGTTGTGTTATTGCTTTGTGGTATCAGATGTATTAGTCAGCTTAGCTGCAGTAACACAAATCCCCAAATCTCAGGTCTCATACCAACAAGTTTTCATTTCCCATATGCACTACATCATGGTGATTGTGCATTAGTTGCTACAGTTTAGTTCCAAATGTCTTCTGTTTCCAGGAACCAGAAAAATAGCAGTGTATATAGTTGGAACATGGTATTTTTGTGGCAGAGAGAAAAACAGAAACTTGGCTGGAAAATGTGATGCTTCAAAATATTTTCTTGGAGCTGACACACTGTCACCTCTGCTTACATTTCACTGTCCCAGACCAGTTATATGACCAAGACTGACAATGTGGCAGAGAAGTATACTCCACTTCTAGAGAGGCATTACAAATCACTTGGAGACAGGCTGGGATGTATAATCATCTTCAGATAAGAAAGCCAATATGGGGAACAATGGTACCGTCTGTTATATCATACTGACATGCTAGACGTGTAACTTCTGAGAAAGGTGAGGCTCTGGACAGAAGCCTCTGATCCGTAAATCTGTCTTTCTTGTCCTTGAGTGCTGTTATATCAAGAAGACAGGGAAGAACAGCTCTTTGGTTTTCATGTTTGGGAAGGCCTATGCCAAGGTTTCTCTTATGAGATGAGGTCTGGCTCTGTTCTGACTCCCTCAAGGTTCACTTATTCCTGCCGTAGAGCATATCTTCTTTTCTGGGAGTTGCTTCAGTTCCTTTGGCTTCATCTTTTGATTGCAATTTGATGGCTTTGGTGTTTGTAAGGTCTACTTTCTCTTCTTTTGGCTGACTCTGAAATGGCATTCTTGCAGATGCAAAATCACTGTGGTTTGGAGCCAGGACAGAAGACACAGGAACAAGCATAGGCAGAAACCTGGGCTTCTTGGCTCTGAGACAGTTTCAAGAAGTAGAAGATGACAGGAGAAGAGCTAGTCACAAAAATTAATGCATCTATTTGCCTGATTTTAGAGGGACTATAAAAATTAACATTTTTGATCATGTTCTACAGGAGAATTTTTTGGGGACTATCTTGCTGTTTAATCAGTGAGTCTTTTTCATGGAACATATAGCTTAATGGTGAAACTGTTTTTCTTGACTTTTGGAACTTCTTGAAGTTTAAAATAGGATAGGTGTGACTTGTGACAGCAATAAATTTTAATAATAACTTGAAATAGGAGAAAAATCCGATTTCAGTATAGAATAATCAGAGAATTTCCTTCTCTTTCCAGAAATCAAAATGACTTCCAGTATATGTAAAATATTTTTGCTAATAAAGTAAAAGAAAACCTCCTGTAATTATTTATTTATTTTTGGCCTGTTTGTAAAAGAATAAATAGGTATTGTAATACATAATGTCATTAAAATTTTTTTACCTTATCTACATGCTCATTGGCACCAAAAGCAAGTGTTCTTTTACTGGAAATGGAATTACATGGGTACAAATCCTTGAACTTTTCACCATTCGCTGTTGTCAGTTTCCTGGTCTGATCCTCTATGGGAACTTGTCATTTGAGAGAGGTTGAAATACCAGTGTTTTCTGTACCCTCTCCATGTTCTGCACAATGCCTGGCATTTGTATTGAATGGAATGACTAACTAAGCAAATGAATGAACAAAACACACAGTCCTGTTCCAGAAAAGAAAGGAACATCTAATGCAGACCAGGCAATAGAGAGGGAAAGAAAGCGCCCCAGGTTCCCAAGCTCTTTTCCTTGGTGTTTCTGCTTTCCATGTGGAGTTAGTTACCTTTCACACCTGCTGGGATTCTGGCATCTGCTGCTCTCTTCCAAGTCTAAGCAATGACAATATCACATTTTCTTACTCCGCGTGAGCACTCTTGGTTAGAACCCAATATTCCCAAAAAGAACTAGACTAAAATATCAGGAGAAACTTTCTATAGAAATGAAAAACAATTCACACCTCCCATACAAGAGATGAAAATCAACAGCTACCACTTATTCACATTTTCCTGGAGGCCAGGCCTTGTGCAAAGGTTTCTACAGACATGAAAAGGCTGACGATTCTCTCCATTTTGAAGATGGGGAACTGAATCCTAGAGAGAGTTATTCCTTGCCTAGCGTCACACATCTGGTCAATGGTGAAGCTTGGATGAAAACAGTGACTATTTGATTTCATGGCACATGCTTCGAAAAGCAGATATTGCTAAGTAAAATAATTCTAGTTTATGCAGCAAGGAGACTGAGTTAGCACAAAATTGCCTTTTCTTAACATTGAGTGAACTGCCTTTCGGCCATTGTCGGGTGGGCTCCTTACAGTCAAGTTGCCTGGGTTCTCTGCCCATGCCTCTAGCAGTAGCTCTTCTACTATCTATACACTGCTTTGTCTCAAAATGAACACAGCTCTTCTTTATAAGTTTTTTTTTTTTTTTTCTGGTCCCACCTTGTGCCCACTCCCTTCTTCAACCTAGGCTTTTCCAAAAAGTATATCAGGCAGGTGGAATTTCCACGTCTAACTGCAGAGCAGTTGTTACTGATACCATAGAAAACCAAAAATTGGTTGGTCAGCCTCATCTCAACTGCCAATATTTTCCAGTTTCTCAGTTTCTCTATGAATCACTTAGGTCCCTTAGTGCCTTACTTCCATTCCACCCTGCCAATGAAAGCAGTAGTTTCTTCAAATTAGGGCTTTACTATATAAATATATATTGACAATGAGATACTTATAATGATGATGTTTTTGTCTAAAAAGAACTATGCTAATATACTTTATATAATAATGGTGTATTTGTTCATCACTGTTTTATATCCTCTTCTGAAAAAACAGAATGTCCATTGCAAGATCTATCCAAAGCAAGAAAAACTCATTTTAAATGCTATCATTTTGTCAATTATGCTATGAAATCATGAATCGTGGTGCTCTGTCAAAATGTGCTGTATTTCCTTAGACATACAGAAAATGATGAATTCTTAAGATAATTCACTGTGGTGTTTTTGTTAAGCTGACATATTTGATATAATTCCCAGATAATTTACATGGTCAGAGAGATTCTCATTATGTAACCCATCCTCGAGCAAGAGGCACTGGGGATTTTGCTCAGCCAGTAATATTCAGATGGGTTGCTGATTGTTTAGCCAGACAAATCAAGTTACTCCTCTTTCCATGGATGGCAGCGTTCATTTAAAAATATTTATTGAATGCTTTCTATGGGGCAGACACATTTCCAAGTTCTGGGGATTCCCAGTGAACAAATTTGACGTGTACCACTGCTCTCGGGGAGCTTACACTCTGGCATTAGTCATCAAACCAACACGTTCTGAAAAATGAGCTTGGTAATTTTTAAGGATTAAGTAATTCAGAATTACCAGAGTGTAGATTTATATATTAAGCATCTTCCAAAAGGCCTTAGGCACTCGTCTCAGCCTGGTTACATTATCAAAGTACTGTATTTCTTGACAAATGATTTCTTGCCATTTGTCTTCCAGTCCCCATTCCATAAGATACTGTATCTGCAATGTCAGGAAACAGGATAAACTTTAACAATATGTTAGTTATATTTTCAAATAATGTGCTCAATATGCTCTCAGGTGAAGTGGATTTGCCCTAGATTTCAAACAACAGACCTATGGAATTGTGATTTCGATATAAAAAATATTGTGACTCACAGATTTGTGAAACATTTAGTAGGCCAGTTAAAAAAAGCTTTATATCTCACATTTTTATTTAATATTTAATGCAAACATCATTTTTTCATAGTATAATTATGATAGAATTTAATGATTAATTATTTTACATATTCTGTATTATAAATAAAATCAAAATAAAATTACTTGAATCTAAAAAAAAAATTAAATAATGAGCCTAATGCTAATCTGGAAAACAAACTCATAAAACACTATTGACTGTTCAAAAATTCTAGAAGAACAGGGAATTAGTCCCTGTTTATTAGTTTGTTTCTGTTGCTTATAACAGAATACCTGAGACTGGGTAATTTATAAAGAAACAAAACTTATTTCTTACAGCTTGGAGGCTGGGAAGTCCAAGTCCAGGGAACACATCTGGTGAGGGCCTTCTTTATGAGGATTCTGTGCAGACTCCCATGGTGATACAAGGTATCACATAGTGAAAATGGGCTGAGCAAGAGAGAATGAACCACCTCACTCGCTCTCCTTTTAAAGCCATCAGAACCATACCTATTACTCCATAAATGGATCAATCCATTCACAAGGGCACAGTCCTCACAATCTAATCACCTCTTAAAGGCCCCACCTTTCAAATACCGTAATTAGATTTCCCACCCTCTCAACATTGTACAATAGTTATTAAGTTTCTAACACATGAACTCTGGGGGGACACATTTGGTCCACAATACCTAGTATATTCACTATACTTTTTAAGGGATCTGGAAGTTGATGAAATACAGATTGAGTATATTGTCTGAAAATATAATTGACATACTGTTGAAAAATGAGTTTTTCCTATTTTTCCTGACTTTGCGGGACAAGCTACATTTTACCTTTATACCCACTGCAATAATGAAGTAGCCGCTTCCTGATGATAGTTCAAATATTTCCCTAGTTTTACCTCCCCTTAATTCTTTCTATGTTGTGAAACAGAGGCTAAAATTGGATGCTATTAAGAAAAAGGTGGAGTGCAGATTTTATTTTAGAACACCACTGATTTACCTAGATTTAAGCAATGGAGGTATAATTTAGTGGAAAGAGACAGTAAATCTATCTTTTGATGCTACATCAGCCACAAACAAAGGGTTTTTTTGACATGGGCCAAACTGCTTCCTTAGTATCCTCCTATGTAAAATAAGGAACTGGGGGTAGACAGTTTCTGAAGTCCCTTCTTGCTTTAACCTTAGGTAGTTCTGCTCCATATGTGTCCATTTGAACTTGGGAACGTGAAGGGGTCTCTTTTCTCTTCACTTTTTTGATGTCTCTGCCTATATTTACCATCCTCTTAAGGGTCTGAGTGTGTCATTAATGGGAACAATTCTTTCATGCTTTAGTAATAAAAGATTAGAAAATCAAGTGACTGTAGAATGACTCCCTTAATCAATTGGCAATTGTATGCAGAAGCAAGAGATGCATAGTTGTGGGAGGAAGAAGGGAAGTGTCCCATCACTTGTCATTTAGGATTCTGTGGCCTGTACTTATTCTTGAATGTTTCAACTACTCAAAACAAAATAAAAAAAAAAGGAAGCACGTACAAGAAAGATGGTTTCCAGAACTTACAACCACTGAATTCTTATATTTTTATAGCTGAAAAATACAAATCAATTTTGTTAAAGGTGATGCATTAAAGATTAGGAAGATGAAGACTGGAATATTTCAAGTATTTTAACACATTGTTCCTCAGAAACTTTCACAGGGGTGTCTTATAAATCAAAAAAAGCAAAACTAGGAGCCCCCCCTAATAAGTCCATGGTCATAGACTGCATGTGAACCAGAGCATGTGACAAAGGGAAGTGGTTTGATGCATCCTCTATCCAGCTGGAAAGCTGAAGATATTTTTGTGGTTAAATAATTAAAATAGTAATAGTTTATTTACTCTCTGAAAGTGTGGCTGGGAAATACACTAGATTAACATGCAGGCAACTGAGTTTCTCTGATCTGCCAACTACTAAGGTAAATCAGTTTCTCCCTGTGCTCATCCTGGCAAGGGTCTCCTCAGGCCCTTCAGCAGAGACAGGAAACAATGACGGCAGAGCCGGGCAAGCCCAGACCCCACATGAGCCTCCTCTGTAATTTTGGAGAGTTCTGGAAACTGGACCATCCACCTTAATTACCTATGCTGGGAATCCTCTGCACACTAAGCCACATTTCTCAACAGCTCGCCCATGCCATTCCCCTAAAAACAGCTCAGACCTGCTCCACAGGGGCATTAATCCTGGAAGCTGAAGAGGGTGAACTCATTTTAAGCATGTTTCTGTAAACAACCAAAAGTTCCACTACTATAGGCTTAGATCTGAGCCAACTATGTTGCTGCCAATTGTCTCCTTTTTGCAGCTCCACAGAGAAGCAACACACTTTCACCATGCACAGAACTTGGTCAGATAAATTTCAGGGTTCTAGCTCTCTTTCCACTCTCTGCAAACTCAATCACTGAAACCACAACCACCCCTGCCACCATAACAACAGAACATGCCTCCCCAAGCTGGTTCTTAGAGCCATCAAGACAGCTGGACAAATAAACCAAGATCCTTGTGCCATCAGCATTAGTGCTCGAGTTGTCAAGTGGGGGTTGTATATATTTTTCCCACTACACACACACCAGTCTGTGAGGTGGGGTTGATGGGCATGATGGCCATTTTATGGATAAGAGAGCCAAGGTTAAAACCAATTGTCCAAAGTTACAAATTACAGCAGCAGAACTGGCCCATGAATCTTTTACTCTTTCATTCCACTGCAGTGCAAGCCAAAAAAAAAGCAAGCACAAAAATATATCTGTACATACGTTTCATTTTCAATCTAGGATTTTGAGCTGTATTGTAGATATTAATTTACCTAAGTTTTATGATAAGAATACAACCACTATTAAAGATAATATTATATTTTTACATCTGAGTGATTGTATGCTATAAAGATATAGTGATGTCACTTGTAAATGATTTTGAGAAATGTTCCATGAATATGCCTAAAATTTATTATTTCTACCTAATTAAAATTTTGTATTAATGAGAAATGGTTTAAGGAAGATGAAACACACAACATATTTTCATTTGATGCTTTTATTTATTTTTTAATTATTTATTTATTATTTTTACATTCTAAGATGTTGTGGAGCATTTGGGGTGGACAGGAGAGAGGAAGGCGGAGAGGGATAGGATGGGAGGATGAGGAATGGGGAAGTGGGCTTGGTCGAGGCCCATGGCACCCCCCTCATTCCAGTGGAGGAGCCCAGGGAGCTTCCAGTGGTGGTTTGGTCATGGCTGTATTCGATGTGGACATCAGGGGGAACGTGGCTAAGGCCCTCTGCACACCCCCCCGAACTCGGGAGCCCAGGGTGCTACCAGAAGTGGCCTGGTGGTCATCACTGGGCTGGATGCAGATATCCGGGGGCATGGCTGGGTCCATCGGCCCCCCACCACCCTGGCTTGTGAGCCATTGGTGCTTCTGGTGGTGGCTTGGTGATCATTGCTGGGCTGAATGTGGACATATGGGGGGCATTGCTGAGTCCATCAGTCCCCCACCACCCTGGCTCATGAGCCATGGGCGCTTCCAGCAGTGGCTTGGTGGTCATTGCTGGGCTGGTTGTGGACACTGGCGGGATGTGAATGAGGCCCGCAGCACTACCCCCATTGGCTCAGGAGCCCAGGGTGCTTCTGGCAGTGGCTTGGTGGTGGTTGCTGGGCTGGATGTGGATGCTGGGGGGTCATGGCTGAGGCCCTCGGCCTCTCAACCCAGGCTTGGGAGCCTGGAGTGCTTTCAGCATTGGCCTGGTGATCATCACTGGGCTGGATGAGGACTTTGGGGAGCCATAGCTGAAGCCCTTGGCGCCCCACCACACTGGCTCAAGAGCATGGGGTGCTTTCGGCAGTGGCCTGGTGCTCATTGCTGGGCTGGATGAGGACATTGTCGGGGGCCATTGCTGAGGCCCTCAGCCCCTTTACCCTGGCTGGGGAGCCTGGGGTGCTTCTGGAGACAGGCTGATGGTTGTTGCTGGGCTGGATGTGGATGTCAGGATGGTGTGGCTGAGGCCCTCAGCCCTCTCCCCATCCCGCTTGGGAGCCCAGGGGGCTTCTGGTCCTTCTAGGTTTTACAAGTGTTCTTTGATGATGTTAGACCTTTACTGGTTAATATCAGAAATTTGTCTCTGATCTGTGGGTTTTTGTTTTTCCTTTCAGTTCTGTGTTGGATTATTCGCTATTTGCACCACTTAAACTCTTCACTGGAACTAATTTGTTGTCCTCTGCTTACTTCTAAAATGGGGGAACTTCCTGTGGAACCAGTGCTTGACCCCTGTGGTTGAGCTAAATTGCTGCTTTGATGCTGATTCCCTGAAGGAAGCTTTTTGTGCAGTTCAGGTTTTAATTGTTGACCTTGTATGTACTTTCAGGTTTTGTGAGGTCCAGTAGACCTGGGCTGTTTGGAAACTCTGATCTGGGCCTGAGTTTTTTCAGCAAACTGCACCCCGTGCAGTTCTATATTCCTGACCAGTCTCCACCGAGTGGTCCTGTACTGACTGGAGGGCAGATCAGCTGTCCATGCTGTGCCCCAGTGTTCCCCTGGTGGGCCTCTCTCCCCCACCACCCACACTCTAAAGACTTCCCATAGGACAAGCCATGTGCTGATCCCTTGCAATGACTCACTGGCCTCTGAGTGGCTCCTTTCTTGGTTGGGGACCACTCGGAGTGGTCCTTTCTTTCTGTCATCGTGGCTTCTCCTGCCTTTGTGAACTCCATAGGTCTCTCCTCCTCTTCCCCTGAGTTCTAGCCTCATGTGATGCTTTTAAATAATTGTGAAGAAAGAAGTGGTGAGAAGAACATACAGACTACTCTTAAAATACATTCAGCAAATATGTATTAGAATGTTTGGTTATGAAAGATATAGTTATTTTATAGATTTATCAAAAGCTGTTATCTTGTGTAAGCTAAAATGTTTAATAAATGATCTTGAGAGGAAAGAGATAGGCAATAAAGAGCCAGGTTGTAGAGCACTCTTCAATTGAACCTGGATTTATTAGAATAATGATGTCCGGTGGAAATCACAGATGTGACAGCCTTTTGAGATCTGTTGATTTTACGGGTGAAGCAAGTGAAGTTAAGTGAAGTTGGATCTTGCTCAAAGTTTCTAAGGGTGAGCAGAAAAAAATTTTCCACTAGCACTTTTGCAAAAGTTTTGTAGGGAAATTAATCTGAGGTTGGCCACTTTCAAGGCTACGTTTTTGCAGAAAAGGACTTGAATGTGCTTCTGAGGAATATTTTTCCCATCAAGAAATAACACAGGATATTATAGTCACATTCACATTTAACATTTAAAATTCATATTTTAGGTCGATTGTACAAAGTGAAAAAAATGAGAAACATTTCTTCATCTGTTTTAAGAATGTCCACATGAAGGTCGCTCATACTTCGAAACCCTTATGATAAAGAAGGTGAGGAAATGTGGGCCACGAACTTTGATTTCACCTCTAGAAAGAATATGGGTTTCACCAATTCCCATACTGGGAAACTGGCTTATGCCCCACATCTCAATTCCTTATAACTCTAAATTTCTTGAGTTAATTAAAGATAAAAATTGTCCATTGAAATAAAAAGTTTCATTCAGCACTCAATTGCTATTTTCCTGTGACTGTATGATGATTCTATATAGAAAATAGGCAGCAAAAAGTAAAAAACATATTGTTGAATGATTATTTTTTCCCAATAGAACTTTTGTCTTTTAGTCATGTGAACTTCTAATCTCGGTATTCAGAGAATTATATTTAACTTATCTTTCTTTTATGAACAGACATTAGGCTCCCTGTTAAATATTTCCTATTTTCAGTTTGCTCACTATTAGATACAGTAACATTAAATCTTTATTCACAAGAGGAAGGGATTATTTCCCCATTTTCATCATAGTTCCCAAAGTGATTTTTGGTATGATTTCATTTCTTCTTCCAGGAAGAGATGGCTAAACTTCCTTTAGAAGTGTTCTGATATGTCACTGAGTCACAAAGGAGAAACAATTTATTACAACATGGCTTTCATTCTGTGTGGAGAGCTGTGTGGGTGGGAGTCAGAATTACTAAAAAAAAAAAAAAAAAAAAAAAAAAGAAACACTCCTTTGTCCTTCTCCTGTTCCAGATTCTAAAAGTCTGGGGTTCCATCCAAGCTCTTGAAATTGTGTAATTTATATCCATCTCTCCTCTCCTGATAAGAAGGCTATATCCAGAGATTTTTGGAACTATACTCCTTGTTCAGCCTGAGATAGGACTAAAATTTTTATTTATCTTCATGTTTAATGTCAACATTTCCTAGCTGCACTAACCACTGGCAAAAGAGAAAAAAGAAAGTCAAAATATCCAGGTTTCAAATTTTTCCTGTAATCTGATTCTTTGTCCAGTGAAGAATAAAACTAAGATATCAGAACTTGTTTTTAAACAGTACTAAATACATGTATGCACTTTTAAAAAACCTTCAGTGATGATTGATAATAATATCCATTTTTTCTGTGATACTTTCTTATATGATGAGATTGAAGATGTTTTAATATCTTACTGTATTCGGTGTTTCCAAATTTTTAACTTTCAGCATTCAGAATTCATTCAGAAAATATTTTATCATTGGGGTTCTGCATAAGAATTAATTTGAAAATGATTTCCACTTCTTTAAAAGTTCAAAACCATTACTTAGAAAACTTTCTTTTTCCGCTATGAAAGTACAACATTCTTATTAAAAATATTTTGAACATGCAAAAGAGTTAAAACATACCAATAATTCTACATATACTAAACCAAAGTTAATGTATGATATTTCCTGTTCTTTTTTTGTTTTGTTATCTGTATAAGTTTTTAAAAACATTTTCATAATTATATTGTGTATGCAATTTTACCATGCTTTAATATTATATCACATGTATTTTCCATATTATTATTACATCTGTGGAAAACATTAAAAATAATTTTGCCAAAGCAACCTTTTAAATTACTTTTGTTTTGTTATTAAAAGTGTAATATAAAATGAATGTATGAAGACTCCTGTTCTGTGCTCCTCCAAACAATTTCCCTACTTTCCCATTACTCCCTACAGATAACCACTTTTAAGAATCTCAGGTGTCCTTCTAGAAATTTCCAGCATATAAAAGTGTATTTTTATGTAACATTTCTTACATGCTGTTATCTATTTGTGTACACACATACTATGAGACAATCATTTATATTTCCTTTATTTAACTTAATAAAATGTTTCTTTTTCACATCAATCCATATAAATTTTCCTCATTTGTTTTAGTAGCTCAATAGCATTCTATTGTGTCATGTACATTAATTTCATATGTGGTCCCCTACTGATGAACATTTAAATTATTTCTGTTTTCTTGCAATTATAAAACGTGTACACCAAGATAGCTGCCAACTCCATGATGCCTTAGTGTGGATGAGAAATGACACCCTTCTATACAGGATGTCTTCCCCGGGATCCTCTGTTTCCACTCTCCACCCTTCTCCACCTCACTCTGTTCCTTGGGAGGATGATCCATATGGACCACATCAGTGTTCTCCCTTGCTGGTCTAGCTTTTGGTTGGGTTCAGTCAATGGAAGCAGCTGCTGGAAATTGGAAGGAGGAAGTGAGGAGAGGTTGGCGTAATTTTTCCCCAGGCTGTCTTCCTGACTGCTCGTTGACATCTGGCTTCCTCCCTTAAGCTTTCTCTCTCTCTCAAACTCCTACCACTCTCCTATGATATCTGTCCCCTTTCTTGCCCTTCTAGTCCTAAGAGGCTGCTTTATCCTCTCTAGTTTGTCTATACATTGCCTCATCTTTGTAAATACCCTAGTTATCAAACTCTGCTCAAATTATCCAATTTGAATGTGTCGTCAGTTTCCTGCTAGGACTCTAACTGATACACCTTCCTCTCCACAGATCCAGCATGTTTGGTTTGGTGACTGGGGCTTTTGCTGTAGTTCAGCCTTTTCTACCCTGCTGTCCCCCACAATTCCCTGCAACCTTGCCCTGTGCAAGACTAGACACAACCTGGACAATATGTGACAGTGTTGGTTGCAACAAAAATGGTGTGTGTGTGTGTGTGTGTGTGTGTTTTATCTTTGTGTGCTTGTATGAATTCCATAGGATAAATTACTAGCAGTGGAGTTGTTGAGTCAAAGGCTCAACAGCCTGCAAGAAACTGAATCATTCCAACAACCAAGTGAGCCTGTGTGAAGGCAGGTCTTTCCCTAGTTGAGCCTTGAGACAACTTTAGTCCCAGCAGACTTGGAGAGCAGCCTTGTGAGACACCAAGAGTCAGAGAACCCAGCTAAACCATGCCCAGCTTCTTGACACACAGGAAATGTGAGATAATGTGTGTTTTGTATTAAGCCAATATATTTTGGGGAAATTTGTTATGCAGCAATGGATAACTAATATACCAGTTTTGCCAGAAAATGGTTTAGTGCCTGTAGTTTTATAACATGTTTTAATATTTGATACAACCAGTCCTTTCTAATTTTATTTTTTCCTGGTTTTTTTCCTGGCTGTTCTGGTATGTTTAACCTTCCAAGTAAACAATATAATTTTGTCAAATACTTGCTAAAGTCCTGTTGCATTTTTAATTGAATTTTTGAAGTTGTGTTGATAATTTTAGAGTTTTGAGTTTTTCTTTATAGAAACATTCACTCAGTTCTTCTTTTAGGTCTCCTCAGTAAAATTGTAATATTTTCTTCTTATTTGTCCTGTATAGTCACTGTTAAGATGATTCCTAATTCTTTGCTTTTGTTTTCCTATGATGAGCTCTTGTTTATTTCTTTCTCATTATGATATATATATTTTTTAACCGGTAAGGGGATCGCGACATTCGGCACGGTGTTGTCCGCACCACGCTCAGCCAGCGAGCAGACTGGCTATCCCTATATAGGATCCAAACCCACAGCCTCAGCGCTACGTGCGCTGCACTCTCCCAAGTGAGCCATGGGGCCAGCCCTCTCCTTATGATTTTTATGTAGAAAAAGTATTGATTCTTATAAATCACATATTTTATTCAAAAATGTTTTAATGGTTCACTTAGGGTAGATAGCATGGTTTTGTACCCATTAGTCCAACCAGCCACTTTATTTAATCTTTATACACAGTCTGTGATCTCCAAATTATGACAATTATGCATCTTCCTTTCCAATATGTACTGTCTTTATTTACTTTCTTATTTGATTGTATTGGATTTTGTTTCACAAACAATGAATAATAATTGTGGTGGTAGCATCTTTGTTTTGTTTGTGAAATTTGGATGCAAAATTGCAAGTTTACCACTAAATTTGATGCTGGCTTTTGATGTGATTACATATAAGAACTGATCTATTTTGCTTTGTGTCAGGAATGGATGTTGTATTTTTGGTCACTTCTTTTCTGTATTTATTAACTGATTTTTCTCATGGGAACTATTAAATACTACAAGTTATACTAATAAATTTTCTAGTACTCAGTAATGTAGTTAAAGACTATATAACATTCCATCAGGTTAACACATATAGAAATTTCTGTACCTCGGGTGCTCTAACATCTACTTATTTACTAACTCATTACTTAACAATTATAGTAACTTTGTGAAATAAGTGTTATTATGATGATGCTCCTTTTACAGATGAGGTATCCAAGGCACAGAAAGTTTAACTTGCCCAAGTAAGAGACAGCCAAGATACAAGCCAGGCAGACTGGGCCTGGTCACAACTAGACAATGGCCACTACCACAGTCAAGATATAGAACATTTCCATCACACCAGAAAGTGTCTTCTAGTCTCTGTGCAATCAATTCCCTATTCTGCACATCTCCAGGCAACCACTGATGTTCTCTTATCACTACAGATTAGTTTCCGGGAGGTTCATATAAATGGAATCACATAGTGTGTATTCTTTTATGGTCAGCTTCTTTTGCTCAGCATAATGTTTTTTCAGATTAATTTATGTTGTTGCATATATTACTAGTGTGCTCCTTTTCATGTGAAGTAATATCCCATTGTATGGACTGACCAAAATTTGTTTATTTATTCACCTGCTCGTGGACATTTGGGTGATTTTTAGTTTTCAACTATTATGAATAAGCTGCTGTGAACATTTGTATATGCATATTTTGTGAACTTATGTTTTTCTTTCTCTTGGATAAATCAGTAAGCATAGAATACATCTTTCCTTATATCAATATTGCACTGTCTTGACTAAGTTACAGTAGAAACTTGATATTAATGAAATGCATATCCAAAATCATTTATTAATTTCTAAATTCCCCAAACCGCTATTCTATTAAATTTCTCCTGTAAAAATATATAAGGTATTACTGAAATTTTTAATTAATTCTTTCAGATTTTGTCATCTCAGTGATGTCACTTTTTAATTGCTTCTCATTCAGCTTGAGGTCTTCATGGTATGACTAGTAATTTTTTATTAAAACCTGGACACATAAAACACTTTCCTCAAACAACAAAAAATTTACTCCTGCCCATTTGTGGGAGTCATTTTCCATTCCCACTCCTAGCCCCAGGCAACCACCAGTCTGATTTCTGTCTCTATAATTTACATTTAATAGAAATTTTGTATAAATTGAACCATATAATATGTAGTCATTTGTGTCTAACTTATAATATTTTTGAGGTTCATCCATGCTTTTTCATGTATCAATAGTTCATTGTTTTTATTGCTGAGTAGTATTCCATTGTATGAATGTACCAACTTCTCTTTATCAATTTACCATTTGGGTTGTTTCCAGTTTGGGCTATCATGAGAAATAATGCTATGAAAATTCACATAGATGTATTCATTTTTCTTGGGTAAATACTTAGAATAGAATTGCTGGGCCTATGGTAAACATATGTTTAATTTTTAAGAAACTACAAAACTGTTTTCCAAAGTGAAATTGTCTACTTGATCTCTCAGTGGTGTTTGATATTTAGGGGAAATTCATGTCCCCTTGGCTTGTAGTTCTTCCCGCAAGCTTGGCTAAAAATGGTGTGGCCTGCTAGCTCTTTGATTCAGTCTTCACTCGTGTTTCTAATTCCCTCCATTTTTGTACCACACTCTTTCCTGCTATCAACATACTTGAAATCTGACTTGTAATGTTTGCCCATCTGAAGGAAAGGTCCACTGCTTATTTTCTAGATAACATACAGCTATGAAAACTGGCACGATCTATGATACTTGGACTGGCTATCATTTTCTAATATGTGTAAAACCCTTTAAGCAAAGTGCAAGGACTGTCAACCTCCTTGAGTAGAATGGTGTCCTATGTTAGCTATGACGTTTGTGGCCTGCTAGCCCTTGAATTAGCAGTTGTGGCTTGTTTAAGAAGGTGGAATACTGCTTACCTGTGGCAGACAGAAAAAAGGTGTACTGCTGCTGGAAAGCCCATCTGCTCCCAGTGTCTGTGGACTGTTTTCAAAGCAGGAGATGGTATAATTCATGGTTATTACATCTCCAGGAAAAAAAGTAAAGCAGATTGGAGCTACCAGCTGTAGGAGAGGGCATCCAATCACTTACTCTCCCTGTCCGTTCTAGTTACAAAGGACTATTCAAAGTGATTTTTAACAAGATATTTCAGGAAGTAACTATTGCTCTCTAAGTAACATCTGCTTTGGAGTCTTGGGCCATATGCTAAAATATGAGGCTTGTATAAGTTCATTTTGTGATCTTGAGTGAAATGTGTATTTTCCTAAATCTGATTTTCTAAAATTTGTGAAATGGGATAAATTATGTTAGCACATTACAGTATATTTGTCAGGTTTATGTGCTCACAAGATTTGTAAAGAAATTAGCCAATAAAAATCCTTACTAGATATATGTTCCTTCTATCTGAGCTTTGAAAATATACCAAATTCAAAATATTCTTACTTATTACATGTTCAAAAGAAACTAGAAGCAAGCATGGGACATCAGGTGAACTTTGAATCATATAGATGTTTCGGTTTGGGTGTTCACAGAAGTGTACAGACTCTGGTTTCTTCTTGCATAAGGTAAATTATTGTAAATGGTTTATTGCAGATTCACAACATGATGACATAAATATTAATTTTTTGTTTCGATACCCTTTTCCTCCCCAACTGCATTATATTTACCATCTCCTTTCCTGTTGGGTATCTTGGCTGTTACCAACATCGTGGCCAGATTCTCCCATTTCCTATCACACTAGGTATAAGCTCAGACCTATTTAGGTATTTGCAAATTCTTTGAGACTCTCCTACCATTGAGAGGTATGGTTTCTGTTCCCTCTCCTTGAGTCTGAGTAAACTTGGGACCACTTTGATTATCAGAGAACCACAAAAGTAGTGCTATGTGGCTTCTAAGGTGGGGGTCATAAAACACCAGGTCACATTTGTTCTAAACCATATAATAAGTTTGACTAGCTGGCAGATGCCAGGCAGTGAGGAAGCTCAACTAACATGGAGAGGCCATATTTAGGCACTCTGCTCAAGAGCTGAGCCATTAAATAATCCCAGGCTGAATAGTAGATACGTTAGAGAAAAAAGTCTCCAGATGATTCTATCCTTCACTTCTCCAGTTTTTCCAGCTGAGGCCCCAAATATTGTGGAGTAAAGAATCATCCCTGCTATGCTTGTCTGAATTCTTGACCCACAGAGGCAAGCATAATAAAGTCATTATTCTATGCCTCTGCATTTTGGAGCGATGTGTTACCCAACAGTAGATAATCAGAATAGTATATAAAACTCAGTCCTATTCATTTTGAAATTTCAAATTTGGTGAAAAGCTTATTTCATCCCTTCTCTACACATTTCCCCATTCCTGCTACCCTGTGCTTCCCTCTGGTACTGACCAGCAAAAAGTGGGAGGCCTCCGTACACAAGGTGGGGGTAGGCTGCCAGCTGCTCTGTCCAACACAACCAATCAGCAAGACCTTGTGCAGGACAGGTGTCCTCATACTGTCTTCCACATGCTGTGCTGAAGCTATTAGGAGCACTGGGCAGAGCCTTCACTCCTTCCCCTGCCACCAACACCATTTACCACCTCTAGTGTTCGAGTTCAGAGATCCTCAATTGTGTAGTATGTTAGAATCATGTGGGGCAGCTTTCAAAGTTCTCGGTACCCAGGCTTCACCCCAGACCAAATAAATCAGAATTTCTGGGGGTTGGAGGAGTGTGAACCAGGCATCAGGATTTTTTAAAACCACTGAGCAAGACTGCCACTTTTTAAACTTTGTTGCCCATTAGAATCACTGGCGGTTTAAAAAACTCCCAATGATTTAACTAATGCCTATAATTTATGAGCACCTATAACGTGCTGAGCACTATGCAAAGCCATTTACCTCTATTATTTAATCTTCACAACAAACATATAATGCAAGTTCTATTGCCTATATCTTGCAGAGCAGGACACTGATGATTTAAAAAGTTGAATAACTTGCCCAAGTGGCAAATTTAGGATTGCAAGATTTCTGTCTGAGCATAAAACCCATTGTCATTTCTCTATACCACCTGCCTGTTTGTTCAAGAATGTTAATATAAAATTCTCAGTGAAAGTTTTTTTAATAGCTTGTTACTTAAATTGTAAAGTGGACAAAAATTAGAGTTTCTGGGATTTTCCAAAAGAAGTGAAGAAAGAAAAAGATATATATTTTTTCAAAGACTTTACTAGACTTTAGAATGTGAAGTAGTAGAGAAAGTGTAGACTTTGGAGTCAGACTGTGGCTCTACTCCTGACTTTGATGCTAAAGTTCTGAGTACTTTTGCGGAAGTTTCCAAATAGTGCCCTTAACTGTAAAATGCAGATATTACCACCTCCTTCATGGAATATGATAATTGAAAAAATGAAATAACATAAGAAGAGTATCCATTTCACAACCTAGTTTGTAGAGAATATTAGTAAATATGAGTCCTTCACCGTCTTACATTGAGGCATTCAAGTGAGACAGTATTTACCATATAAGAAAGAGGCTAGAGCTAGTCCTATTTTGACATAATTTGACCATTTATACATAAAGTGACAGTGTCCAGTGGCACTCACAAATGTGGGATACCCCAAATCAATATGATTTAGTGAGTATTTAAAATACAATTCCAAAAATTGAGGAGAGAAGGGGCATGAAGAGACATAGATGACAGAGGATGGTGCAAACCTAGGACTCATGACCAATTGCAGGAATTCTGATTTCTGCTGGAATGAGCCAAGGGAAGATGGAAAAAAATTTATATAATTGGAGGACTTGGAATTTGGGTGCAGCCTCCTGGCACGTGCTTAGCCTGTGCTTCCAATTTCTGAAGGCTCTGCCTACGTGATTTTGCCTATTGCATGCCTCATGTCAGTCATCTCTCTTTTCTAAACTATAGCAAATTGTGCAATCTTTTCTTGTTTGTTTTTATTAGGATTTCCTTTCCTTTATCTCTAGCAGGAAAAACGTATCCCCTGAGATTTCCTCTGGGACATGATTATTTACAGTAACTGCAATGTAATAAATTCTTGAAGGTTTTTTCTTGATTTATCCTTTGTTTTTTTCACTCTTAAATGTAGCTCATTTTGTTTTGGCTGTTTTTCTCTTGGGTATTTTGGATATATATATATATATTAATATCTGAAGCTTTTATATCTTTTTTCTGAAATCTCTGTAAAGTACTTAAGAAGATACCTTGCATATATATTATATATAATGTATAATAGATATAAATACATATATATATATATTTCATCATATATATGAGGGTTCTTCAAAAAGTTCATGGAAAGATCTGTATTATGTTTTAATTCTATTTGTCCATGAACTTTCCAAAGTACTCTTGTTTGTATAGCATTTGTGCATATGCATTATAGCTTTATATAAGATAATAATCTGCCACTTCTTGGTCTCTCTACCACTCATTGGATGGTCATCTCAGGTTCAGACTATTATAATCTCTTCCTCCCATGACTAGATCAGCCTCGTGGCTAGTCTTCCTGGCCTGGGACTTTCTCATTTTCCAGTCATTCAGCACACTGAAGTCAGAGAAATCTTTTTCTGGAGAGGAAATTTGAAAATTTGAACAAATCTGCTTAGAGACTCAGAGTGACATGATGCGGCTCCTGCCTGTCCCTCAACCCCTCACACGCACTCCTGCCCTACTCTGTATCCTGGTCATACTGCTGACTTAAGAGTCACCCAAAGAACTTTTTTTCTCTCCTCCTGCCTCTGCACTTGTTATTCTCTTTGCCTTAAGAGGCTCACATTCATCCCACAGCTTCTTTTTGCCTGTTTAATTCCCACTAGTTGTTTAGGGCCTATCTTAGGCTGTTTTGTGCTGTTATAACAGAATACCAAAGACTAGCTAATTTATAATGAACAGAGATTTATTTCTCATGTGTGTCGGGGCTGGAAAGTCCAAGATGATGATGCCAGCATCTGGTGAGGTCCTTCTTGCTGAATCCTCACGTAGTGTAAGGTGGAAGAGAGAGAGACAGAGAGAGAGAGAAGGGGAGTGAACTCATCCTTTATAATGAACCCACTCTTGCAATAATGGCACTAATCCATTTATGAGGGTGGAGCCCTCACGTCCTAATCACTTTTTAATAGTCTCATCTGTTAATACTGTTACAATGGCAATTAAATTTCAACATGAGTATTGGAGAAAACAACCATTCCAACCATACTAGGACCCAACTTAGGCATGAATTCTTACTGGAGGCCTTCTCTAATGTCTGCTAGATTGGATTGTGTCCTCTTTTATTTCTCCTATTTGATATACCTATCATACTATTTTCAGATTATTTGATTGCCCTGTGAGGGCAGGTGCCCTGCCTGATGAAGTAGGCATTCGATAAATATTTGTTAAATGGGCGAGTGAGTGAATAAAGACATTGCTTTGAGGCAGTGTTTCCCAGTGGTTAAAAGAGCTGCAGTGAAATGGTCCGGGTCTGGATGCTGGCTGTACTCCTAACTAGCTGTGTGACCTCTGGCAAGCAACTTCACCTTAGTTTCTTAATCTGTAAAATGAAGATAATAATAGTCAACATCTCATTAGATATTGTGTCAATTAAATTTTAACAGGTGTAAACAGTTAGAATGGGGCTTGCACATGATACAGTTCATTAAGTGTTAGCTATTATTATTATTGCCTAAATATTCATCTGGCAACTTAGTAGTCAAAGTATAAGGGATAGAATCTAGCGTGGTCTGTTAGGAACGATTTGCTCTTAGCTCTATAGGGGAGTTCACAAGAATTGATTTTTAAAATCCTGGATTTCTACAACAATGTTGTGAATGATTTTAGCTATAACATATAATAAAAAAATCCTGTTCTATAATATTACAGTTATGGAGAAGATACCTCATATCGTGGAAAGTTTTAATATGTGCTGGTCAAGTATGTTTTAAGGAATTAAGATCTACTGTAGGCTAAATTTTTAGTAACACAGTCTTGTTGACAGAAAGGAATTCATATTAGAGGTCATTCTCTATAAACTATATTTGAGATAGAAATTGGGTAGGTGAAGCTATATAATTTTTCAAGTAGAAAATACTGATAAGGACTTAGAAGAAAGCTGCCAGAGAGCTTATAAATTAGAGAAAGATTATGTTTTACTTGAGTCAACAGTGATAATGTGATTAATAGTTCTCTTTTTCATTGGGTCCAGAAATGAGAAAGGAATGAGAGAGAGAGTGAGTTTCAGGGGGAGAGAGACTTGGAAGGAATATTTTCCACCACAAAGTATAGGGAGTAGCTACAAATCAAACTTTTTAAGGAAATCCAAGGTTGGACGAAAATGCTGCAGGGTCTTCAGATACAAAGATGTTGAGAAGCCAGATAGACTCTGGGAAGCTCAGTCTCCCAATTAGGAGATTCAGCATGATTTAGAGTTACTTAAACCAGAGGAAAAACCAGGATTAGATTAAGCAGTGATTCAAAAATGTTAGAGGTTAGTATGTGAGATAACTATACCTAGGTAACAATATAAATGATATTGGATATTTGAGTGTAATCGTCTTTGAAATTTACATTTTTGTTATTTTGGAAAAACAACATTAACTAAATGAAAATCATGCTCTGTAATATTTTCTTGGACTTCGTTACTTCTGAGTATAGGAAGCAGCTTTTTGGGTCAGGAGGCAGCTTTCAGTGTAACAGCAGCTACAGGACTGAACAAGTACAAGTTCCTGCCCTTGCCTTGAGGCAGTGCAGCTTGAGTCAGATGGCCTGGGTCTGTGTTCTAATGCAAGTCAATAATTTAAAGGATGCTTCCAACTTCTCTAACACTATATTTATAAAGCCAAGCCCATCAAATATGAAAACATACTCCATTTTATGCACCTCACAATTTGTGACAGATATCTTCATGTTTTGTGGGAGTTTATACTGTGCTTGGCTTTTTAGATATGGGGCTTATTTTAAAGTTGTGTGATATATTACAAGTATTGTAGTTTCATATGCAGCAGTAAGGTAGACCTCTGGCCTTGCCATGCCAAATGATCTGAAGTAAACTTGACCTCACTTTATAATCTCATTTCTTTTTCCATCTCCTACTATGCAGGAGGGACTGTTGCATTGGAATGAAATGAGCTGATATATAAAAAACACATAGCCTGGTGCTAGCACATAGATAACCAGTAGGCATTATCTGCTCTTACTGTTGTTAGCAGTAGAGGAATTTCTCTTTTCAGTATGCTGGATGCTTTGCTGGGTCGGTTATAATTATTATCACATCTACTCCACAAAAGAACCATGAGAAACAGGTGCCATTATCCCCATTTCTAGATGAAAAAACGGGGGCTCAGAGAAGTTAGGAATTTGTCCTACAAAGTGCGAGGCAGAGCCTGTGTTTAAACCAGGTTGGTGCAATACTGAACCACTTTCCTCTGTGCCTCATTGCTGATTTTCTGTATGCCAAAAAGGCCAGGCAGAGTTTAGCAGGAGAGGGCACAGAAAAATATTTTTCTGTTTGTCTTCCAGTTACAAGGTTGTGGATTTGAATAACTTAATTATTATGCTGAAATTCATATTTTATATATATACTTATATATAAAACATATATTATACATTTATATGTATATATCTTTTTCCCAACTAAAGGCAAATATACATTTCTATTAAAACAAATTCCCACATAGTAAAATATATTTTTCCTGGAATTTCATTATAAAATTGGAAATTTTGTTCTTTAAATATTCTTTAACCACAAGATTGAACACATCACATTGAAACAGCATCAAACCTGTAAACAACAACTATTTAAGAGGTAAATTTCATCATTTTAATTAACTTGTTAAAAGGCCAATGATGTAAATCCTGGACATTTTGATTTGAAAGAAAGCTTAAAAGTCTAAAGCAGTTTTTAAACCTGACTGCATATTAGAATTGAGTGGGGAGCTCTAAGACTACAACCACTACCACCAAAACCACAACCCCATGACTGGGATTCAGCTCCAAAGGTTGTATTTTAACTGATGGGGGAATTGATACTGTCTGAAAGCTCCCTGGGTGATTCTAATCAGCAGTCAAGGCTTGGAATCACTGGTCTAAAGGAAAGACAGAGTCACCTAATTGAACGGGGCAGTAAATACTTGCTGAAATGATTTAAGTACAAAAGGCTAAAAAAAAAAATCGATGCCCTCATCTGTCCAGCATCCACTAAGGAATCTTCCTTTGATCTTGAACCTTCCTTAGATGTTACCTCTGTCCTTCAGAGCTATCTGTCTCTAAAGAGTGGAGGCTGCTCAGTGTTTCTTCTTCCTCATTTCTTAACCCATCTCATATCAGCAATTATGATTTCTACCCTCCTGAAACTGATTTTCCTAAGCCTCAATCGGTAATTCATTTAATATATATTTAATATATAGTATATAATTAATATATGACATTAATATACATTGAAGACCTACCTGAAGACTGCTGTGGGTCATAAGCAGGGATATTTAATGCCTTACTCTTTAGAAATTGATGATTATAGAGCTGAATAAAGATTTGGAGATGACTTTGTCCTGTGGTTCTTAATGTTTTAAAACCAACACTTCCCTTTACTTGGGAAGCTTATTTGAAATGTCAATATGTAATAAAAGAGAGAGTGGAGCTACTTTGTGTGTGGTGGTGGTGGTGGCAGATCCCTAATCACTGGATTCTGTCCCACTTTTTGTCCACCTCCCCTCAGAGACAGCCTTTCAAGATTTACACAGACCCTCTGTTTCTCTGAGAAGCACAGTTTCGAAACCACCCATCTAGTCTTGATTCCTTCCAGATAGAGCACAGGATATACTTGTTGTCCTAAGAAGCTTCTAGGTTTTATAAATAAAAAATATGTACCAGTGTTAAAAATGTTAACTTATGAGCTCACATTTGCCTTATGTTTATTAGGTGCCAAGCATCTTTCTATGTCAAGTAGTGACTTAGTCCTCACCACTGTACTGTGAGTGAGCTTATTATTACCCCCATTTTGTGGATGAGAACACATAAGCAGAAGACTTTACGTCACTTGCCAGTTTCACCTAATTGGTGAGTGCACTTACAAGTCCATGCTCCTAATCACCAATGCCCTGCCTAATATAAACATGATGTGTATCTAGTAACCTACACTGTGCATATACCATGTCTTTGTGCATATATGTTATTTAATCAATAGATTTTTAACAGGAACAGCTCATCATATTACAGACACTTGAGATACAGGGGTTAATAAGACAGAAAAGGTCCCTGCCCTCAAAGACTGTGGTAGGGAGACAGACAATACATCCGCAATCAAATGAGGAAACAAGACGGCTCAGATAGGGAAAGATGCAACTGAAAATATAAAACAGGGTAAAGCTATAGGAGTTCCTGCGGCGGCAGGGTGTATCCTACTTCACATAGACTTACTAGAACCTCACTGCTCCAAGAGTGAGCAGCCAGGAGCATCAGTCACTTGAGATTTTGTTAGAGATGCAGAATCTCAGGAGCCACCTGAAAATTATCCCACCATCGGAATCTGCATTTTAACAAGCTCCCCAGGAGACACGTGCACATTAAAGTTTGTGAGGCGCTGAACAGAACAACAGCAAGCGTGTTTCTGTTGCTGGCAGCCAAGATTCATTCTTTCTCTCCCTGTCACATTCAAATCCACACACACCCACTATATATGTACATAAATGAAAAATATGAACTTTGCATTTTGAAACACATATTATAATACGAGAACATTTCTACTTTTATCTGCAGTGTATTCTTAGAAATTTCATTTACAAACAGTATTTTGTCATAGAACTAATGAGATAAGTGGAGGCTTTATTGCTGATTCAGCATGAAATGATTCATAGCTCTGACTAAAAACATCATAAAAAAGCTGTAAGTAAAATTTCTGTATATCCTTTTAAAATATGAAAGACAATGCTTCAACTCCAATAAAATGAATCAAAATATATTATAAAGTTAAATATATAAAGAACTTCAATTTGCTACAATACATAAAAATAATTCATATGTAAATTTTGCTCTAAATTATTATGCCAATTATAAACATCATTTAAACATTTAATTTAATGACTGTGTTTGCATTCTGAGGAGATTCATAATCGTCCACACCACTTTAAAAAACCATCCAGTTTTATATAAGTGTATACAACCTTTTTCTCTGAGGACAGTTTCCTTTAACCAGTAACATTTAGAATCATCCCAGTGATCTCAGAGTTTTAAGAAACTGTTACTCCGAATGCTGAGGTATTCAATAAAGGGTTTGTGGCATTTTTCTTCCTAAGAAGATTTAGAGAACTAGAAACTCCCCATCGTTCCTCTGCTTTGCACTGCCCAGTCTTCTCAGTTTCCTGAGAGCTCTTATATAGAAAAGGTCAAAGAGAAGCCAGTGAGCAAAGAAGAAGTACCAGGGCACTCATGCCCTTTGAAAGCCAGCTGACGATCATCAGGTGGGGTGACCAACTCAACCCGGTTTGCCCAGGACTTGACTTGTTTTAGCACTGAAAGCTGAAACTTAAACTTTCACAGCAAAGTTTGTTTGAAATATGCTATCATCCTACAAGGAACTATCATAATATTTACAAAATGTCTTGGAATTGCTGACCATTTGTTTTAGATATGATTTTTCTTTTAATTTAGATCGTGTTCTCGAGGACAGTATTATATTTATTTACTTTTCAGTATGATACTAAGGTCACAGTAATTTTTAATTAAAAAAAAAGTCATGAAAATCTGTTGAATGTTTCACGTTACTAGTGGGAATGTAAATAGACCCAATCACTTTGGCTAACAGGTCAGCATTATCTCCCAACTCTAAATATTCATATACAATAGTCTCCTCTTATCCATGGGGATGCCTGAAACTGCCATTGGTACTGAACCTGATTGCCATCAGCTGGAACATGATTCTGCTCACATCTTCCACCCACAGATTTAATGCTTTTTCCAGCTTGACTAAGAACTTACCATGCACTGTGGCCACACATTTCAGGGTGGGACAGCAAAACCCGCACGAATTTCTTTTTCCTCCTGCACAATTTCACAGATAGCAGATTCGTTCTCACTGTAGATTTTAGCAACCTCAGCATTTGATTCTTTTTTCTTTCCTTATAAGTTGAGAACTTTTACCTTTTTACTTAAAGGAAGCACTTTACAGCTTTTCTTTGGCATATCCAAATTGCCACTACTCGTGCGCTTTGGGGCCATTATGAAGTCAAGTAAGGGGGACTTGAACACGAGCACCGTTATGTCGCCACAATTGATCTGATAAGAGATAGCTACTAAGTGACCAGTGGGCAGGCAGCATCGACAGTGTGGATCTGCTGGACAAAGGTATGATTCATGTCCAGGGCAGGACGGAGCAGGATGGTGTGAGATTTCATCATGCTACTGAGAATGGCAGTGCGATTTAAAACTTATGAGTTGTTTATTTCTGGAATTTTCCATTGAACATTTTTGGACTGTAGTTGACCCGGGGGGTAACTGGAACAGCAAAAAAGGGAAGACTACTGTACCAGGTGGCCTAGCAGTTTTGCTCTTAGGAATATATCCAAGAGAAACTCTTGCACATGTCTAAGAATGTTCATAGCAGCAGTGTTCATAATAGTAAAAACCTGGAAAGAACTTGAATGCCCATCGATGGGAGAGTGGATGAAAGAACTGTTATGGAATCACACAATGGAATATGATACAGGATTCTTAACTAATAAAGTACTGCAACACCCACAATTGGATAAATCTTACAAATATAATATCAAGTGGAAAAAACTAAATCTTACAAATATAATATCAAGTGGAAAAAACTAAGTGCCAAGAGATTATCTACAGCATGCTACCTTTTTATTGTTTACAAAAATAAAAACAAACAAATAAAAGTATATATATATATATAAAATACAGATAGGTTAAAAACAAAGAACAAAACTGAAAAACCTTGTTGAGTTGAATTTAATATAATTTTTAAAAGCAATAATTTCCTGATGTAGCACTTCTTATGCATTAGATTTCAGTTAAGGTTTATGGCAGCCAGCCTCCAAGATGGCCTCTAGTGATCGCCTTATGGTCATGCCCTTTTGTAGTCCCCTCCCTCTTTTATTAGGTTGTGTAACCCAGAAGATATTGTAGAAATAACCATGTGTGACTTCTGAAGCTATATTATGAATGCAATGCAGCTTCTGCCTTGCTTTCTCTTGGATCTCTCACTTTTAGGGAGAAGCAGCCACGATCTCACAAGCATACTCAAGCGGTTTATGGAGAAGCCCAGAAAACGAGGATCTGAAGCCTCCTGCCAACAAGAGCAGTAGGTGAGGAGGCCATCTGAGAAAGAATCCTAAGCCTTATCCCTGACCTAAGCCTTTAGGTCATGGTGGTCTTGGACAACATCTTGACTACAACCTTATGAGAGACTCTGAGCTAGAACCACCCAGCTAATTGCTCCCAAACTCCTGACTTGCAGAAACTGTGAGATAATAAATATTTATTGCTGCTTTGAGCTGATATAATTTATAGTAATTTTTTACACAGCAATAGATTAATACAAAATTAACTAGTTATTGTTCTTTTATACCCATGCTTCCAGCAATTATTTATTTTTTTCATACCGAGCACCTTGATGTTCAACCTATTAATAAGTATTTCAAAATAACTCTTGGTCTGTTATATTTTACTGTTTACTTAATGTAAACATTGGTTCACGTATTTCAATGTGTCAATGAGTTTTGCAGTTTGTGTATGCCCAGATAATGGAAATGAAAGAATTTAGGTTAAGTATCTTACAACACAAGTAGCTTTCTTTTAGGCATATTAAAACTTTTATTAAAAAGAACAGAAAGATTTAAACATTGTGTTAGACCGACTACAGAAATTTATTGAATTTATATTTTTAGTAAATACTCTTAAAAATTTTTCTAATTTTCATTTTCCCTTATTGATTGTTTACGTTAAAACCTCTAAATTATCCATGGATGCCTTACCAGAAGCCCTGGTTCCTGCCATTTTTTTGAGCACTTATCAGGGGTAGAGATTGTACTAAGGTCTTTATGGGCTAATTTTGCTCTACTACTGGAAAAGTATCCTTCAGAGTACTCTACCCAATGCCCATGGAGGAGGTTTTCCACTCTGGTTGGTGACACCTGAACTACTCCCAGCCTTGCGTGAATTCCAGTACTTGCTTCCTCTGCTTCTTTTAGGTGATTCTTTCCTCATCTACCAGCATTTTCCTCACAGGCATGCACTGACTATTACAAAGCTGAGGACATGAAGGGGGCTCTCTGCAGATTGCTGGAGTTCTCTCTCTCTCTCTCTGTACCTCCCTTTCTTCAGCATTCTGCTCTGTGAATTCTAGCTGCTTTGGTTTTCCCAGACTACCAGTTCCAGCTCCATCTCCTCAACTCATCTGACCACCAGGCTCCACCTGGGTTCTCTCTCTTCAGGCAGTAACCTGGGGCACTCACAGTACTCATCTTGTTTCTTTCTCTTCTCTCAGGGAGCATTGTCCTATGTTGCCAGATCCAGTGTCTAAAAACCATTGTTTCTTTTTAAATTTTTTTCTGATTTTTTAGTTGTTGGGAGGATAAATCTAGTCCTTGTTATTCCATTTTGATTATAAGTGAAAGTCCAGATGTCTATTTCTGCAAACACCGTTTTTGTTTTGTTTTTTGTTTTTCTTTTTGCTTTCTTTGGAAAGAGTGTAGAGAGCAACTTGTCTCATCCTTTTCCCATTGGCAGTCAGTCTCATAAATTTTACATATTTCTATTTGTGAATAAGAAGTAAGCAGGCCACACCTGTGTGACTTTCTTCCCTGGGGAACCAAAGGAAGCATACCTTACATTTCTAGTATCTCTTATCGTCGACTTCTATCTGTATGACTGATAGTATTTCTTGAAGGAAGGTTTAGTTCCAGCCCTTTTTTTCTTTCTTTCTTTTTTTTTTTAATGCCTTTTCAGCTGCTCCCAATACTATCTGATCAAAATACCAAATTTACACTGATGGCTGTTCAGCATCACTGGCCAAGAGCACAGATGTTGACATCAGTCAGAGCTGGATCTGAGTCTTGGCTCACCTACAAAACAACAATAAAATTCCTTCAGCTCTTACTACCTGGCCAGGCAATGTGTTACAGGCTTTTACATGGACTATTTCATTTAATTCTCACAACCCTACCTAATACCAAAATTGATATTACTACACACACACACACACACACACACACACACACACACACACACATACACACATATACATACACAATATAGAAATCTGCATCAGGAGTCAGAATGACTGAATTGAATCTTGGTATTATCCCTCACGAACTTTGTATTACTGGGAAATATCTTTAACCTCTCCAAGCCTTGTATTCTTCATCTGTAATGTGAGACTAATAATATCTCCCTCACTATGCTTTGAGGACTATAAGAGAAAAAATATATAAAGTGCTTAGCTTAGTGATTGGTGCACAAAAGTGCTCAATAAAATTTGTAACTTTCAAATGGAGACTTTCTGGGAACTTGATAAAGGGCTCATGAGGATGCTCCTCCCAGACTTTCTACTTCAGAGTGTCATTGTAACTGACCAATGCCACCAGCTACTAAGCTTTGAAATGCCTTGGTACCATTGCTCAAGGACACAACCTCGTGGGCTGCTCCCTGCCAGTGATGGAGTGCAGTGGAGATACTAAGGCAGACCCATTCATTGAGCCATGGGACTCCTACTGGTATGGACTAAGGCTCCAGGACTTCCTGATGGCTTTGTGGAATTGTCGTTAGACTGCACTGCACTGCTGGGATGCTTCTATGTAACCTTCTCTTCTCTATTCTTTGCCTGAGATTAGAGTTGCAGTGGAGTCTTGCAGATCTTTTGAATCAAATCCCTACATGTTTAAATCCCTACGTGTTTAATCCCATCTTGATGTCTGCTTTTTGGAGGAACTGGACTAACACACTTGAGTTCTTGTTCAGTTTACACTGGCAATCATGCTAATCACAACTTACAGAGGCTTTTTCCCGGCCCCAATCTCAAGGAAGTGATGATCACCACTGTTCTCTTTACAAGGTTCTCTCCATTCCTCCAATGATTCCTCTTGACTTCATCCATTTAATTTCCTACCTTATTTAAACATTGAGAGTCCCCCTTTACCCTTCTTTGATTTTCCTTCTGGCCATCTATATTTAGTAGCTCATTCTTTACTGCCCTCTGTTTTCTTTCTCCTCCTTGAAACCTTGAGTTGCCATCCTTTAGCAGGATATTTAGTGGTGTTTGCTTCATATACTAGTATCTTTGCACTTTCTCAACTTTTGATTACAATACAGTTGCAAATTTGCATGCAGATATCCTTTGTACAACTAAGTGTTACTTATGAAATTTTCACCTTTTTTGTGATTCTTCTTATAATTCTACATTCTATATAAGGTTCCCTGCGTTCAAATACTCATACAGTGTAACCTTAGACAAATTACTTAACTTCTCTCATCCCCAAATTCCTCATCATGAAACAGGGTGGACATACATGCCCTTTTGGTAGTTATGAAGATTAGATGAAGTAACATATCAATGGAACCTAGCCCTGTGCCCAGAGTTTCGCAAATGTGGGTATGTTTCTCTATCTAGGCAACTGAAAATCTAAGATAGTTCTTGGTTGTGTTAAGAAGAAATGAAATACTACTTAAACTGAAAACATTCACAAATAGGAAGCAGGCTCATAAAAGTTGGTACAGCTAAGTGGCAAGACAAGATTTGAATTCAGATCTTGTGGTCCCAGAGCCTGCCTTAATTACCAATCATTTATTTTAAAATAAGGCAAAAAGTACCTTCACCTCTGTCTTACGTCAGTGTCTTAGTCCATTCAGGCTGTTATAACAAAATACCATAAACTGGGTAGCTTATGAGCAACAGAAATTTATTTCTCCGTTTTCTGGAGGCTGAAGGTCCAAGATCAAGGCACAGGCAGATTTGGTGTCTGGTGAAGGCCCTCTTCCTGGTTCATTGATGATGCTGTCTTGCTGTGTTCTCACATAGTAGAAGGGGCTAGCTAGCTCTCTTGGATCTCTTTTATAAGGGCACTAATTCCATTCATGAAGCCTCTTCCCTCATGACGTAATCACCTCCTAAAGTCCTATCTCCTAAAACCATAACTTTGGGGGTAAGGATTTCACATGAATTTTGGAGGGACACATTTAGATCATAGTAGCCAGATACCCCAGAAGCAGACCTTGAGACAAGAACTCATGTGCAAGTGATTTATAACTTATTACTTCCTTGCAGGGGAAATCAGGAAGAAAATGAAGAAAGAAGGATAGAGAAGGGGAAGAAACCAAGCAAGGTGCAATCTTGAGCAAAAGACCTGCAGAAGGTGGGCTCAGCCTGATCCCATAGAGAAACTTGGAGAATAAATTATACTGTGGAGTTTTTCTGCAGCAGGGGAGTGTGTCTTCCATACTCCTGTGCCCATCAGCCAAGCACCACCCAGAGGGAGGTGAAGTCACAGGCATTTCTGGATTAGCATGGGCAGTGGAGGGGGAAGGGAGGAACAGCTTCAGCAGACTGAAGAAAGTCTTCTAAAGGAGGGCTGCAGGTGCAGGCCATTGAGAGCAAAAGCACATGGAAGCCAAGAGGTGCACCACAATGGCAAAGAGGTCCTGGGTGAATCACTGACCTTGTCTCCTGCCACCCCAGCCTGCTCCCTGTGAAGTTGCTCTCGTGGTTTTCTTTTCACTTTAGAAGGTGCTTATCAGAAAGCACACATACATTCTCTACTCTGAAAGCCATCATCAAACTAGTTCATAACTGAGATTTAAATTAGGGTAAGATCTCTTGGATAGTTTCACACTAATGAATGATTCCTATTACATAACTTCAAAACTACAAAGCCCTCCACGACATCATCTTCTTATCTCTTCATGCTATCTAGACCCTTCTCAGAATCAGCACATTTGGCATGGGCAGGACCCAATCTCTGCTTTACCTTTGCTTTCATTATGTCTGAAATATTGTTGGCTTGTATAATAACAAAACTAATACTTCCATAATTCTTGCTATGTGCTGTTCTAAATGCTCTTTGAATATCAACTTATTTAATATTTGCAACAATTCTGTTGTAATAAGTATCAGCATAATCCCTATTTATGGTTGAAGAAACAACTGCAAATGGATAAATAGTAGAACTGGGATTCAAAAAGTTTGGCTCTATCCCTTTATCATTATAAAATGACCTTCCTTGTCTCTTTTTTTAGTTTTTTGTTTAAAGTCTATTTTATCTGATATAAGAATAGCTACTCCTGCTCGTTTTTGGTTTCCATTTGTGTGGTATATCTTTTTCTATCCCTTCACGATTAGTCTGTGTGAGTCTTTACAGGTGAAGTGAGTTTCTTGTAGGCAGCATATAGTTGGGTCTAGTTTTTTAATCCATTAAGTCAGACTATTTTCTGAGTGGGTAATTCAATTCATTTACATTTAGGATTGTTATTGAAAACTGTTGTCTTACTTCTGGCATTTTATTGATTTTTGTATGGTTGTTTTAAATATCTTTTGTTCCTTTCTTTCCTTTTTATTGTTTGCCTTCAGTGTTTGTTGGTTTTTTGAGGTGGTAAGATATAGTTTCTTTATCTTTCTCATTTTCATATCTGCTCTTCTACTGGGTTTTGTTCTTTTTTGCGTGTTCAGCTCTACTTATGATAGCCAAGATATGGACAGTTAGCTCAGTTGGTTAGAACACAGCCTTGTAACACCAAGGTCAAGGGTTCAGATCCCCATACTGGCCAGCTGCCAAAACAAAAAAACAAAAAACCCCCAAACATTACAATAGCCAAGATATGGAACCAACCTTAATGTCTACTGACAGACAACTGGATAAGGAAAACATGGTATATTTACACAATGGAATACTACTCAGCCATAAAAAAGAATGAAATTCTGCCCTTCATATCAATATGGATGAGCTTGGAGAAAATTATGTTAAGTGAAATAAGCCAGGCACAGAAAGAGGAATATTATATGTCCTCACTCATAAGTGGGAGCAAAGAAGGAAGGAAGGAAGAAACAGAGAGAAAGAAAGAAAGAATAATCACAATAATACATTGAACTTTCAGGAGAGAACAGAACTGTGGTTACTAGTGGTGCAAAAGGGAGCGCGGGAGGGGGTTTAATGAGAAATTAATTAATGGACACAAAGAATGATTATGTTTTGTAATGATGAATATGCTGATTATACTGATTTGATCATCACATATTGTACACAGTATTGATAGTCAACTCTGTACCTCATAAATATGTATAATCAATTTTGTTTCATTAAAAAAAAAAGAAAAAAAGTCTAGCTCTAAAGTCCATGCTTGTAACCACTATACTGAGCTGCCTCTCCACATGAGGACAAAAGTCCCTCCAAAAGCAGCCTGCCTTGATTTGTGTTTCATCCACTTTCACTTCAATAACTCCCTCAACCCAAATTCAAGTAATAAGTACTCAAGAGGAATAAATACTTAGTCTCTGAATCTGGTGATTCAGCTTCCAGTAAGCCCATCTTACCTTCCTCCCCGTTTCTACTCTAGGCCATCCTTAGCTTGCTTCATACTCCCTCCAGCAGGACTCCACGGAGGCCAGGATTTTGCCATTTTTGACCATTATAAGTAAAATTGAGCAAAATACCCCCTACAAATCAATTGACAGAATTTTTGTAAAAATGACCGCAAATCATACTTAATATAAAGTAAATATAACTGCACATTGTAAACATAAAGCTTTTAAACATACATATAATAAGAAGACAACATTAAAATCCATGGAGTTGAGATTATTTACCTATATTTATTTACGGGATTCTCAGGGAATGCTTCAGGTCGAGAATAGTGCTCTTGGTCAATGAGCCCAAAGAGCTGCATAGGAACTTTGCTAGATTTTGGCCTGAAGACTCAGCTTCCTTATTTGGGATAATTCTTGTTTTATTTACCTAAGAGGGGGGTGTATCAAATGAAACAAAATCTATGAAAATGGTTTGCAAATTAGTAAGTATTAAACATACAAAATTGCATTTAGTATATTGAGCAACAGATGTATTTGAACCTTGCTTGCTTTTTGTACTTTCATGATATACGCTGTTATTTATTTTTCTACTAATCATGATGAATTTATGCTTATTTAGAACCTTATTTTCTTTTTAAATTTTAATTTATCAATATGCAATGTAGTTGATTTTCATGTCCCTTTACCAATTCCTCCTTTTCTTCCCTCCTCTCCCTGCCCATCAACATCATGTCTGTTCACTTGTCTTAACAAGTTCAAGGCATTGTGATTGTTGTGTCTTTTTTTCTTTTCCCTCCGGTTTATTTGTTTGTATATTTATTTATTTATTTTTATTAGCTCTCACAAATAAGTGAGAACATGCGATATTTCTCTTTCTGTGCCTGGCTTATTTCACTTAATATAATTTTCTCTAAGTCCGTCCTTTTTGCTGGGAATGGTAGTATTTCCTTTTTTTTTTTTTTTTTTAATATAGCACAGTAGTATTCCATTGTTTAGATATACCACATTTTCCTTATCCACTCATCTAATGATGGGCATTTGGGCTGATTCCAACTCTTGGCTATTGTAAATAGTGCTGCAATAAACGTGGGAGTACAGGTGTCCTTTCTATATGATGATTTCCCGGATGAATCTTATTTTCAATATCATACTGAAACATGGATTTTTAATAAAAATCTTACTGAATTGGTAACACTTGTTTGCAGCAGCTCTGCTAGCTTGGTAATAATGCTGAATTAGTTTCTGTAATTCTGCTATTTAGCATTTAGTGCCCTTCTATTATCCTCCCCAGTTTCATCATATTTCTCTGAGGCTGTCATGGTGGCATGGATTCCTATTCTAGATACCTCCTTCCATTTTTCTATCAAAATGCATTTACATCCTATTGAGTGATCATGATTGTCCTTGAACGTGGCTTAGTGTTTTTGCCCTCTGTAGCGCTCTTTTACCGGTCTGTAATCCTGCACCAGCTGGGCCAATTGTGGCGCTACAGCTAATATCGGAATCCTGCCAACGTTGCCAATTGAGCTAGGGCTGGGTCTGGAGCTCACAGAACCCTCAAGCCCATACCAAATTGGGTCACAGACCCTTCATACACCAGGCTGGGTCCCCAGACCCCTCACATGCAGGTCTATGAGCTAGGGAACAGCAAACAGGTCCTTGGAAGCTGTAGGTTGAAAAGCATGGCTGCACGCAGGGCAGCCGCCCGAAGCAGTAAGCGCCAGCCAGGGTGGCAGCGCAGCACAGGTGCACTAACTCCACGCACACACAACCTGCCTGCAAAGAATGCTGCACCACCCCCAACCTGCCCCGAGGCAAGGGGGCCTGATTAAATTATTCTATTTTCCCAACACCCTCTGAAAGAATTTGTAGTTTAACAGAGAACATCTAACTATGCAGAAATCTTCACCCCAAATAATCAGTCTTCAAGGGATTTTAGGCACCAAGTGGAGAAGTAATGAAGGTAAAACCTGATCTGTTTGTATCTGTTAACAGAAACAAGGATTTTTGTCTATTAAAAATGATAGAAATGTCCATGATTAATTTTTATTTCCTATTCCACATCATGTGGTACTTGCAAATGGGTTTATGCTTGACCTCTCATTATTAAGGTGAAAGAATCAAATTATATTGGCTCTTGTTTTTGGAAACCCAAGGGGTACATGTAGTTAATTAGAGATATGCCCTCTGTTTTCTTTCCCTGCTTATCCTAAGGGATATAAAAACATTCCCAGTAGTATTTCTTCTGGAAATCTTATTTAGCTAATGATCAAATTTTCAGTATTCTAATCAATTTAAATTGACACTTTTAGAACTCTAAGCTTAATATTCATTCAAAAGCCTCCTTTTACTTAGGTAAAATTCTCAAATTGTCAGTACAAAATAATATTTCCTTTTATTTAATGGAATTCAACATCTCCTCATTCCTATAGTTTCATTCCATAGACATAGATTTAACATACATTTTGTTTCTTTATTTTGGCCACTTTAAGTAGATCTGCTTTTTATTAATTTTTAATTTTGATACAGATCTTTTATTATTTATTCTGTCATAAAATGCACAATTAAAAGAAAAAAAGAAAAAGTTTGAAATATCAGAATATTTCCATACAATTGCTTATGCTCTCCCAATGTTTTTGCAGAGCTTAAATCCATGAAATTGCTTTGAAGGATTTTATTTTATTTTCACTTTTGGCAGCTGTCCCATGTTTCAAAAAAGCCATTTCCTAGAACTTTATCAGAGTATTTTTACTGGCTTATCTGCATTGCTGTTTTCTTATTTGTGGTCTAGTTATATCCAAGGGTAGGTAGCAATCCTGAAGTCAATAACAATATTCTTCATAATTTCATAATGAGATCTATTTTTCATTTTTCTATTACTCTCAACACTATTATACTGCTATTCACTTGCCAGCTTCCAGGATCATATGTATAGCTTGGGTGTCTTAGTCAATTCATTCTGCTATAATGAAATACCATAGACCAGGTGGCTTAAACAGCAAACATTTATTTCTCACAGTTCTGGAGGCTGGACGTCCAAGATCAGGGTCCAGCATGGATGGGTTCTGGTGAAGACCCTCTCCCAGGTTGCAGATGGTTGTGTCCTTACATGGTGGAAGGGGCAAGGGAGCTTCCTAGGGTCCCTTTTAAAAGGGTGCTAATGCCATTCATGAGGGCCCCACCCTTGTGACCTAATCACTTCCCAAAGGGACCTCCTAATACCATCATAATGGGAGTTAGGATTTCAACATATGAATTGTTGGGGGACACAAACATTCAGTCTATTGCATTGAATATTTTACTCCCACATAACCTAGGATGCATGACTTCAGGGTTCTTAGCACATGTTTAAACAGAATGATATAAGGGACTTGAGATCAATCCTTGAGATTAAGGAACATCAGTTACGACTGTATTCGGCTTCATGTAATGGAAACTCATCTATAGAAACTTAACTGAATAGTGTTTTCTTTCTCTGGTATAAGAAGAGTGAACCTAGCAATCAGGGCTGGTCAGCTGTTCAAGGACCTGAGCTTTGGCCTAGCTTCCTGCTTTGCTATCCTTAGCCTGTGGTTTTCATCATCACGGTCAAAAGAAGAGCTTCTCCTCCAGTCATTCAAGGGAAGGACGGCAAAGGGCAAAAGTACACACCAGCTAATTTGGTCTTTTGTTACCAGGAAAGTAAGAGCTTTCCTGGAAGTTCCATGGAATGCACAGCTGCTTATATCTGGTTGAGCAGAACTAGGTCACATAGCTAAAGAAGTCTGGGAAGGTATTTCTGAGTGGGTACATTGCACATTTACTCAAAATCACATTAGAAAAGAAGAAGGGGAGCTAGATACTGGGAAGGCAACTAGCAGTGTCTGCCACAAGGGATTTAGGAAAAGACAAGTGAATGGGGAATAAAGCATTCCTGATCCAAAGGTCAGTCCTGGAGACAGTAATGATGAACACAAAAAGTGTTTCTGTGATGTAGGGACCACCTGCACCAGGCCATTGCAGGCTTTACCTCATCAAACTCGCCATTATTCTGAACTTGCCATGGCAGAAACTTGAGCTATAGACACATTAGTGGTGATCAAGCTTTTGGATGCTGTATTAGTTCATTCCTGTTGCTTATAATACTTGAAACTGGGTGATTTACAAAGAAAACAAAATTTATTGCTTACAGTTTCTGAGGCTGGGAAGTCCAAAATCAATCTGGTGGTAGCTACAGTGATCCGGGGGTCTCACATTGCAAGATGGTGAAGCAGAGAGAGCTTCTCATCCACTCTCTTTTTAAAGCCCTCAGGACCATGCCCCTGACCACCATTATTAATTCATTCCTTAAGACATAATCCTACAATCTAATCACCTCTTCAAGTCCCCACCTTTCAATTTCCCACCCTCTTAACAGTCACAGAGGGGACATTTCTAATACATAAAACTTGGGGGACACAATTCAAGCTTTAGTGAGTTTTGGGGGACATAATTCAGCCCACTACAGGTGACCACTCACTTGAAACTACAGAGGAAGAAAGAAAACCATGAAAATAATTTATTAATTTACTATGAGAATATTGTCAGTAAGATGATCAAATATTGATGCTTACTAACCAACATCTCCCCCTGTAGGCAAATGTATATGCAAAGCCAAATAATCATCAGAAAGAAATCAAAGGGGGATCTGAGAGGGACGACCTTGATGGCTCATCTAGTAGAACCAACCCATGGTAGCCTGCACTCCTGTCCTCCCCACACTCTGCAGGTAGCAGTGCCCAGGACTAAAATACTGTGTCCTTGGTCACTCACCCTCACCCCTAGTCAGTGCAAGGGATGTGTTGCTTGTGTTTTATCCTGGCTCTCTCTTTTCTTGGCTTCAGGAGTTAACTAACTTCTCTTTACTGCAATCACATTCTTTCCTTAATGATATGTTAATGTATTCATTCTGATTACCCCCAAATCTTCACCTATGAATCAGTCAGAGAGCTGGCAGGAAACAGATGGGACTTATAAGGCTAAGGGCAGGGAACCCACCAAGGGGGTTACACACCTTGGAGCTATCCACAGTGGGGAGGTGTCACCACCTTTAGAGTGACATTGCTTTGACTGTAGCTCTAGGTAAGGGTGGCCTGGCAGGAAGACAGCTAAGCTCCTCCTGATACCTGCCACTATCCATATACAACCCAAAGTGAGGGAGCAGGGGTAACCCATGGATACCATCCCAAGAGGCCTGCCTCCTAGAGCACAGAGCAGTGTGAAGAAGGCTGAAGAGGGAATCTTGGAGTGGCCAATGGTGAAAACTCAGCACCCCCAATCAGTCTTTTCTGGTAATAGGTGTATCTCTCCTCTGAGCCAACAGGTCTTATTTTATAGCTTTTAAATCTCAGAGGTCTAACATTTTCCTCCCTTTCCAAAGTACTACCTACATATGGCACCCAAGTGCATGGAATGGGCTGTTGTGATGGGGTCACAGCCTGTTCCTATTGTCTCTTCTTCTCAAGAAGTTCAGTACATTTTCCTCTTGCTATGGCCAACCCCCAGTTACCTCATTATTGGCTGGCTGCCAGGAACCTGCAGATAAATTTGTAGTTCATCTTTATCACAAGGATATGTGTTTTGTGATATGTATTTTTTAGCTTCTTTCCTGGCCCCATTCCCATTTTATTTTCTTTCTATTTAGTTCCTTTCTTCCTTTACTCCTTCTAATTTGTACACACGTTTCTCATATTGAGGCATGAGTATCTCTAGGCCAGTGTTTTTTAACCTTGGCACTGTTGACCCTTTGGACCAGATAATTCTTTGTTGTGGATAGGGAATAAGGTGTCCCTGTTCACAAAGTGTTTTATCCATGGGTACTATTCTGTGCATTGTAGGATGTTTTGCAGCATCTCTGGCCTCTATCCACTAGATGCCAGAACCTCACTTTCCCTTAGCAATACCAATATCTCCTGGGGGAAAAAATTGGCCCATGTCGAGAACCTCAGCTCTAGATAAATGAAGTAGTACATGCCAGGGGTCAAGTAAAGCAATGAGTTGAAATATGTCACCTCTACTGGTTCTGCCACTTTTACTAAGAATAAAAGATCAAGAGCTGCAGGTTACTATCCTTGGTATAAATATCAACAAATACATGTAACCGAGCTATCAGGCTGGACTTTTCTGTCCTTTGGAGATGTGTGCCTATGGCTAAAGGCTCTGTATGTGCTGTCTCTGATTTAGCACCAAGGAAAACATCACTGGCTTTACAGGAAGGCATTCATACCAAATGTTCAGTGACCATTCCACAGGCTTGAGGGATTGGTTACGTCAAGCTTTGCAGAGTCTTCTATCATCTTTCTTGCTCAAACCCTACTCTCTTCTCCTCTCTCCTTCCCAGTTGGGTACAGAGCGGTCAGGCTACATCCATGATTCTGTGGGTCTCACTTTGTACCCCCAAGCACTTATCTCTCTATATAGCAATGTCTAGCATTAGTTTATGAGAGATTAGCAATTTCTCTACTTTGTTATATAAATACTTGCATAAGAAACAGAATGAAAGAAAATTTGCAGCACAACTAATTTGTAATTGAGGAAAATCTCAAGTATCATCTCAAGTCAAGGAGCTTGACACATGCTTAAAATTAAAGTTTTTTCTACATATTTTGTTTTATTTACCTGAACTTTCCTGTAAGTCCTTATCATTGGGGTTGTGGTTCTTCTAGCAAGTTTAATTCCATTTTCATGCTCATTCCATCATCAGATATTTTCTTTAATCTCTATTTCATTTATTTATTGCTATATAAAAAAGTACTCCCAAACTTATTGGCTTAAAACAATTATCATTTTACTATCTCATAATTCTATGAGTTGACTGGATTCAGCTGGAAAGTTCTTTTGCATAAGCTTAACTAGACCAGAGAACATCCATGGTGGCTCACTCACATGACTGGCATTTGATGTGGACTTTTGGCTGGTTGCTCTGCTGGGGCGCTTGAATGGTGAGGATACACATGTCCCATGCTGGGCTTCCCACAGTATGGTGGCTCAGTTTTGAGAGGGAGTGTCCTACGACAGATCATTTCAAGAAAGAAGAAGTGGAAGCTGTCAGTCTCCTAAAAAACTAGATTCAGAACTGGCACAGCATCACTTCTGCAGTATTTCACAGTGTTTTATGCAGTCACAGGGCCAGATTCAAGATGATGGAAAATGAACTCTCATTCTTAATAGGAAGGGTGACAAAAATTTTGTGGCAAACTTTAGTCCTTCACAGCTCCTATTGGTTTCCAGAAGCACAAGAATTTTTCCATATTTGACTTTGGCTGTCATTAAATCTGAGCAACACCTAGTTCTTCTGCTCCAATATTGTCTTTTTCCTTTTCCTTTTTCTGTCTTTCATCTTGATCTTAGACTTTGTGGACATCTCAAACCAGAGCCTACATTCTCTTCACCTCACCTTTCATTTCAGTTACGTAAGCCCTAGGGTGTGTTTCCTGGTCCTGTTCCAGGAAGTCCTCATTATCTTCTAATAAAATGTGTTCATTTTCCTCAAAAACCTTCCAACCTGGGTATAGAGGTACTATTGCTTCAATCCATAATCACTTCTGAAGGAAGAGGTATCAAATGGCAGTTTCTCAAGTTGGGAAGGTCTATGATTGTTTTATCTTAGTAATCCCCCCCAGTTTAAAGGTTAGTTTTTTGGACCCCGTCCTCCCCCATTCTGTTGATTGAATTAGGGATTGAATATTTAAAGACAAATGAGCTAAGGCAATGCAGATGGAGCAAATGAAATTCTGGGAAGGCTCTAAAAGTGTAATGAAGTGTAGAGGTTATAGATGTAATGTTGCATCTGTGGAAAGGAGAATACAAAACTTGAGAGTGGGTAGGGAATAAATGTGGATGCATAGATCTTTCCTAAGGTTAGGAAGGGGAGGAGAGAGGTTATGGTGACTACACACAAAGATTTTCTAGGACATGTATTATGTCTTATTGTCCAAATATTGTCACTATCCTCTCAGTGACAGAGACGCAAGGGTTACTCAAAGCTCAAATTCTTGAAAGCAATGAGAGGCCCAGAGGAACTACACCAAGCTAACTCCCATAAGAAGGAGAAAGTCAGTGCAGCCTAAGCAAATAAAAGAAGCTCCTAGTCTGAAAGGGAATGTGTTAAACCTCCCCAAGGGAAGTCAATTAAAATTCCCAATGTCCCATAATATGGGAGGATGCATCTCTTATCCTGAAAAGGCTTAGGGAGGTTTCTTACTGTTCCGTGGAATGGCCCATAGAAAGTGTCACGTCGGGGTCACCAAAATGTGGTGAATGAAGAAGTGGAGACGGTAATGAACTACCCGGAGACAAAGGCAGTTGTAACCAAGGGACTAAGAGTGACGTTCACTAAGCTAGTGAAGGCCTAGAGTCAAAGTCCAACAATTATTTATTAAGAAAGCAGTGAGAAAAGTATGCAAACAGGAATAAAGGAGGGGATCCCCCGGGAAGAACCTCCTGAAATTTTATTTGAATAGACTATACTGCATACTCCCTTGAGTTCAAGGATGCAGCAGTTTCTAACAGCTGGTGTTATCATCCTGAGAAATACTGTGTGCAGCATGTCCCACATGGGTACTGATGCCATGTGTCTCTTCTGGCTGTGGCCAGAGGTCATGGCCATCCTTTTAGTAGAACATATTACAAGATGTTAACCCTCTACAAAATATTATGTTATATTGTTCCTTATAGCCATCAGCATGTCTCCCATCTATATGATTTGGTTCCCTCATTTTTGAGAGCCAGGCGAGGCAACCTGACTGTCATAGGAGAAGATGATAGTGTATATTTCTAGCTTTTATTGAAAATCATTTCTTGACTTGTGGCTTGGAGTCATTTAAATTGTTTTCAGAGTTAATTTAATGATAAATTTTTATTTTGGTAATAAAATCAGTATAACAGCCCAAAAGAGAATAAGTATGTTTGGAAAATTTTTGAAAGAAACGTGACTGCACATATATAACATTTTGTGAGCAGTACAGTATATTGACAAACACTGCTCACAGCAGAAAAACTTGCCATCTCTTCTCATAGTCAATGAAAAGTATAAGTCAAATACATATCAATAAGCTGTGATGTCCATGCTTCATGGATAAACTCTCCTGAAGAATAATGCACTAAAAACAAAATGAAGTGACAAAGAAGGACTAATAGCAAATCACTGTGAAACAATAGCTCAGAATCTTTATGTTTAATCACTACCCTAATTTTCCCACTTTCAAAATACTATTAACACCAATTGAAAGCAATCACAAGTTTTTTTTTTTTTTGCTTTAGAATTTTAAAGATTTTTTTTTTCAATAGGAATTGGGCAGGGGCACCATGTCTCATTGTAACAAAAGGATACTTTTTACAAATATGTTTTAATAAGATATTTTAATAAATGCATGAGATCGTGTAAAAGATCTTGAGGTTGATATTCTTAAAGTAGACCCATTAAGTATGGGTCTTCTTTATTCTAAGCACAGTTGGATTACTCAAGGTTTTGTTGGCCTGGCAGCTAATTATGTTTATGCTAACTCTGGAAATCCAGAAGGCATAGGTCAGAACATAAAGTTGCTTGTCCATATTTGCACTGATTCTAAGTGCTTTTTGTTCAAAGAAAGGGAATACTGAAAACAAAAAGTGCCATATTATTTACTGAGCATTTTACTGCATGATCGTTAATACATTCCTTCATTCAACCTGCAATCTGTTTCCCCGTCCCCCCATTCCTTCTAAATACGAGAATTAGCTTTTTAAAAGTCACATGACTTAGAGACTTTTACTCACTCCCTTCAGCCCACAGAATAAAGTCCAAACTCTAGGCACAGTGATGAGGCCCCTCCCATTCTGACTTGGTTTTATTTCATTCTCTAGTGTCATCTTTCATCCTGACCCTACTACACACCATAATCTCTAACTCAGTACTTCTTCAGTGGGATCTGAAGACCGTCTCCGTCAGTAATCAGCATTAAAAATGTAGATCCTGAGGACTGGTTTCAAGATGGCGGTGGCTGCGGCGGTTGGCGCTGAGTAGCTGAGGTGGAAAAGGCGGCCACTGGGCCTCAGGCAGCCGGGAAACTTGTGGACCATCCTCTCACCATCTCTTAAGGGAGGACCGCTGCTGGTGGCCGGTCGTGGGGGCTGACCGCCACTTTGCCCTCGGCAGGAGAGGCTGCCTCATTTACAGGCAACAGCTTTGAAGTGTGGAGCAGGAAAAGAACTGTTTCTTAGCTGCAAAAGTGAGTCTCTAAACAGGGAACATGGCGCCAGGGCTGTTGTGGATGCAGACAGGACCCGGAGGCTGGGGCCGCGCTGAAGGAGGCCAACGGCCCTATTCAGGATTCGAGGTTTCAGACCGGCATAAAAGAAGATTCCTGGGAGTGCCCGAGCCGCGCCGCGGGACCGACTAAACAGCCCGAGGCGGCAGCGGCCGAGAACAGGGAAGGCGACAAACCAGAGGCAGAGAGTGAGCGCCTGACCTGGCACAGCCCTGTGATTGACCCCTGGCCCAGCCCTGCTCAGGGGGGCTGACGCCCACCCAGCTTCCGCCTGCATCACCGGTTCACTCACCGCCCCGGGGCTGCCTCCATTTTCCCAGGTGCTGGCAGCTCTGCCCAGCTCGGCCCCTCAATGAGCCTTCCCACTTGCTAGCCCCGGTGCAGGGCTTTCCAGAGCCTGCGGGCCGGCCTCCCCTCCCAATCCCTCTGCGGTTCTCTGGTGGGGCTGGTGGCGTGGGGCGTTCCCGGCCAGTGTCAGGAGGGCAAGGAAGTACGGGCGGGGCCGACTGTCACTCCACCACACCCTGGACTCCAGCCCCCGGTAAACTTCCTGTTACTGGGAGGCAGATACCATCTCTGCGGCCACCAGTTCGGAAAAAAGCCTAACCAATTTCTGGTTGGGAATAGTGTGGTAGGAGAGTTCCCAGGTCCGCTTGAACCTGCCGGAGAGCTGGCTGCAGGTGGGCGCTAGATTCGGTCCATGCCGGGGGATACAAAGGTGAACAAGTCCCAAGAAAGATCTACACAGTGCTACAAAGGCACCCAGAGAGACCGGTCGTCTGTGCCTACCAGAAACCTGGTAGACTTCCTGGACGAGACAGTGCCGAGCAGGGTCTTGAAGGCCCAGCTGATAGACGAGGGTTGCAGAAGACACTTCGCAGCCCAGCACAGTGCGCACAGAGTGGGGAGACGTGCGGCCAGGGAGGCGGAGACTTGACAGAAACCACACACCCTGTGGGGTCGCCACTGCACGATCCAACAGCCTGGGCCAGAGCACACGGAACAGGGAGAAGTCCTGCACAGGAAGTGAAAGCTCAACAGAGATCACACACCCTGTGGTACGTGATCCACCAGCCCAGCAGAGTCCAAGCTGACCAGAAAGGTGGCTCCCCGGAGAGGCCCAAGACCCGAGGCAACCATACACACAAGGCACTAGAGGCCAACTGAGCAGTCACGGAGGTAGCCACATGAAATTGGCAACCACAGCAACATCTTAGTTAGTCATTAGTCTCAAACCGGTGGACTGTGAAACCCCCTGCCACAATGAATAAACATCAAAAAAAAAGATACCAGAAATACAAAAAATCAAGAAAGTATACCACCAAAAGTTAATAAATCTCAAACTCTAGATCCCATAGAACAAGAAGCCCTTGAAATGACTGACAAGGAATTTCGAGTGATAATTCTAAGGAAACTGAATGAGATACAAGAAAACTCAGCTAGACATCATGATGAAATGAGGAAAAGTATACAGGATCTGAAAGAGGAAATGTACAAGGAAATCAATGTCCTGAAAAAAAATGTAGCAGAACTTGCTGAACTGAAGAAGTTATTCAGCGAAATAAAAAACACAACGGAGAGTTTAACCAGCAGGCTTGTCGAAGTTGAAGAGAGAACCTCTGAACTTGAAGATGGGCTGTTTGAAATAACACAAGCAGACAAAAAGAAAGAAAAAAGAATCAAGGACATGGAAGAAAATCTGAGAGAGATATCAGACAACCTCAAGCGCTCAAATATCCGAGTCATGGGTATTCCAGAAGGGGAGGAAAATGGAGATTCCATTGAAAACATATTCAACAAAATAGTGGCAGAAAACTTCCCAGGTATAGGAAAAATCACAGATCTTCAGATCCAGGAAGCTCAACGATCTCCAAACGTATTCAACCCAAAAAGGCCTTCTCCAAGACATGTCATAGTCAAATTGGCAAAACTCAGAGACAAAGAGAGAATCTTAAAAGCTGCAAGAGAGAAGCGTCAAATCACCTATAAGGGAGCCCCAATCAGGTTAACATCAGACTTTTCATCACAAACCCTAAAAGCTAGAAAGGAATGGGATGATATTTTCAAAATACTAAAAGACAAAGATTGCCAGCCAAGAATACTCTACCCTGCAAGGCTATCCTTCCGAAATGAGGGGCAAATAGTATATTTCTCAGACAAACAAAAACTGCGGGAGTTCACTACCACACGACCACCCTTACAAGAAATCCTCAAGGGAGTACTGGGTTTGGTTCCTGAAAAATAACTACCACTGCCATAAAAACCTAAGAAAAATCTAAACCCGCTAGTACAATAAAAATGGCATTCATGAAGAGAAAACAAGCTAACAAAAACACTATCTACAACCTAAGGAACCAACAAACAAAGAAACTAAACAGTAAATCAGAAAGCAAGGAACAAAAGACACCTAAGACAACCAAACAACCAATAAAATGCTAGGAATAAATCAACACCTTTCAATAACAACTCTTAATGTTAAAGGCTTAAATTCCCCAATTAAAAGACACAGACTGGCTGACTGGATCAAAAAGCAGGACCCAACTATATGCTACCTACAAGAGACCCACCTCGCCCATAAAGATTCACACAGACTAAGAGTGAAAGGATGGAAAAAGATTTACCATGCAAACAGAAAAGAAAAACGAGCTGGAGTAGCTATTCTTATATCTGACAAAATAGACTTTAAACTAAAAACCATAAAAAGAGACAATGAGGGACACTACTTAATGATAAAAGGACTGATCCATCAAGAAGACAATAACAATCATAAATATGTACGCACCCAATGTTGGAGCAGCCAGATTTATAAAACAAACTCTATTAGACCTAAAGAAGGAAATAGACACTAATACCATAATAGCAGGGGACCTGAACACTCCACTGTCAATATTAGACAGATCATCTAGGCAAAGAATCAGTAGAGAAACACAAGATCTAAACAAGACTCTAGACCAATTGGAATTGGCAGATATGTACAGAACATTCCACCCAACAACCTCAGAATATTCATTCTTCTCATCAGCACATGGATCATTCTCCAGGAGAGATCACATATTAGGTCACAAATCAAGTCTCAATAAATTCAAAAAAATTGGAATTATCCCATGTATCTTCTCAGACCACAATGGATTAAAACTAGAAATTAATAACAAACGACACTCTGGAAACTATACAAACACATGGAAATTAAACAGGTCCAAGAAGAAATCAAGCAGGAAATCAAAAAATTTATTGAAACTAATGAAAACAATGATACATCATACCAAAACCTGTGGGATACTGCAAAAGCAGTATTAAGGGGGAAATTTATTGCATTAAATGCTCACTTCAGAAGAATGGAAAGATGGCAAGTGAACAACCTAACACTTCACCTTAACGAACTAGAAAAACAAGAACAATCCAAACCTAAAGTTAGCAGATGGAAAGAAATCATTAAGATCAGAGCAGAACTGAATGAAATTGAAAAGCAAAAAACAATTCAAAAGATCAATGAATCAAAAAGTTGGTTTTTTGAAAAGATAAATAAAATTGACAAACCATTAGCATGGCTAACAAAAAAAAAAAAAAGAGAGAAGACTCAAATAACAAAAATTAGAAATGAAAAAGGCGATATTACAACTGATTCATCTGAAATACAAGGAATCATTCGAGACTACTATAAACAACTATACACCAACAAACTTGAAAATCTGGAGGAAATGGATAAATTTCTGGACACACACAAGCTCCCAAAACTGAACCATGAAGACGTAGAAAATTTGAACAGACCAATAACAATAAAGGAGATTGAAGCTGTTATCAGAAGGCTCCCAACAAAGAAAAGCCCAGGACCAGATGGATTCACAGCAGAATTTTACCAAACATTCAAAGAGGAATTGACACTGATTCTTTACAAACTATTCCAAAAGATTGAAACAGACGCAAATCTCCCAAACTCATTCTATGAAGCAAACATCATCCTGATACCAAAACCAGGTAAAGATATAACCAAAAAAGAAAACTACAGGCCGATATCCTTGATGAATAGAGATGCAAAAATCCTCACTAAAATACTAGCAAACGGAATACAGCAACACATATGTAAAATTATTCACCATGATCAAGTGGGATTCATCCCAGGGATGCAAGGTTGGTTCAACATACGCAAATCAATAAATGTGATACATCATATTAATAAACTCAAACACAAGGACCATATGATCATCTCTATAGATGCTGAAAAAGCATTTGATAAAGTTCAGCACTCATTCATGACAAAGACCCTCTATAAGTTAGGTATAGAGGGAAAGTGTCTCAACATAATTAAAGCCATATATGACAAACCCACTGCCAATATCATCCTGAATGGGGAAAAGCTGAAAGCTTTTCCTTTAAGAACAGGAACTAGACAAGGATGCTCACTCTCACCACTCCTATTCAACATAGTGTTGGAAGTACTAGGCAGATTAATCAGAGAAGAGAAGGAAATAAAGGACATCCAGATTGGAAAAGATAAAGTCAAACTGTCCCTGTCTGCAGATGACATGATCCTATATATCGAACAGCCTAAAACCTCTACAAAAAAACTCTCGGAATTGATAAATGATTTCAGCACAGTAGCAGGATACAAAATCAACACACAAAAATCAGTAGCATTTCTTTTCTCCAGTAGTGAACATGCAGAACGAGAAATCAAGAAAGCCTGCCCATTTACAATACCCACCAAAAAAATAAAATACTTAGGAATTGAGTTAACCAAGGAGGTTAAAAATGTCTATAATGAGAACCCGAAACCACTGCTGAGAGAAATTAGAGAGGATAGAAGAAGATGGAAAGATATCCCATGCTCTTGGATTGGAAGAATCAACATAGTGAAAATGTCCATACTACCCAAAGTGACATACAAATTCAATGCAATCCCCATCAAAATTCCAAAGACATTTTTCTCAGAAATGGAAAAAACTCTCCAGACATTTATATGGAACAATAAAAGACCACGCATAGCCAAAGCAATGCTGAGCAAAAAAAATAAAGCTGGAGGCATAACACTACCTGACTTTAAGCTATACTACAAAGCTATAATAACCAAAACAGTATGGTACTGGCATAAAAACAGACACACTGACCAATGGAACAGAATAGAGAATCCAGAAATCAACCCACACACTTACTGCCATCTGATCTTTGACAAAGGCACCAAGCCTATTCACTGGGGAAGGGACTGCCTCTTCAGCAAATGGTGCTGGGATAACTGGATATCCATATGCAGGAGAATAAAACTAGATCCATACCTCTCACCGTATACTAAAATCAACTCAAAATGGATTAAGGATTTAAATATACACCCTGAAACAATAAAACTTCTTAAAGAAAACATAGGAGAAACACTTCAGGAAATAGGACTGGACACAGCCTTCATGAATACGACCCCAAAAGCACAGGCAACCAAAGGAAAAATAAACAAATGGGATTATATCAAACTAAAAAGCTTCTGCACAGCAAAAGAAACAATTAACAGAGTGAAAAGACAACCAACAGAGTGGGAGAAAATATTTGCAAAATATACATCTGACAAAGGATTAATATCCAGAATATATAAGGAACTCAAACAACTTTATAAGAAGAAAACAAGCAAACCAATTAAAAAATGGGCAAAAGAGCTAAGTAGGCATTTCTCTAAGGAAGATATACAAATGGCCAACAGACATATGAAAAAATGCTCAACATCACTCAGCATCTGGGAAATGCAAATCAAAACCACACTGAGATACCATCTCACCCCAGTTAGGATGGCTAAAATCCAAAAGACCCTGAACGATAAATGCTGGCGAGGTTGTGGAGAAAAAGGAACTCTCATACATTGTTGGTGGGACTGCAAAATGGTGCAGCCTCTATGGAAAATGGTATGGAGGTTCCTCAAACAATTGCAGATAGATCTACCATACGACCCAGCTATCCCACTGTTGGGAGTATACCCAGAGGAATGGAAATCATCAAGTCGAAGGTATACCTGTTCCCCAATGTTCATCGCAGCACTCTTTACAATAGCCAAGAGTTGGAACCAGCCCAAAGGTCCATCATCAGATGAGTGGATACGGAAAATGTGGTACATCTACACAATGGAATACTACTCAGCTATAAAAACGAATGAAATACTGCCATTTGCAACAACATGGATGGACCTTGAGAGAATTATATTAAGTGAAACAAGTCAGGCACAGAAAGAGAAATACCACATGTTCTCACTTATTGGTGGGAGCTAAAAATTAATATATAAATTCACACACACACACACACACACACACACACACACACACACACACAAAACCGGGGGGGGGGGGCAGAAGATATAACAACCACAGTTACTTGAAGTTGATACGAGAAGCAAACAGAAAGGACATTGTTGGGGGGGAGGGGGGGAGGGAAGAGGGACGGAGGTTTTGATGATGGGGAGCAATAATCAGCCGCAATGTATATCGACAAAATAAAATTAAAAAAAAAAAAAAAAGAACAAGAGGCCAAGAAATTAAAAAAAAAAAAAAAGCCAAAATCAGTATTTTGAGATAATTTAAATATGACTGTAGCAAAAAAAGGTATATTTGTGAGCAAAATATGCAAATTTATTACAGATATTGAGTTAAAATATTCCCTCCAAAATTATTTTAAAAACTCTTGCAGGTTGAGAGAACAAATGGAAACAACGAAAAAGAACAGTTAAACATTAATAAATAAATAAGAGTTTTAATGGGAAAGAATACACTGTACTTTTTTTAATTTTATGTAAATTTGTGTATCAGATTTCCTAATAAACTACTTACTACAAGAAAAAAAAAATGTAGATCCTTGGGTCCCACTCAGAATTATGAAATCAGAATTTTGGGGGGCAGGGCCAAGGAATCTGCATATTAAGGCACACCCCAGATATTCTTACGCACATTGAAATTTGAGAGTGACTCCTATCTCCTGTGATACTCTCAACAACTTGATATTTCTTTGTAGGAACTTTTCAAATAAGTAAATCAGAGCATATGTCATAATTTTCAGCCTAGAAAATATCACCATTATTTTCTAGAGTAAATAACGAAAAGTTCTTCCCAAAGAGCAGAGTCTGTTCTTCCTCTAGAAGAAACTGCCTAGGTGTGGGAAGAAGGAAGAATATAATTCCACTGGCTTGGGGTGGAAGGAGAGTGAAGCCTTACAAATTCTCCCTTGTCTTAAGAAACCAATCCTTCTTTCATGGTTTATTCCCAAGTGTCCTTTCCCCATTTCCCACTAAACATCCGCACCCCCACCATGAACTCAGGCAGCCTGAAATGCCATCTGCCTCCTACCTTTGCATCATCCTTGGACTCCTGGGCCCCTTCCGTCCCAGTTAGGCCTCAGTGTAAATGTTACTTCCTCCAGGAAGCGTGCCCTGATTCTAGGTCAGTGTATCACTTCGCCCCTTGCGCTCCCATCCAATTTCTCTTATATAATTTTCTCACGTATTTTGGATGTAACTCAAATGTCTCCAAGCTCCACAGCCTGTGGGTACAAATGCAGTCATGTTATTGATAATACCCGGATTTATTACCTTGGTAGCTCTTCCCCGCCCCCCCCATAGGTCCAAGGCTGTCCTCCTACTGTTCATGAGTGAGTCCACATATTCTAGGGCTGCTGCTGTTCAGCCACCAGTTTTTTCCATCTCTCTCCACGACAAAAATCCCTTCACACAAACCACAGGATGGCTATAACCCTTGGGGTCGGTACCACCTACCCAGGAAGTCTAATCAGGTTGGCTAGCACAGTCCCCTCGCTTCCCCTAGATTGATAAGCTTTGCTATGCGTGTATCCCTCTCCGCAGAGAGACAGTGCTTTGAACTCCACAGGTGTTAAATGGCTTGGGAACATAATTTTTAAAACTGACAATTGGATAAACAGCAGAATAAGCACTAGAGGACGAAAGCGCAACCAGGGCTTGAGATAGGCAGGCTGACAACACCAGGTGCTGAACCTGACACGAAGTTTCCTGGCAGCTACAGCACAAAGGGAACACCTGTTAGGGGACTCCGTTGTTTCCATTGTCAGACAGAAGTACGGTTGCCAGATGCTTTCTACAAAATCCTGGCTGCATTTGGTACGTCCCTATCAGCAAGCTCTATCTAATACCTTCTGAGCCTGGGGCCCCGGCCACCCCAAGGGAAGGCAGCCCAGGAGCTCAGACGAGGGGGCTTCCTGAAATGACCCCTGTGGGGTTCTGGGGAGGGACTCGGGACCGGCGCCCGTACTCCCTCCTGTTGTCCACTGGCACCCTAGGCACGCGGCGGCTTGGATCGATTCGGGTGTCCTGACAATACCCGGGGCGAGGAGGCCATCAGCCTTTCCTCCCTGACCCCAGTAGCGAACGGAGGAGGTGGTCCTCAGGTGGCTTGTCCGTTCAGGCGGCGGGCTTTGCCCGTAAAGGGGCGCCGCGTGGAGGCAGGGGGACCCCCCACCGTTGCCTCACCGAGGCCGATCCCGCTGCACCCCGCTCAGTCCCCAGCCCGCGCGGCCCTGCCCTGCAATATCCCGCGCGGGCTTCCGGCCGTGGCGACCCCAACCCGCTCTCCCTGGCTGACTCAGGGATCGCGGTCAGAGGGGCGGGGAGTCTGGCGAGGGCGGGGCGTGGGCGCCGTGGGGGCGGGGCCTCGCGAGGCGGGCGGGGCGGGGCCTCGCGAGGCGGGCAGGCGGTGTCTGGGTGCCGGGAGGCGGCGGCGGCGGCGGCGGCCGCGGCAGAGCGGAGGGGAGGGGGCGGCCGGCCGCGCGGAGGGAGTGAGTCACCTGACTGCCGCCCGCACCGCCCGCCGGGCTCGCTAGCTGCCGTCAGTCGGGCCGCGCCGCGTCTCGGCTCTGGTGAGTGGCTCGGCCGTCCCGCCTGCCCTTGCCGGGAGGGTCCGCGCGGCGGCGCGCGGGGTGGCGGCTGTCGGCCTGTGAGGGGCGGCCGCGGGCAGGTCCCGGGGAGGCGGTGAGGGGGCCTCGGGCGGCTGCTTTCTGGGCCGAGGGGTGGGGAACATAGCGGGGCCGCGAGGGGCGGCTGGGGCCCCTGTTCCTGGCAGTGGCCGCGTCCGCCGGAAGGGGCGACCCGTCGCGGCCGGCGCTGTTGTTTACCGGCCCGCGCTGCACTTTACCCCTGGTGGACGGGGGTGCGGCGGGGGGCGGGGTGTGCCCGGGCGCCCGCTCCCGCAGCCCCGCCTGTCCGGCCCCCGCCCGGGCTGTGACACATCTGCACCGCCCTCGCGGCCCGGGCCCGGCTCCGTATTGCCCTCCCGCCCCTCCCGCCGATCCGTAGCCTCCCATCTTCCTGGCTTGGGTGCATGTCGCGTGTAATCACGTAAGAAAGGCCGAACTCGTGGCGGGAGCGGAAATACCACTTTAGCGAGCTGGATTTAGCGAAGATTGGTTTTGGGAAGCGGAGATCCCAGGGCTCCCTTTGTTGGAGTTTTTGCCCGCATGTTGTAATTAAGACTCTCACAATATGGTGAGAGTGGGTGTTGATTACAGAGACACCAGCTTTGTGCTCGTGTAATGTAACGCGAGTGCCATTGCTTTCTCATTCTCACACGGCACTTTAATGTCATTGAGTAGAATGGTGCGGAATGCTTTTATGCAGTGAGCCTTCGGCGTTAAACTTGGGCTGGTTCGAGGTAAAGTGTAGTAGTAATTGCGAAAGAACGTGTATGGGAAAAACAAGCTGCAGTGTCATACTTGGAGGAACAAAGGCTTTTATAGGATGCTGATTTTTTTGAGAGTTACATCAGTGTTGGTACTGTTACCCATGGGAGATGCCACTACTAGGCCTTTGTTCATATATTTGAACACTTCTCATATCGCGGAGGATTTGCATTTAAGGCGGTTGAGAAAGATAAAGGGTGGAAACAGCAGATGTGTTCGTGGCAGAGCATTTGAGCGCTCCACATGGTTGAAGGGAAGAAATGGGAAGAAGTCGGCTTGCCTCTTCCTGGTCTTGGGCAGTGTGGTGCAAGGGCTGGGCTGGGCTTGAAGACACTTGTCACTTCTGCCTTTGGACATCTTAAAGAAGCCTAGGGAAAAAAGGCTTCTGGTGAGTCAGCTTGTCACTTCTGCCTTTGGACATCTTAAAGAAGCCTAGGGAAAAAAGGCTTCTGGTGAGTCAGCTTGAAGTAGAGTGGCCTTGGTGTAGTGATCGCATAGTGTATTACTGTTGTTCTTTAACCTGTGGTTCTGTCAAGTGGTTTACCATTGTTCAATATGTTGATTGGAATAACAAGGTAGGATGACACTTTTAAAAAGTTGGGTTGCTGAGTCATTCACCCCAGCCTGAAAGGTAATTAGGAACAGCTGGTGCAGATACTCTCATCACATGCTTCCACCATAAAAGGCCAGTGAGCCCTCAAGAGGGGTTGCTCCAGAAGGCTGAAGGGGACCTGATGGGAGTTTTCTGTGTTGTTACAGGTAATCAGTGGGTGAAGTGCTAGAGTACTCTTAGGAAGGAAGTGGCCAAGTGACACTGAGGTGGTGTTTAGCAGCGTGGTGACCTACTGCCTGAGAAAAAAAATTGTGCTGGAGAGAGCTAAAACTGGGGAAGAAATTTGCATCTGGCAATAACCCAATAAACAGTATTGTAACAAAAATATTTACTACTCTTACTGTACTTTTAGGTTTTTTGTTTCCTTTTTGTGGTTTTTTTGTTGTGTGCTCTCTACATTTCCAAAAGTGAACTAAATTTGTTTTTCGCAAAAATTTCTTTATGAGAAGAAGGGGACTTCCTCTTGTTTTTCATAGTCCTTGGCTTTTCATGCATACAAGAGTAGTTTCTGATGTCAGAAAGGAGGGTAAGGAGAATAGAGGTGGAATTAATAGTACTCACTGGGTCAAGTCCAGAAAGAGCTGTCTAATGAAAAGCATACCATATGTATCTGTCTAATTCTCTTGATATATGGTGCTAGTGTCTTTACATCTTGTGTCATTGCTTCTTGTTTAAAAAATGAACACATAACCCAAGCATACAAGTCCACATTGTAAACAAAGTTTAGGAATAGGGAATGTGGAGAGGGGGGTCTGGCCCTTACCTGTGATCAAAAGAATGATTAGTTCTTATTTTCATGGTAGTTCATTTAAAACATTTTGTATTAGGAAAGACAATTTTGTTGCTTTAAGTTTAGGACTATAGGAGATTAGAAATCATGAATTTTTTAGGTATCAGAGTCTAAGGTGGGATGCAAGATGATTCGCTTGGAAAGAAAATATTAAAACTTTGCTTTTTAACACTTTTGTGTAAAATAAGAAAGCTTAACTTAAAGATGCAGATTAACAGTAGTGCATGCATATTATATAATGTGGGTACCCTTTTTCTGTTGGGGAACAGAAAGGGTTAACCACTGCCACTAAAATTCTTTCAGTAACTAGAATGCTTTTTTTCTTTTTTAAACTTCTGATTTCCTCTTAAGATCTATAGTTCTTTCAAAGTGTTCTTAATATTCCAGTTAATTTTAATTTTATATGTAGTTCTATTCTTTTCTATTGTACTCTGATTAGAAGCTTGAGTGTAAATTTCATTTCATTGTTGCTGTTGGGAATAGAAATACAAAAAAAAATACAGAATTACATTTGATGCTGTCTTGTTTTGAATTTGGAGACAAGCCCACTGGTTGGTTTGTTTAATGTATGTTATCTGAAGTGTAGTGATATGTAAAAAGATGCAATGGGAACACTGGCGTTGGAGTGTCATATGTATGTAACAAATTCTTTTAAAGCTTACTCTGTATTTTTTTTTTGCCAAGCTTATACCTTTGAGAAATGGCATTTATTCAGAAAATCAAACTCCTGTGACTGCTGGGGGTTGGTTAATATTTACCATTCAGTTAAACCTCATATGCCATGTGCCTTCTACACTGTACTGTGAGAGGTGATGCTCAGAATAACAATTGCAAAGCCTTTTAAATTACCAGTTGTCAGAGATTCTCTTCACAGTGCTGATCAGATTTATGTTTTAGGAATCACCTCCCTCTCTAATTTTCTGACTAATGTTCTGTTAGTGGGAGAATTGTTTTAACCCTAAAACCTGCATTTCCTGAGGATTCTACTAAATGAAGGGTTCATTTTATGTGATGGAATGGATGATTTATGAGATTGTGTTGATTAAAAAAATATGCCAGATAAGATAATCTACTGATGTTCAAGGTATGGGTAATTTGAGTGCTGTTTGCCAGAGTCCAGGCCCCTTGAAGAGAGTAAACATTTCAGGACTGCAGGTAAAATATTGATTTACACCACCATAAAGCCTGGGCTTCTGGCTTACTCAGTGCAAAGCATTAACAGAACTGAGGTTGACGGGTTTGATCACTGTACAGTTGCAAAGTAAGATCACTGTACAGAAGCAGTAAGCAAAGTGGTTAAAAGTAAGATCTGGAGCCAGACTGCTTAAGCTCTGGTTCTGGTGGTGTCACCCCTTTTAAGCTTTGGGCAATCTATTCCATATAGAGCCTAGTGCCTCCTTGTCTGCTCTGTAAGATGAGGATGGTGGTAATAGAATCTATATCATACAGATTGTTGTGAGGATTAAATGTGTTAAATGGATTAAGTAGTCAGAACAGTGTTGGGTCTATGTTAAACATCAGTGAATATTAGGTTATTATCTGTTGTCCAGAATCAGGGAGGTGCTTTGTTACACAGCCACCTTTTGTAGCTTCCGAGAGCTGAATTGCAGCCATTGATCACAGGTAATACTGAGGAGTGCAGCAGGTCGCTGTTAATGGAAAAACAACACAAGTGAACACATCCAACTTCTGAAGACGAGGAACATAGGACATAACTTTTTACTTAAAGGAATCTAACAGTCTCAGGAGAGTTCTCTAGAGGCGATCACTACCAGTTAATTGAAATTGGCTTTTGAAGTAATAAAAGCACTTGCCATTCTTCATCTAGTCTCTTCTCCACATTGTAGTTGAGGACATTGTGGGTTAGTAACCCGTCCACTGCTTCCCTGCTTATCAGTACTAGGGCAGAACTCTTTTCTTGATTCTTATTTGTGGGCCTCATCCAGTTTGTTGGGTACATTTGCAGTGTAAATTTACTTGCCAATTACTACTTCTAAGTATTGTGTTTTCTTTAGATGACATGCCTGTGCTAATATAGAAAAGTTATCCATGATATGGATATGAATACAGTGGATATGTTTATCCTACAGCCTCTTGCACCTGTTAGTAACTTAGAAAGGTTGTGTCAAACATTTTGACCATCCTTTCAGCTGGAGTGTAAGTTTCTTGATGGTGAAGGTCTATGTCTTTCTGTTTTATCTCCTGTGGAACACTGTATGTGCCTTGGCCATGTATGTTCAGTAAACTATTGGTTGCTGCAGTGGTTTGTATAATATGGGTTTATTCTAGTTCTGTGGTTTTGAAACTTGGGAATTTTTAACAGATTGAAAGAGAACATTATGTGTCTTGCCTTTTAAGTTATGTGAAGTGTGTATCGAGTCGAAATTCTTTTGATTATTTAGATTTCTACTTTCTGTTTTCATCATCGGTGTGATTATTGAGGAAGCAGCTGGATTTAAGTCATGCTTCTAGTTCATCTTCTAAAGTGTAAAGAAAATTTGTCTTGTGACTTATTTTTACCCATAAATGACTTAGAATTGAATTGAGCAAAATGTAATTTGGTTGTCTAGATATTAAACACCATCTACATCTAATATTTTAATGTCATCACTCATCTAGAACAGATGTTTTGTTTTATTTAGAATTGGGGACAGTTTAGAAAATACTAATAGAATAATAAATATTACCCCAAAGCAAACATAAAGAACAAAGAAATAGTGGTTGCCAGGATCTTGGTTCTTAATGACTGTTGCATGAACACAATGGGCATGCAGTGAAGTTGGCTGGCTGCTGGTTCCTTTCTAAGTACTGGCACAACTTAGAAAATGTTATATTAATGCAGCTGAAGCTGTGTGCAAATTGCATTCTTTTAAAAATAAATTTAAATCTTTTTCTTAGAGCCTCGGAAACTCATTGTTCAAAAGAATATTTATGTAATAAAATAGTTACTTCCAGTTTTTGTCTGGCAGAATTATTTTTACTTTTTTATTTGTCATTTTTAATTTTTTAATTTTTTAATTTTAATTTTAATTTTTTTTTTTTTTTTAAAAGATGACCGGTAAGGGGATCTTAACCCTTGACTTGGTGTTGTCAGCACCACGCTCAACCAGTGAGCTAACTGGCCATCCCTGTATAGGATCCGAACCTGGGGCCTTGGTGTTCTCAGCACCACACTCTCCCAAGTGAGCCACGGGCCGGCCCTTTTATTTGTCACTTTTTAGATGGCATCAGAGTCACAGTGAGCAGTTGCATTCTACTTCCCCATCCCTTATTAAAGTGGAATAACACTAAAAAGTGTTTTGTGTAATTGGGGTCATTTTTTCAGTTTCTTTGTAGCCTGGGCAGTAGTAATAGCCACCTCCAAGGCTGTAGACTAAATAGTATAGTAAGGGAAATGTCCCTGGCCCCCTGCACCGACCCCTCTCCCCTTTTTTTTCATTAATTTCTTCTTTTTACTGACGATGTGTCTGCCTCTAGGACTCCCAGGGGAGGTGTTTTTGGCCTAAGGAGGTAAACCCTTCAGGGCCCTGTTGAAGAAATGGGAAGACCCACCCACCCAACTCTCTTTACTGGTATCTTCATATACTTAATGCCTTATTTCTCCTCTAAAGTGTGCTAGCATCTTTCATTAGTCAGCTAAATCAGTGCAGAGAGTTATTCATTCATCAGTTTGTTATAAAATGTATAGCTGTAAAAGATTTATTAATTTATTAGATTATAATTTTAGAGTAAGTGGTTTTTGATAAGCAATTTCATTAGTGTGTATTTTATATTTAAGTATTATTTTAAAAATGTAAAATTATCATTAGCTTTTGGCCTAGGTCTCTTTAATTTCCAAACTATCTGATATCTCTTTATCTGCTATGTTTTTCTGAGGACTACTTCCAGCATGGCTCCTGGTTCTATCCTAGGTGTAGGATTAATCATTTAAATTAGAGTAAGAAGTAAGAAAAAAAGCTGTTGGCTCTTTTAATGATTATTCTTTTTTTTCCCACACTAACAAAAGACGAAGTAGAAAAGCATTTTGCTCAGCTGAATAGGGTTCTTTGCTGTCATACCTTTAGTCCCAGCTGTCATCCAGAGAAATCAAAATGCCATTCGGGGGTGAGTCTATGGCTGCTATCACCTTTCCCTACTCAACTTTCTCTCTGTGGTAAAGGACTGCCGCAAGTACTGATCAAGCGCTATGTATATTTCTTCGGATTTTTAAAATACATGTTTTGCCTCTGAGGGCATGCCTGTTGTCATTGGCTTAGTTTGTCTGTTCCAGACCTCAGGAAGGCTGGGACACCTTTCCCTCTCTGGAGTAGGTTGGCAGCAATGGTTACCAGAGGCAGAGGAGCTCGACACTAGTGCTACCCTGCTGTCGCTCCTCAGATGCCAATGTGGAAATGCCGTTCCCTCTTCTGTTGAGCTAACTTGTAACAGCTCTCTAATTCCTGAAGGGTAAGGAATAATTGTGTTTTTAAGTTTCAAGGCACTTTGTTCTCTTATCTTTGTGTGCTTGCTGCTCTTTTCCCCAAACTCAGAAACACACATTCAGCCTTTGGTGTACATAGATAGCAGGGTTGGTAAATTTAAACATTCATGACATTCCTACTTGTTAGATAATGGGTTTATTTTTAACTTATGAAATAAATATTTATGCCTTTAAATGGCAAGAACTTTTCTGGATATTGGTAATACAAAACTTTTCAGATGTTACAGTCTGATAGACAAGCAAACCATTACTACAGGATGTGTTAATTGCTGTAACAGCAACATGTAAAATGTGCTATGGAACCATTAGGCTATGAGAAGCCTAAGTTTTGGGAAATTGGGAAAGCCTTGGGAATGTTAATGATGATTGTATAGTTTAGTGCAGGAAAGCTTGTATTGACAGCTCTTTTGAGAAGCTTAGCTGTGAAGAAGAGCAAAGAGAGATAGATTTTAGCAGGGGGAGGTTGGGTCAGGAACGTTGTGTGTGTGTATTTGAAAATCCAGTCAGTGGAAAAAGGTTGAAAATGCAGGCAACATCCTTATTTTGTCCTTGGCTAGTTCCTCTTATGGTTTTTAAGATGGCTGCCACAAGTTCAAGTGTCACAAGAAAGTATGACTAAGTTTCCTGGAAGAAGAGAGACTTTTTCTTTTGGATGTCTTTTTATCATAGTGAGGAAAACTTTTCCCAAAAGCCTCATAGTACGTGCTGCCCCATTCCTCTCCTCTCTGTTCATGGGTCAGCATTGCACCCACGCCCATGCTTAAATCAGTCAGTGTCAGGGGAGAAGGGACCACTGTGATTGACTTAAATGGGTCTTGATTCATCTTGGGCTGCGACTTGGGGTCTGCTTCCCCAGAAATGCATGGCCTCAGGTAGAGAGTAGATATGTGAGCACAGTCAGGGTTTGTTTAGAAAGTGAGGGGGTGGGTGAATGGTGCTGGGTGGTCACCAGTGTCATCCTTTCTACTGCTTGTACCATCACTACACATAGGCACACATTACTGAGTAGAGAAGGAAAATGTGGTTGTCTTTGGATTTGGAATTTTAGGTGACTTTTTTTTTCCTTTTATATGTCATATTTCCTACTGTGACCAAGTAGTACTTTTACAATCAGATCAAATAAATGTTTTATTTAAAAATTATTTATAAATTGAAGATGTCTATTATGAAAAAATTGTATAAAAAGAATAGCTTTCTTTTTCTTTCAGTTTTCTAAAAGTTCTAAAGTTCTGTCATTCTCTTAATACTTTCAGGGAAAGGAGAACATATAGTTAAATCTTGTGTCTTCTGATTGTATCTATACCAAGAGGACAGCTCGCTCTCTCTCTTAATCTGAAGGGCATGTGCACCTGTGATATCTATGGTGCACTGAGTGGTGCGGCTAACCTGGCTCAAATAGAATGTTTGATTCATTGGCTGGATGGTCCAGGATTCTTTAGAACCCAAATTCTTGAATCAGGGATACAAACAAAACATCCCTCCCTCTCTCATTCCCCTCCAGAAGGGAAAGTTGTCCTGTGGTTAGCTTATTTGCCGTTCTTTCCAGACTTCAAGAATGATGCCACCTTAAGTTTATACAGTGCTTTTGTTGCACTCCTAAACTTTTCAAAGCACTTTAAAAAAAATTATATTTATTTATTTGACAAATAATAATTGTATATATTTATGGGGAACAGGGCCATGTTTGATATATGTATACATTGTAGAAAGATTAAATCAAGCTAATTAACATATTCATCACTTCACCTACTTATCATTTTTTTGTGGTGGGAATGTTTAAAATCTAATCTTTTAGCAATTTTGAAATATACATTACTGTTAACTGTGGTCAATGTGCAAATCACTTTTATATTTCTTTCTTGTTCCTTCTTAATCTCCCAGGCTTTGGAGCTTTGTTTGCTATGTAAAAGGCAAACAAACAGTGTAAATACGTAAACACTTAAGTGTTGTAAATTCACAGAATAGAAATTAATTGCCAAATAGTTGTTTTCTGTTTGAGAGTAACTTATAGATTGTGATAAATGGCCTGAGTAGGCTTCTGAAGTGATATTTCCTTTTAGATAGAATTTAGAAAGACTGCCAAAATAATTTTTTTATGCAATGCAGTAGTACTTACTTACTCAGTTGTTCCTCAAATACTATTTGAGCTGAGATATATTTCAGCTTTGTTTACAGGCCCCAAATTGTTACTTACTTGAGTAAATCTTGTGATTATCATATAATGAAAAGTAGTTATCGAGGACTCCAAGGGAGAACTGTAGCTTGGAAATACCCATTTTAGAGATGATTATTTTGACTCCCAAGTTAACACAAATAAAAAATAGACTTACAGTTTTTAGTTTTACCTATGTATATTGAGACACTGCAGCCCTGTGGTGGGTGTCAGGGATTAGTGGGTTAGGTTATTTTTAAATAAAGCATTTCAATTTAGTACCTGTGCTTGAATTAAAGAGTTTCAAATCTGTGATTCATGTGATAATTGCTCTGCGTAACTGCTGCCTTATTTAATTAAAATTGTTACTAAACATTCTTCTTATTCTTAATCCCCTTTTTTTGGACTCAAGTTTATTATAAGTTGGTCTATAAGGAATGGATGGGTATTTGAAGGGCACTTTTTTGTTGTTTTGTCTTGTTTTTCAGTACTTTGTATACTATGTGTGTCAACTCTTAGACCTTAAGAAGGTCACTCTGACCTTAAACTAGTTTTAGGACTTTCGCTTCCTCTAGGCAGTTAGAAATAAATAATTTGGATCATGGTTATAATTTTTACAGTTTGAAAACAAAATGGCAAATGAAGAATCTTTAATATTTCATTATGAATGAACATAGGACACAGACACTTAATTGTATTGAAAGTAACTTTTAGTGAAATATCTCCTTACATTCTTTCCTTCTTGAGTTTTCCATAGTAGCATGTGTAACTATAGACTTTTAATGATATATGAGGTTGGTTATATAATCCAACAGGTGTTAATTAGAAATTAATTCACCAAATATTGAGTAATGAGGGAAAATTTGCTATTCTGTAAATGTCCATTTAGTGTGTGTGTATAACATCATTCGTTCTCATCACACACGAGATACTTGAGGCATTTCCCTGTACTCCTTGTCCTTCTATTCCTCTCCCATTTTCCTGCCTCTCCTCCCATGTACAATTTAGTCATATAACATGAATGTGGACCTGGGGGTAGATACTTTTTCAACATTTAAGTAATGACCCTGTCAGGGCTCAGTTTCCTTATCTCTACCAGAAGTGGGTCATCTTAGGTGAATGTGCTCTTTTAGTTAGAAATTTTTTAGTTTTGTGAAATTAGCGGTTGTCTTGGGCAGACTTGTGCAGTTTTAATATTTTCTTTTTACCTTATTGAGATCCTTATTAGGCTCACTGAATTTTTATTGTTAAAGGTTCAGGAATCTCTGCATTTTGTAACTTAATTCTTGGGTTTGTAGAACCTTTTAAAATATAGTAGTCTCCCCTTATCTGTGATATGTTCCAAGACCCTTAGTGGATGCCTGAAATCAAAGATAGTATGGAACCCTATGCCAGGGTACTTCAAAAAGGTCATGGAAAAATAGAATGAAAAGGTAATACAAATATTTCCATGACCTTTTTGAAGTACCTCGTGTATACTATGTTTTTTTTCCTGTACATACATGCCTTTGATAAAGTTTAACTTATAAATTAGGTATATTTTAACAACAATAACTAATAATAAAGTAGAACAATTTTACCAATATGCCACCATCACTCTTGCACTTTGGAGCTGTTATTAAGTAAAATAAGGGTGACTTAAATACAACATTGTGATACCTGGACAGTTGATCTGATAACCGAATCAGCTATTAGGTGACTAATGGGATGGTGACTTAGACAGCATGGATATGCTGGACAAGGGATTATTCATGTCCAACTTGGGATGGAGCGGGACAGTACAAGATTTTATCACACTATTCAGAATGTCATGCAATCCAAATCTTATGAATTGTTTATTTCTGGAATTTTCCATTTAATATTTTCGGGCTGTGGTTGACTGCAAGTAACTGAAACCAGAGATAAGGGGGTACCACTCTATACAGTTTTCTTTTGATCATATGTGTAATAATGGCAATAATAATGATAAAATATTAATGGTTTTGTGCCAAGCCCTGTGCTGTTAAATGCACTAAACCATTCTATCCTTAGTGTTGATGTTGTTTTGCTGGTGGGGAACCTGAAGTGGTAACAGTCAGGTAATACACAGAAGATCACACAGTTGATGATATCAGTACAGTCTTAATTGTGTCCCATTGCTACTGGTAGTGTTAAAATAAGCTAAAACTTGATTTCCTTTTGTCTTTCATAATTCTGTGTGTTTGTTTAGCACTTCATACTTTTGAAAGGGCTTCGTGAGACAGGTAGGGCAGAAGCTGCCTCAAGCTGTCCTCAGTTTCACAGATGCGCATTTGCCCTTGTTCGCGTGGCTAGACTTGACTTGATGGGTCTTTCCTTCTTCTTTTCCTGTAAAAGAGTTCTCTTTTTTCCACATCAAGTTTTTTATTTTAGGTTTCCATAAAATTCAACTTATTATTTAATAATTACTATGAGGATATCATTGGAGTTTGCTGTGTTTTAGAGTTACCCGTCAATACTGTCTGCTGATGACTGGAGGAAATATACATTATAAAGGAGTGAAAAGTAATTGGCATTCTTCAGGAAGCTTCAAGACAATTGAAATGAATGTGAACTGTATTTATAACCAAGGCATATTTTTTTTGTTTGTTTACAGTTGTTTATTTTAACATTTTTCTGATTATAAAGTAACATGAGGATACTTCAAAAAGTTCTTGGAAAAATAGAGTTAAAAGATAATACAAATTATCCATGAACTTTTTGAAGACTGCTTGTACATGTTCTTGGTCAAGAATTTGAATGCAGAAAGAAAAAAAGAAAATAAAAATTACCTAGATGTAACCATTGTTAATATTTTGATGTATCTAACAAGGCATGGTAGGGGGGTGACATTCAAAATTTGTGGACATGTTAAATTGATATGCCTGTTGGACATACAGGTAGTAATTTTAGTATGCAGTTGTATAAATGAGTATGACGTTTAAGAGATAAGTTGAGATTAGATCAATATGAATATCAGAATGTCCAGCAAGTCCGTGAGTGATCAGGTCCCCGCCATGAGTCTGGATGAGTTCACCCAGGGAGTGTGTGCAGACAGAGAAGACATTTGTGGACTAAGCTCTGGGCTCTTTAGCATTTAGAGATTCGGAAGAGGAGAAAGATCCACCAAAGAAAATTGATAAGTGGCTGTCAGGGAGGCAGGTGGGAAATAAGGATTGTGATATCCTAGAAACCAAGTGAAGAAAAGGTATCAGGGAGGGAATAATCAACCTGTTGAATATTGCTGTTGTAAGAGATGCTTTTGTAAGATGAAGACAAAATTTTGCCATTTGGCAATGTGGAGGCCACTGAGTTTCACTAAGTGGTTTACATGCAGCAGAGGGGAAAAGGCCTGATTTTATGGACTCAAATGAAATCGGAAAGAGAGAGAAGTGGAGATAGTATGAGTATAAATAGTTCTTTTGGGGAGTTCTATTACAAAGAGGAGCAGAGAATTGTAGATAGAGGAGCAAGGGGAGGGTCAAGACATTTTATTTTAAGAGAGGTACCATTATAGTATGTTCTTTATGGAGATGGGAATGCTGTATATTCATTTCTTTCTTTCTTTTTTTCTTGGTGAGATTTTGCAGAAGTTTGTCAATTTTATTGTTCTCAAAGAATTAGCTCTTGATTTATCCATCAGTTCTATTAAATGCAAATGCAAAATTTTATTGTGTGAATGGTCTTCTTGGTAGAAGTTTAATAGATTTCATCAGATTCTGTAAGGCAAAGAACTAGTGCTCTACTGGTATGGCAGTTCAACACTTATTTCCCTAGAGGATACCCTTAAATTTTTAAAGAGCCTATTTGAATTGGTATCTATCAATATTAAATATTAAACAGTATGTATAACATTGTTCCCAAGCAAATCTTACTGTATTATTTCAACCATCTCCATCTCCTAGTTTTGTCAAAATATAAGATTTTAGTTCAAGATTGATTTTTTAAATTTTTATTTTAATCTTTAAAAGCTGTAAGAAGACTTGCCATTTCAAAATTAATAAATCAAGTGGTAAAGAGATCTAGTTCAAGATTGATTTTTCTCTATCAAATGCCTTTTCTATTTGAAAAGTCTTTAAAAAGTGGCATTAAAACTCACAACCAAGTTATCAACAATTTAGATTTAACTAAGTTTTAGTACTTGTTTTGTTTACTGTCTATTTAAACATCCTTTAAGTTTCTGTTTTTATTCAACCTATTCATGGTTTTAAAAAAAAGTACAGAGAACAACCGCATCTGCTGCACCTCGGCCTTCCCCCATCCCTCCAATTCTGTGTCACTTCTATATGCAGTGTTTTCTCATTTCTGCTATTAAATTTTTTTGGTGCTTATCTCTGTCTAAGATGTTTATACCTCATTTTATTTATCAGCCTAAGACATTGTCTGTTGACTTCCTGTAACCATGCATGGTGATTTTGTTTACTTCTACTATCTTCCCACCTATATTTATAATCATATTATTAATTCCATTTCTACTCTTGTTCACCTCTGCAACTCCAACTCTAAACATTATTATTATTATTACTATAATAAAGATACTAAGGTAGTATCTTTTGACTCCGCATATTATAATCACGTAAAAATACTTTTTCTTTCCATTCTCTCTGATCCCATCTCCTAGGCTGTCAGTTTTACTTTTATTTTGTCAAGGTTAATAATATTTACATTCCATTCTATGACCATAATTAAATTTTCCTTTATAAGTCTGTTCTGAAAGTTGAAAACCAATTAAAAGTGTTTGTTACTATACCTGTGTCAGTATTGGGCACTGGGCTAAATAAGTAGTGTGCTATCACACTTCTTTCCTTATAGTTTCACTGTTGCCCTGGGCCACTCAAAAAACATCTCTAGCATAAAATTCAAATAATAGCATATGGTTACTGAACATCTATTATATGCGAGGCACTGCCCTAAGAACATAATGTATATTATTTCATTTGACCTTCTAAACAAAAAGTACTATTCTTATTTCTGGTTTGCCAGAAAAGAAAGAGAAAAATTGTCACAAAGATGTGTAGTAATTTGCTCAACTGGCAGAGGAGTCATCAAGTTATAAAACAATATTTCGTGCTGTCTACCCTTAGTTATCCCTAGAACAGCCAGCTGTTAGGTTTGTGAGGTTCTGATAGTCTTTAAGTACTTATGTGTGGTGCCTAACAACTCTGTCCTTCTCATCTCCAACTCGTAATTAAGGGATCTTAGGATGTCTGAGGAGTGAGAACTTAGAAAGCAGTGTAGGCATACCTTGGAGGAGGCTGAGTTAGGAAATTTCACTCTTGTGGGGAATTTTTGGGAATTTTCATACTTTGCTTCTTTTCTCCCCCTGAGTTTCTTACAGGAGCCTTAAGTTAATTGGGGTATTTACTACTTTACTCCCTCTCTTCCCGTTAGTTTGCTCATTTTAGAAATCTTATAGTTAACATTATATTTAATGGTGAAATACTGAACACTTTCCTTATAAGACAAGGACACCCTCTCACCGTTCTCACTATTGTGGTCAGTGCAGTAAGGGAAGAAAAATAACTCATAAATATGGGAAAGAAATAAAACTATATTTGCAGATGATATGATTGTTATACATACCAAATCCTGAGAAATCTACAAAACAACCATCAGAACTATTAAGAAAATCAAGTAAGGTTGCAGATTTCATGGTTAGTATTTAAAAATATTTCTTTTTGCTTTTACATAATAGCAGCAAAAAACCAGCAAGTGAAGTTTAAATGCCAAATCTATTGACAGTAACTACAAAAAATATAAAATACTTAGGAATAAATTTAACAAATAATGTGCAAGCCCTCTTTACTAAACATATCACAATAATGCTGAGATAAGTTAAAAAAGACCCAAGTAAATGGAAAGAGATGCCATGTTCATGTACTGGAGGACACAAGTTTTTATATGTTGGTTCTTCCCAAGTTGACGTATAGTTTCATTGCAATCGTAATGTAATTCTACTACTTCATATAACTCCATAATAAAAATATATAAAAGCTCAGAAGAATTAAACTGACATTTCACAAAAGAAGATATTCGAGTGGCCAGTAAGCATGTATAAAGATGCTCAACATTGTTAGTTATCAGGAAATGGAAATTAATACCACAGTGAGATACCACTACATGTTTATTAAGAGAGCTAAGATTTAAACGATGACAATACCAAGGGTTAATGAGAAGGGAGAGCAACTGGAATTGTCATACACTGATGGTAGCAATGTAAAATGATACAATTGCTTTGGAAAACTATTCAGCAATTTCTAAAAAGTTAAACATATACCTACCATATTACTCAGCTCTTCTACTCTTATGTATTTATTTACTCAAGAAAAATAAAATGTGTGTCCGTGCAGATGTTCATTGAAACTTTATTGCAATAATCCGAAACAGAAAAATACAATTGTCCATCTTTGTTACAATTGTCTATCAATAGTTACATAGATGAACGATGTGGCATATACATATAATAGAATATTACTCAGTAATAAAAGGAAACAAACATCTGATGTATACAACAACATGAATAAATTTCAAAACCATTAAACTGAGAGTGAAAGAAACTTGAAACTAAGGTGTATATGTATAGTGTGTGATTCCATTTATATAAGAATAAAAGAAAATGTACATTAATCTATAGTGAAGCAAGTTATTGGTTAACTAGAGCCAGGGGCACAGGGAAGGAGAAACCTGAAAGGGGCATGTGGAATTAAGTAGTGATGGAAATTACGTTATCTTGATTGTGGGGATGGTGGTTTCAGGCACATATATAATTGTCGAGCTTATTGAATTGTGAGCTTCATATAGATGTAGTTCATTTCATATAAATCTTACCTCAAAGTTGATTAAAAAATAGTTACTGACAAATGCAAGAGAGAAATATGTATTCAGGGGCCGACCCCGTGGTGCACTCGGGAGAGTGTGGCCAGCGCTGGGAGCACAGCAGTGCTCCCGCTGCGGGTTCGGATCCTGTATAAGGATGGCCAGTGCACTCACTGGCTGAGCGCCGTACGGCCGGTCACAAAAAGACAAAAAAAAAAAAGAAATATGTATTCAGTAAATAAGCTTTACTGGTGTGGACCAATTCTGGTTGGTAGTTCATATTTTCATAATTTTGAGATATAGAAGTCCTGTTAAGAATCAAGTAGCTGTCAAATATGTTAAGTAAATAAAAGACTTCATTGTTTCTTAAATTTTTTGGTTGCTGGCCAGTGCTGGGATCCACACCCTGGACATTGGTGTTACCAACACCTCACTCTAACCAAGTCAGCTAACTGGCCAGCCTGTTTTTTACATTCTTTGTAGTAAGAAGGTATCACAGTGGAATCTGTTAGTCTTGTTTTAGTTCTGGAGCTTGGATTTCTTATGTTTCCTCTCTTCTTTGTTCCTTTATTCTCTTCGAAACTCTTCTAAACTTATGACCCAGAATTATCAATGTGGGATTTATTGATTTGGGAGGTAAAAAACCTTTTGTTCCTGATGTCTGAGTAGGTGAATCTTTAAATAACTTCTTGAAACTTGTCTAACAGTTCAAACTCCTCCCCTGTAAGCTTAACTTTAGTTTCATAATTTCAAATATGGAATTAGATTGAGTAAATATAATAAAAGGCCCATGACTTAACTATATAATTTTTTGGGGGAGAGGTGTGTTAAAAATATTCTAGGTCTTGATTGTGGTGATAGTTATGTGGGTGTATATGTTTGTCAAATACACACTTAAAATTGGTACATTTATTGTATGTTAATTATCCCTGAGTAAAGTTGATTTTAAAAATATGATAATGAAGGCTGAAGTTACAGTACTGACTGATATAAAAATATCATTTAAATGAGATGATGCTTGACAAATATTCAAAGAGCTACTATATGGGATACTTCAAAAAGTTCATGGAAAGATTCATATTATCTTTCACTCTATTTTTCTACAAACTTTTCGAAGTATTCTTGTATTTTTTTTTGTTTTTATTTAATTTATTTTTTATTATAACATAGTTGATTGTACGTATCTGTGGGGTATAGAAGTAAATGGAAAAAAAGCCCAACTTTTTCTATAATAATCATGAGATGTAAAAATTATAGTGATTTTTTTCCATTTTTAAAAAACTATGACATCTTATTTGTATATAGTTTTGACATAAATTATCAGTCATTTTTCCATCTAACATTGTCAGGGTCCTTAAAAAACAATGTCATCATGTTTGACGTTGCTATAAGCACCTCTGCTACTTAGTTCATACTTTTTGTTTGTTTTCCATTTTCATTCCACCTTTTAAAAGCATATTCATCCATGTACCTTACACATTCATACTTAAGGTTTTTAAGACTGAGAGATGATGTTATAAAATGTGATTATCAGATATGATGTTTAAACAGTAGTGATATTTAAGCCTGCAAAAAGTTAAAGAAAATAGCAAGTCTTGACCATTACGTTATTCTTCCTGTCAGGTAAGTCAGGTCATAGGACCTTGGGAAGAATACTATCTTAAATTACTGTCCTGATTTAAATTCTGAGACATTTTTTGATGTTAAGATTTTTTGAAAATTAGGAGTGATAAAAAGAAAAGCCATGGGTTTAAAAAGATTCTTTCCTTTCCTATAGGTATCTCCACCATAAATTTAAAATAATTTTGAAAATAAAGACCCTTAAAGGAAAGTCAAAGGACTAAAGGTGAACATACATGATACTCTTGGGTCTTTGCCATTCACTTGGAAAATTGGAGATAAAGTTTACCTAAGTTCAGAAGAACACTCAAACTCTGGATATCTTGGTTATATTGTAACAGGAGCTGGCTTGGGGGATTTTGAAACTTAGTCTGGACCCAAGAAAGATGTCAGGGTAAGAGAAATTTTTCTTTCTTTTGAGCCGTTGGAGACCCTGCCCTCATGTTGAGTGAGGCAAAAGAAATTGACAGGGACAAAGGCAGTGTTAGAAGCAGTGAAGAGGAGAAGGTAGAAATGCCAAATGGCTGCTAGAAAGTAGAAGGCAGGTTCTGAGGAATTGACTAGGCTGCAGATCTAGGGTACTGCTTTATATAAAGGCCACAGCAATTGCCCATATGTGCCATTTCTGTTGTTCACTGATTGCCACTTGAGGCCACCCCCTTTGACTAATAGAACTATTTTGGAAATAATTGCCCTCATTCATGGAATATTATGTATGGTTAAAGGAAAATTGACCAGGAAGTAGTTTTTGTTTGAAGAGTTTCTGCAAAGAAATGTGAAATGTCCACATTTCTGTGTAAATTGATTATAATGATCATTGTTGTCTCTTTCACCCTGAGGCATCATACCCATTTTGAACATATTTAGGTTATGTTCTTCTTGAATGTAGGGACTGTTTTTTATGTTTTCATAGAACTTAGAGCATCGTGTTGCACAAGTAAACACTTGTAGAAAGTACATTGGTTGTCATTCAGTGAAAATGAACAATGTTTGGATGGTAGCCTTTAAAAGAAAATGAATCCTTACTGTTAGATTATTTTTTGTATGCATCTACCTTGAGAATTAAAATACAGCGTACTCCTTTGGGACCCGAGGTAATTCCAGCTCTTTTGTACACATGGAACTTTATCCTTGTACTAAATTATCTTCTGAATTTCTGTTAATGTGAAGCATTGTAGACCCGGTTCCATGATCAGATGTTCACCTTAGGTTTTTAAAAGTTTTTTTTCAAGTAAATTATTTTTGAAGTTAATAAAATGTGATCAAGCCACAGCATCTTGTTTTATTTTCTGTATGATTTTGAAAGCAAAATCTCAAATGGTAACTGTATTAAATCTTAAATTGTGTATATTGAGCAGAGAGAAGTTGTTTCTAAATAGCAGGAAGCCTTAAAATGCCTGTTCATCCTTTATTAGCATTAGTGAATGAGTCAGCAATTTGTTTAGGTCAGCAAACCTTTATTTTGAATTATGGCAATAGTATATATTTCCAAGAACATAGAAAAATATAGGTGTAACATAGGAATTTAAATTTGATATCAATACATTAATAGAATTTTAGATCTGGAAGGCTGGAGTATTATATTTTACTTTTAGGTTTAAGAAATCTTAGAAGGTGCCTGATGGATGTTAGGAGGACATGTGTCATTCTTATCTGGTATAGTCATTACATAGTTATTGGGTAAAATTGAATTACTGACAACTTAGATGGTTTTCTAAAATTAGGAAAGTTGTTTTTCAGAACACCTTTCTGTGTGGTGTCTCAGGCTGATGAGAGCCAAGGCTGAGGTGTCTTCGTTCCTATAAGTCAGTTATATTGGTTGTGTTTATAGTTGCCAACCATTGCTCTTCTTTGGCCAATTGTCTTGCAGGTATATTTCTAGCTCCCAGAGGGATGAGCTGGGGTTCCCTTTTTCCCCTTGTGGCTCTGGAAAAGCCATTCAAGAACTTTTCTCTGAGTGCTTGGCTCAATGGCGTTGTTTATGTATTGGAAGAAAATCTAGATGATATGGGTTTTGGATTTGTAATAAAAATGCCAAGTCATTCATTCAGCAGCAAGTACCTGTATTGGGCCAGGTACTCTATTATATGCTTGAGTTATGGCAGAGAACCAGTCAGGCAAGGTTGTGACATTTAAGCTGAGATCTGAAAGATGGGTTAGCCTGCTGAAGAGTAGAAGTAGCAGGCACAGCCTGTGCAGAGGTCCTGGGATGAGTAGGAGCTTGGTGCCTATGGAGCAGGAAGGGAGAGGGATGGTAAGGCTGGACAGTGGCAAGAGAGAGAGACAAAGGCTTGAGATAAGGCTGGATTAATAGAAGGAAAATCTGACCACACAGGTCTTGGGGACATGTTAAAGATTTTGAAATGATCATAAGAAATTTGGAAGACATTGTAGGATTTTTGACAAGGGAGAAGTCACTTTGATATGGAGAGAATAAATTGGAGGGGATCAAGAGAGGCTTGAGGGATGTAAGGCTTTTGTTAATATTGTCATCATCATTAATAGCAGGTAATATTTATTATTTGTTTGCTATGAGCACTCATCTAAACCCTTATCATCTCAAGTAAACTTCACAACATCCCACGAAGTGGTGGTGTTATTTCTGTTTTCCAGGTGAGGGAACCGAGACACAGTGAGGGTAAGCAACTTGTCCAGGGTCATATGGCTAGTAAGTGGCAGAGCTGGATTTGAACTCAGCACATGAGTCTAAACCCTTAGCTGTTAGCCACTGGGCCTGTGCTTTTCAGCATGTAAGGAGATAGTCCGTTAGTGGGTCTTGAAATTGAGTGATCACAGCTAGGATTTAAAAAAATAGGATAGAGTAGAAAATATGAGAGTATTTTGCAGGTAGTAATGATAAAATATTGATATGTGAAACTTTGTTTCACTTTTTATTTTATATGACTATATTTGTACGTGTGTGAGCTTGTGAACTATTGAGAGGCAGAACAGTGTTTGTCCAGGCAGGAGCCGATGACAGCTTGGATTGGAATTGTGGCAGTGCAGATGAAGAGAAGTGGTCCTCAGTGTTAACAGGCAGAGGCAGCAGGACTTGGTGAGAGATTGTATAAGGGGCCCAGCTAAGGGAGGTGTCAGGAATGAGTCCCAGATTTCTGGTGTGGGCCACATGAGTCCTGCTGCACTCAGTCCACTTTGAGGGAGAATGACCCTTCTTCAGGGGGTCCTCCTGGGTGGGTATATGTCTCACCACATCTTTCTCTAGCTTCTCTCAGCTGCAGCTGATAGGACTTAGGGTTGGCATCTCACCCAAGGGCAGCAAATCTATAAGCTTGCCGTGGACCCGTGAGGTGATCTGTTACCAAAAACTGCCCGAAAGTGGTGTTGAGCCAAGAGTAATCTGTCTGGAATTTGAGGTGAGCAGTGAGCCAGCTGGTGGCGGGAGGAGAAGCAGCGGGCTAAAGATGTGCAGGGGCTAGCAGCAGCTCTGGACCGAAAGTGTGGGCACTGTTTTTGTGGGAGACACCTTGGGATCCAAAGAACCCTTAGGTTCTAGTGTTCAAGGTCCAGAGTCCTTCTGATGCTGAAGCCCAGGTCTAATTCGTTTGTTTCTGGCTTTGTGTCAGGCCAATTTCCTTCTTCTCAAGCATAACTTTTAGTAATATGTGACTCCCCACATTGCTTCAATGAGTCCCTGCTGTGCATTCAGGAAATACTAACTGGAGACACAGTAATGGAGTAGTAAAAATCCTTGGTGTGTCTCCCTCTCCGTTTTATTGGACTTTTCATGTTGACCAAGATATACCTCACCAAGCCTCGGTTTCCTCATCTGTCAAGTTCGGATGATAGAAGAGCATCTCTGTCACATGGTTGCTGTGAGGAGTGAGTTAGGTAAACCGTATCTAGCTCTTAGCTAAGTGCTTGGTGCAGAATTAGAGTTTAATACGTATTTACTATTCATAGTTGGTATTTTGGGTACAGTCTCTGGAGATACTTATACATGTTTATGAACAAAAACTATGGGAAGGTGCCAGCATAGAGAGAGAGGTTGGGTATATGTGAGAGAGGGTATTAAGAGAAGGAGCAAGATCCCAGAGAAGCACAGATGGTATGGGATCAAGGGAAGAGACATCAATGGATTGTTTTCAACAGAAGAGGGAACCTGGTGGAGCTGGTGGTAGTGAGGTATTTTTTTCTGAGATTGGATCACAGCTACAGTGGTCTACTGGGAGAGCTGCTGATTGAGGAGAAAAGTGGCAAGTTGGAAAGCTATTATGGAGAACAGGAGACAGGGACATACAAAAGAATTGATAAACAGTACTGAGATCCTGAGATTGCATATGGAAAATTTATAGTAACACCAGTCTGCATGTTTTTACATTTTTTTTTTTTTTTCTGGCTGTGCTGTGTTCAGCAGAATGACAAGCTATAAAAGTCAGATCAGTATCGTTTTAAGGCTTTATAAGCCGGATGCCAGGAAAGAATAGGGAGGCTGAGCACTTGGGTGTAGGGATATAGCAGGGCTTATGGAGTCGGCTTGGCCGGGGAGGCCAGTGTGTTCTGGGCAGGGTGTATGGTCTTGGAGATAGAGGAGGCAGTGGCCTGTGTGGTACCACTCACAAAAGACTCCAATTTCTTTGAATGATTGTTTCTCCCTAGTATTCCTAACACTAATTCCTTGTGGTGATAACTGACAGATTAGGATCGATTGCTAAAAGGAATTCACTACTCTTTTGTGTGGGCACAACCCAAAAGTTAGTTCTAGTATTTAATTTCAAAGTTACCAATGATTTCACGTGTATGCTGAATCAGTAAATGATAGGTTATGATTCTTAATCTTATGTGAAGTTTAACCACATAATGAGAGATCTTATTTTCAATGACTTCTTCCGAAGAGCTTAACATTTTAGTTATATTGAGGACTTTAAAGATAAATATTAAGTAGAGAGAATTTATAGATGCATTTCACATGTTTGCAACAGCCTCTCTTTGAGGCGGGATTCACCTGGGATCTAGGCCTGGTCTATCTGAACTTTAGTAGTCCTTATTTCTCCTTTCATTTTTGTATGGAGTCTAGTGAATCTGGAAACAGTAACAACTCATTTGCTGGCCATTAGAGGGCCTCCTGTGCTTCAGGCAGTGAGTAATAGTGAGTAAGGTGTCAGAAGGGAAGTGAATGATGCAAGAATGATACTGTGAAGAGCTTTCACAGAGCTTATCAGCCTCCATCTGTGTGATAGCTGCAGGGTGTATGCACACCTGGAGTGCTTCCCACGGGTGGTGGGGGTGGGGGGAGAAAAGAACTTCTCTTAACCTCTCACTTTCAACTTCTGTATGTTTTAGAACATATATGTCAGAATAGACTACATGTCTGAAATGTATAGATAAACATATGTGTATTGGGGATACCTTATTTTATTTATTTATTTATTTATTTATTTGCCAATAGTATGTCTGTGATCCAAAAATGATTAGAGGCTGCTACATGTTAATACGTATTTTAAAAAATACACATTTTTGATAACTTTCTCATATGTTTTAACATTTGGAGAAAACCAGGAGTTTCTATGTGTGATAAACAATGTTCTTAATAATGACTTAGTTTTACTGGTTGCTTGCCTTTTGTAGTGTAGAGTAAGATTTGCTATATAAAAAGATCTGGCCTAACAAACTTTAGTCATTTCCTTCTTCCTGTTGGAAGAACTTTACCTCCTGTCAAATGGTGTCCCTTGTTACAAAGTACTGAACTCTCCTACCATCTGTCAGATGTTGGGGGATGGGGCATGGAGAATGGTGGAATGCCATGTGCCTGTTCCACTGTTCAGTTTCATCCCAAAGTGTGACCTCTGGGATCTCCCCTGCCACCACACACTCTCACACGCATGCCCACCCATTAACTATCCTAAAGCAACAGAGTTGGGATGCCACCCAGAAATCTGGCCCCCTCTATATGTCTGTAATAGGTGTTTTCTCAGTGTGAAATGTCTCACTCTCAAAGGGCCGTGAAATTCTTGGTTCAAAACGTTCCTCCTCCCCTCACCCCAAGAACCTTTTCCCTTAAATTATACTAGTTAGAAAAACCACTGTCAAGAACTTATTTTAAATGAAGTTTGCTGAATAATGCTTCTAGGTTGTTCCTCTGGAAGCTTCTATTTTCACGTTTATTTCAGTGATAAGCATGTATTTTAATTTATATTTGACACTTTGTCATTTTTAAAAAGATTTTTAAACAAGATTTTAAGTGAAATCTTATGTGTGTCTTTGCAGGTTGGTGACAATTAGAAGCATGCTTTCCGCTGAACTTCCTGACACCATTTGTTACGCAGAATGAGTGAGAACACAGTTTTTGCCTATGAGTCTTCAGTCCACAGCACCAATGTCTTGCTCAGCCTCAATGACCAACGGAAGAAAGATGTGCTGTGTGACGTCACTGTCTTCGTGGAGGGTCAGCGATTCCGAGCACACCGGTCGGTGCTGGCGGCATGCAGCAGTTACTTCCACTCGAGGATTGTAGGGCAGGCCGATGCGGAGCTTAACATTACTCTACCAGAAGAGGTGAGAGGGTCCATGCTTCTGGTGATCTTAATGTAATTTTATTTAGTTAAGTTTCTTATGGTTTATAAAGTTAAAAATAAAGCACAGTCTCTTTGTGAGGTGGCTGAGGAGCATTTCCTAGGTTTTGCAGCAACCACTTCTTTAACTTTTTTCATAGAAATTGTGACATTTTCAATAAAAATCATTAATTTTGTGTGTTAGTTAAAAATATTTATTGAGCAGTCAAATAACTTGACCCACTGTTATGCTGTTTTTGACAAAATAACCAAATCAGGGCACGCCCTGTGGGTTGTAGACAGTTTTGGAAACAGGTTATATCTATCAGTTCTGCAGCAGAAGTCAAAGTGAATGGTGCAGTGCCAAGAACAAGACCAGCTATAGACTAACCATTGTTTTTGAAAAGGAACAACACATATAATGGAGATATGTTTATTAATGGTTCATAAAATCATCCCTTGGTATCATCGGGGGACTTGTCCCAGGACCTCCTGTGGATATCAAAACCTGCAGATGCCCAAGTCCGTGATATAAAACGGTGTATTTGTATGTAGCCTATATACATTTTCTTATATACTTTCAATCATTTCTAGATTACTTATAATACCCAATACAATGCAAATGGTATGTGAATATTTGTTATACTGCAATATTTTATTTGTATAATTTTTATTGTATTGTTTTTATTTTTTATTGAATATTTTTGATTTGTGGTTGGTTGAATCCATGGATGTGGAACCCACAGATATGAATGGTCAACTGTATTTTCAAATTACTTAGTGGGACTTTCCAAGGAGAGCAAAGTTTGATTTATGGGTTTGGGAGGAAAGGTGTATGCATGTATGCATGTATTCATTTCATTCTAATTTGAAGTGTAAATCATAAATTTTCACATATTACAAGTGTTTCATCATACCGACAGATTGAAAACATTGTATGGTTTACAGTCTTAAAAGGTACCTTATTTAAAAAAATTTTAATTGAGATAATTATAAATTCATGTATAGCTGTAAGAAATAATGCAGAAAGTTCCTTTTTACACTTTGCCCGGTATCCCCCGTTTTGCAAAGTTATAGTATAATACTACAACCAGGGTATTGACAGTGATACAGTCCACCCATTGTACTCAGATTGCTCCAGTTTTACATGTACTAACTTAAGTGTTTGTGTATTAAATTTTCTTATCCCCTGTAACTGTTCATGTTTCCATCACCACAGTTAAGAAACTGAACAGCTCCAACACCCGAGGATCCTTGGGTTGTCCTTTTATAATCACGCCCACCTCCTTCCCATCCTCCATCCCCTCATTCCCTTACCCCCTTCTTCCAACTCTAAGCCCTGGCAGCCATGAATCTCACCTCCTTTTCTAAAGTTTTGTCATTTCAAAAATGATGAATAAATGGAATCATACAATATATGACCCTTTGGGATTGATTTTTTTTCCACTTTACATAATTTCCTTGAGATTACCCAAGTTGTTTGTATTAATAGTTTCTTTCTTTTAATTGCTGAGTAGTACTCCATAGTATGGATGTACTAGCTTTCTTTCCTTTTTTAAAACTTTTTCACCTATTGAAGAAAATCAGGCTAATTCCAGTTTTTGCTTATTACTAATAAAGTTGCTGTCAACATTAATGTATTTGTGTATAGGTTTTTACATGAACATAAGTTCTCATTTTTCTGCAGTAAATGACCAGGAGTGCAATTGCTGGGTCATATGGTAATTGCATGTTCAGTTTTGTAAGAAGCTACCAAACTATTTTTCAAAATGACTGTACCATTTTACATCCCACTAGCAATGTGTGAGTGATCCAGTTTCTCTGCGTCCCTGGCAGCATTTGGTGGTGTCACTTTTTTATTTTAACCATTGAAAAGTTAAATACTCGTAGCTTAGCATGTTTTTTAGGAAATCACAAATAATAATATCTTGATCACTCCTGTAGGAACTCATTGCTTTAAAATTAATCTTGTATTTTTAACCCAGCATAAGTCTTTCTCTGCACTTCAGCAGGTTCCATTTGTCCTTCACTTGCAGAGGCAGGTTCAATGTAAATGTGCAAGTTTTGTTATCTAGAGCTCATGAATCTTTGCTGAAACAGTACTGAGGCATGATTTTTAGAAATTCCCTTAAATTACTTCTTTAGTTTTAATCTTTTAAAATTTTATTATTACAAATTTTTGGCATGAGATAAAGATGATAGTTACCATTTATCATGCATTTGTTATGGGTCAGGTCTTCTTTGTAAGTGCCTCATGCATATTTTTTTTACCCTTAAAAATTCCACTTTTGTAGTTTATAGTGGTTGGAGTTATTTGGAATATAGTGACTGTGTGGACCTGGGCTAACAACAGACACCTAGTACTTCACTGTGTGTGTTGCAAGTGGTGTCCCTCCTTCTTTATTTCACAGATGATTTATTTTCACTAACTTGGGAAAACTGTGGTAATGTCTTATGTCTACTTCATGTGAGTAAACCATAGTTTATGTGCAATTAAGAGTGGAATCTGTAAAGTGGAGGGTGTGGTCCCAATGACTAGGGTGTGATAAGCATGATTTTTCAGGTTCCCTTAGTTTTACATTTTCTAGAAGAATATTTTTCTTATCAGATTAAAATACCTGTTTATAATTATTACAAATAAGTTATACCTCTCTCTATTCCCCTTTATTTCCCTTGCTTTTATGTACTGGCCAGCTTTCAAGTGATGTGTTTGTTTTTATTTTGTATATTAACAGGTGACAGTTAAAGGATTTGAACCTCTAATTCAGTTTGCCTACACTGCTAAACTGATTTTAAATAAAGACAATGTGGATGAAGTGTGCAAGTGTGTGGAATTTTTAAGTGTACATAATATTGAGGAATCTTGCTTTCAGTTTCTCAAATTTAAGTTTTTGAACTCCACTGCAGACCAGCAAGAATGCCCAAGAAAAAAATGCTTCTCCTCACACTGTCAGAAAACAGACCTTAAGTTTTCACTTTTGGACCAGAGGGATCTAGAAATTGATGAAGTGGAGGAGTTTCTGGAAAATAAAAATGTTCAGACTCCTCAATGTAAACTCCGTAGGTATCAAGGAAATGCAAAAGAATCGCCTCCTCTACAAGACAGTGCCAGTCAAACGTATGAATCCATGTATTTAGAAAAGGATGCTGCCCTGGCTTTGCCATCTTTATGCCCCAAATACAGAAAATTCCAAAAAGCATTTGGAACTGACAGAGGTCGCGCTGTGGACTCCAATGTCAAAGACGTTCATGCTGCTTCTGTTCAGTCAAATGAGACATCTGAAAATGAAAGTTTAGGAGGAGTCCAGGACTGTGCAGATTTGCAGGTGATTTTAAAATGTGAACAAAGTAAATTAGCAATGGAACATGAAGAAACAAAGAAGAAAGAGCCTGCTTCTTTGTGCCCAGCTGAAAAAACAGAAGTGACTCCTTTCCCCCACAGTTCTTCTACAGACGCTCATGGACTTTATTCTCTGTCTCTTTTACACACATATGACCAATATGGTGACTTGAATTTTTCTGGTATGCAAAACACAACAGTGTTAGCAGAAAAGCCTTTGTCAGGTCCAGATGTTGCAGAAGAGAAAACGTTTGGTGAAAGTCAAGATTTACATTTGAAATCTGACTTGGGCCCCAGAGAAGATAGTAGCCTTGCATCTAGCGATCGGAGTAGTGTGGAACGAGAAGTGGCAGAACACCTAGCAAAAGGCTTCTGGAGTGACATTTGCAGCACAGACTCTCCTTGCCAAATGCAGCTGTCACCTGCTGTGGCCAAAGATGGCTCCGAACAGATCTACTCACAGAAGCGGTCTGAGTGTCCCTGGTTAGGTATCAGGATCAGTGAGAGCCCAGAACCAGGTCAGAGGACTTTTACAACATTAAGTTCTGTCAACTGCCCTTTCATAAGTACTCTGAGTACTGAAGGCTGTTCAAGCAATTTGGAAATTGGAAACGATGATTATATTTCAGAACCCCAGCAAGAACCTTGTCCATATGCTTGTGTGATTAGCTTGGGAGATGACTCTGAGACAGACACAGAAGGAGACAGTGAATCTTGTTCAGCCAGAGAACAAGAATGTGAGGTGAGCAGGAGTATGTATGTTCTTAATTCATTATTTTAACAATGATTAATTGCGATTTACTCTGGGATCAGCTCCTGTTGCACCAGTAGGGATATGAGCAGGCTCTGAGAGGGAGGAGGTAACTAATACACAGGTAATTTTATAGGATCATGTGGTAAATACCAAAAGAATGAGATGAAGTTTGAAGGACTTCTGCGTTCGTGTGTTTCAAGTAGGTGTATTTGTATTAACCATGGAGTAGATTCACACATTGGCTGTTTAACTGTTATAGCAAATGCCAGGTTCCAAGAGGAGAAAGAATGATGATTCTATGATCATTACATGATAGCTCCTAGAAAAATGCAGCATATACTCAGTCTTGTTCATTGTCATGTGGATCTCTAGACCTGGGACTAGTCAATGAGCATAGATTTGACAGTGACTAGTTGTGGGAATGTGGCTTCTACTTGTCTTGGACATAGTTTTTCATGGCCATTGATTTTTGTTTTATTTTCCCTTAGCCACTTTAGCTATTAGTTTAATGAATGTTTTAATAATTTAGCATGAATTATTATATGTAGCTGATATGGTATTAACCATACCAAGCTTGGTCTATGAACAAAAGTTTGTACTTGCTAACTGCTTTCTGTAAAATATTACTAAAATTTTAGTAAGAGTAAGGTCCTGTTCTTTCTTCAAAAAATTTTTTCTTTTTAATATGATTTTGTTTAGTTCTCAAATGTTTTCTTTTTTTAGTTGCAATTTGCACTTTTTTTAAATAAAAATTATTTTTCTATTTTACCCATTGCATTTTACTCCTTTCTTATGTTTTATTTTATTTATTTTTATTGTGGTAAGAACACTAAACATGAGATCTATCCTTGTAACAAATTTCTAAGTGCACGATATGGTGGTGTTAACTACAGGTACAATCTTGTACAGCAGATCCCTAGAACTTACTCATCTTGTAAAACTGAAACTTTACCCATGGAACAGCAATTCCCCCTTTTCCCTGTCCCATTTCTCTGCCTCTGGCAGCCCCTATTCTACTCTGTTTCTGTGAATTTGACTATTTAAGATACCTTATTTAAGTGGGATCTTGTAGGATTTGCTCTTCTGTTTGGCTTATTTTACTTAGCGTAAGGACCTCCAAATCTATCCATATTGTAGCACATGACAGGGTTTCCTTCATTTATGGTTGACTAGGATTTTATCGTATACACACACCACCTTTATTCACTCATTTGTCCATGGACATTTAGTTTGTTTCCATATCTTGGCTATTGTGAAAAATGCTGCAATGAACATAGGAGTTTAGATATCTCTTCAAGATCCTGATTTCAGTTCTCTTAGATAAATACTCAGGAGTGAGATTGCTGGATCCTATGGTAGTTACATTTTTAATTTTCTGAGGACTCTCTGTACTGTCTTCTATAGCACCCGCACTGTTTTCCCACCAACAGTGTACAGAGGTTCCAATTTTTCTACATTCCATTCTTTAGCATTTTCTTTGGTTTTTGTAGCTGTTAGACAACATGCTTGAAAGAAGCTTTTTTTTCCTCCCCTGGGGCTTTTGAAGGAGGTGGATTGATGATTTAATTTAACAATTAATATGTATGCATGGGTTATATCTTTAGATTTTTGTTACATTTATAAACACAGCATTTAGAATTACTATGAAAAGAATGTTAAAAATAAAACATTAAAAAATTTAGAACATATTTTTAATTAATTTCTGTAAGCTTGAAAGGCAAGCTAAATAGGTTGCCAGACTGACCAGTGTTCCATTTGTGTTTTCTAAAAAATTTTCTCCTTTCTCTAAACTTAAGTATGTTGAAAATGACTTTAAAATATTCATAAGGTTTTTCTAACCTTTTCTATATCGGCAAGTGAAATATGTAGCTTTTAAAATAAGTTATGTGAATCTACCGTTTTCTTGACAGAAAAATAGGTTTTATGAAATGCTTTATAAATTACTAGCATAATCATACCAATATTAAGTCAGTGCTACATAGAAATTTTCAAAGAATAAAATTTTATTCTGGGGTTGAGCAAAAACATATTAAAAACACTTTAGAAAGAGGCTTACAGGTACTAGCGGAGTATTAACTTGCAATAGTAAAATAATTTTATCTTTCCATTTTAAGTATGTTAATATTTATGTTAATATTTTTGATTTGCTGAAAGTATCTGCTTCTCTATTTGTCTTCTGCACTCTCCAAAATAGATTAGAAATGTCAATTAAATGATCAGTTTTGATTATAATAGATTACATAGAAGTTGTGAGTCAAGGCCTATTTTTTGAACATCTAAATGAAATTCTTTGAAAGACCTAGATGTATATCTTTGTCCTCCTAGATATAAGTGTAACTGTAAAATACAATAGCAGTTACTAATGTTTATTTCACATTCCAGGTAAAACTGCCGTTTAATGCCCAACGAATAATTTCACTTTCTCGAAATGATTTTCAATCTTTGTTGAAAATGCATAAGCTGACTCCAGAACAACTGGATTGTATCCATGATATTCGAAGAAGAAGTAAAAACAGAATTGCTGCGCAGCGCTGTCGCAAGAGAAAACTTGATTGTATCCAGAATCTTGAGTCAGAAATTGAGAAACTGGTAAGTGGACAAGCTGCTTCTTGTTACGATTTTAATTCCACCACTTTCGTCTTTGTAGAGGACATAGCTATTTTAATTCCTAGACCAGATATAATGCTCAATTATGTATTAATTTTTAAATATATCAGTGATGAAAAATTATGTGGCATTTTCAGAAAGATAAGGAAATAAAAAATAGGGTTTTCATAGACTATTTTACTTATGTAAATATTCTATATTTTTAGCATGATATCCTATGATATGTAAATTGAGAATTATTTCTGGGTGCTTTTTAAAAAAATAAATCATTTACAAATTAAGGATGATTTTACTGTCTAACTAATTCTTAGTGGTTGAATAAAGATAAAAGAAATTATAAATCACTTTAATCTCTTCATGACATGTTTGGTATCTGTAAAAGCTAATATTCCAGTTGTTTAAATGAACTATAGACCTGAATAACTTGTTTTAGTTGATACCAAAAACAAACAGACTAACCAGGCTCTTTCATCTAAGGGAAGAAATTCTGATATGATATGGTGATGGGAATAGAAAATTTTAAGATCTGATGAGATCCTAAGTGAGAAGAGTGCCTGTTTATTGAGTCTTATTTTCTATTCCAGCATCAAAATACAAATTAACTGAAAAATGGATTATTTTGCTCTGTTTCAAAAGGTCAACTATGATAGTACAGCCAGCTAAGGGGGAAAATATGGTTAAAGACAGTAGGCAAATAACCTAGAAGTAGTAAAAATATTCCTTAAATAAGCAGTTTGGTGTCTTTGTTAATTATTGGTGAAAGCATAAAGTTGTGATTGTAGCAAGTCTTCAAACGTGAACATTCTAGCTATGGATGGCAATTAAACAGCAACAATTTAGAAAAACAATCCCATCTTTATAAACCTTCAAGAAAAGTTGAAAATAAAAATTTATTGTGTATATGTTGTGCATATACTTTATATAAAAAGACGAAGTGTAACTATATAAAAGAATGAAGGAGATACCAGATGTTTTACTGATTGAGGCCATGAGTGATATTAAAAAAGCCAATATGATATTGATGAGTAATTAAAAGTTGTTAGAACCAAAGAGGAAGAGTTACAAATTCAGTAATATGAGAGTACTTCAAAAAGTTCGTGGATAATGTGAATCTTTCCATGAGCTTTTTGAAGTTCCCTCATACTTACCCAGTATTTTTGGAGCATGTATCCGTCATACCTTTAAGCACTAGTATTCTTTTTTATTATCCAAGTTTGGGTTAAACAATTACTTGTCTTCAGACAGACTATATAGCATTTTGAGCTTTAGCTATTGTTCTGTACTGTAATACAGAGATGCTTTTATATGGAAGTCTGCAGAAAATTGTACTATTAGAATGCTTAGTTCTGCTTCTTATAGTGCTCTTTCCCCTCAACTAATTGTCATTTATAGCTACAAGTAGGAGTTATCCAGTCTTCTTACTCTCCTAAAAATAAAAATTAAAACAAAACAAGACTGATGAAGTTTGTTTCATCAGTAACTTTATTTTACAAGTGGATACTAAGCAAATATAAACGTTTGAGAGAAGCTTTTACCCTTTAGCACTACAGTACTTTATTTCCTGGCTCAAAGGTCTTATTTATGTTTTTTTGATTGAAGTCAGACATTGGATTGCTGTATAGTTGATATTTTTACTAAATTTCAGATAAATAGGATGAAGAGGGCTTGCTACTTTCTTTGGGCTTTCTGCTCCGTCTGCCTTTGCTTTAATAGAAAGAGGTGGGAGATACAATAGTTAAAAGTGTGGAATTCTGACTCAGACACTTCGTAACTTTTGGGAAGGAAGGGTATTTAATTTCTCTGTGCCTCAGGTTTCTCATCTCAACTAAAATGGGATAATATTATTTCCTACCTTATAGAGTAGGTACTCATTTTTGAGAATTACATGAGTTAATGCATCTGAAAAACTTAGAACAGTTCCTGGAACATAATAAGCACTCAAGAAATATTATGCACTTATTGTTATTATTATTGCTATGTTATTATTGATCAGTTTTCAGTTTTCTCTTTCTTGACATCCTTCCTAATGTCTACCCCAAAATAGTAAATTCTGGGTTTGTACCTCACTCTTATATTGCCTCTCTCGTCATAGTAAAGTTCCTTTCAGATAGTCAGTGGATTAACTTGGTTAATTTCTAATACAAAGTAATATTTGGTTTCTCAGCAGTTTTTATGAAATCAAAAATCAGAGTGGTCAGTATCCTGTTTACCTTTTGTATCAATCTGGACTCTGGCTTTGTGAAACAGACTCTTGAATGAAGAATAGATGAATGATTTTTTGTAAGGAGATAGATGTGTCTTATTTAGAAGATGGAGAATGGAGCCAGGCCTCGTAAATAGTACAGAACAAGGAAGTAGAAGAGTGCTAGGAACCTAGGGAAGACTCTTCTCTCTCAGCTCATCTCTGTACCTGCTTCACCCTTCATCCACAGAAGGACTGTGTGTGCTGGTGAGTGCGTATTGGGAGATGGGCTGCTGCACGGTGCCTGAACATTTCCACTTGCCCAGGGAGGCTAGACAGACTACAGTTTTAGTCAGTTCTAAATTCCCAAGCAGGAGAGCATCTAGTTGGCTAATTAATTAGGCTCAAGTGTCCTCTTCTATGACTTGAGAGCAGGGACAAAATAGCAGAAGAGCCAAGAGTCCTCCTTTCTGGGCAGGCAGAGCAGACAGCCTGACAGGGGTCTGATAGGGGCAAGTCTGAGCTCAATTCAGTCTCTTCCAAAATCCCCTCAGAGAAGTTGTTATGTTGGAGTTTTCATATCAGAGAGACTTGCTCTTTTTTGCAGGTTCCTGGAACTCTCAGTCCTTCACACTACTCTCAGTTCTTGTGATTTATACAAACTCCAGTTGCAGATGTAAGGGGCACATTACAAATTTCAGTCCTGCCACAGACGTCTTGCTCAGACAAAAATAAGCAGAAAATGTACTACTTATTAGCTAATAAGAAAGCTGGTCCTTCTCCCAGGAGTAAAATAATTTGATGTTTAATCTATTATGTTATGGAGTCTACTTGGATCCTGGTTATTGGGTGATGTTATGGGTGTTGTGTTTTGTAAAAGAGAGAAGAACCAAGAGGAGTTACAGCTACAGGTTTTGTACTAAGTAGCATGGAGAGTTGAGAATGCAGAGGGTTGTGAACAGATGTTCTTTTTCTTTTTTTTTCTAAGTTGAGATGTCACTTTTGGAAGCATGGCGAGTAGACGAGCAGTGTCTCTACTCTTTATAGTCTGGGTGGGATTTTAGTAAACCTATTTAAGGGAAATTACTTGTTTCATAGTTGAACATCCATTTGTATATAGTTAATACCTGATTGGATTAAACATATAAATAAGTTCACAGAATTTATTGCACTGCTGTGGGTAATATTCAGGCAGAGGGCCTCTTATTTTAGAAAACTTTGGTCTGTGGCTGTTGGTTGTTTTCCTAGAGAGAAATCTTATAACTTTTCACAGTTGGTCTAAAGAGTAGTATAATAGCATAATAGACTGCGGATGAATCAGTGCATGAAAAAAGTGTTTTGATTACAATAGAATAATCATTCTAAAATATTTTCAGGTTGGTCAGTAGTATGTCATGTATAAGGGACACTTTTGTAGTCTGTGTGCTAGAAGAGTCAAGAGAGAGATGTTAGTTTGCATTCAATAAACTATATTTCTCAACAAGAAGTTCTGTCAGAGTCTAATAGAACCTTTGAAGGAAGGAAAAGGTGTGTATTTAGTTGGTGGATAAATTGATGGTATTTATGATAACATTTATTTTGAAATTTTTAGTATGTTAAGGGTTAGGCATTAATTAATTATTGCTTTTACTGTCAGGATTGAATACGCATTATATACAAACCAAGAACGTGAGTTTTTAAACTAATAAATATAAGGTCTTTGAACCAAGTTGAAGAGTCATTCAACTTCTGTTAATGTGTTGGTTTATGAAGCTCTTGTCTGTATTGGATTCTTTACAAAGTCCAGTTTTATTCTTTTCTGGAAGATTAATTCAGAAGTTAGAAAATGCACACCTCTGATAACCATTTTGACCTTAAAAAAGGTAACACTGAAATGAAGGGAACTCTGCTTTTTAAAGAAAAAAAATTTAAATCACCAAAATGTATTTCTCTTAGAAACTATCAAATATTGTTGACTGATATCAACTTATAAGTGATCAGAAATCAGAATATTCCCAAAGCACTTGAGCTTAGGGTTGAGGTGTTCAGACATCATTCTGATGGGACAGGAGTAAAACAACCTCATCTTTTCTTAGTGTTCTGCATTTCGTGGTGAAGATTGTATTTTATTAAAAACGAACCTGTTCTGTCCACAACCAGTCATATTTTACTGGCTGTTCCATCGAAACACACCCTAATGGCCCTTCTGGAATCTGTCCTCTGTCAGTCTGTGATGCCTTTGAGCAGCACTTCTTGAAATGTGGTCTGTGTACCATTGGCAACAGAATTATCTGGGGGTGCCCCTTAAAGATGGACATTACTTAGTCCCATCCCAGACCTGTGTGAGGGGCCCAGGAACATGCAATTTATGAAAGTTTCCAAGGTAGACATTGTGTACATTAAACTCACTGCACTAGAGCACAGAGGTCAGATGGAGGCTTTGGAGTCAAATGGCCTGGCCACTGGGTAGCTTTGTGGCCTGGGGAAATTAACCTACAGTACCATCCCTCATCTATAATATGGGACGAGGAATATCTACCTAAGTGTTGATGCAAGGATCAAATGAGGTTAGGATGGAAAGCTTTACATACTGCCCAGCTCATGTTCAGGGCTAGTCTTTCTCTGAGTATCTGCCAGTCTCTACATGTTAAATGTTGTGCTAGGCATCAGGAAGTCAAAGGTGAATAAGGCATAGTCCTCACTTACAGTCTCATAGGGAGCCAGAGTTATGTGTGTGTGTTTTTTGTTGAACTTCATTTGCCCCTCCCCCCATTCTAAAAGTTTCAAACTTTCAGAAAAGTTAAATGAATGGTATAGTAAATAACCGTATACTCCACGTAGATTCAACAATCATTGATATTTTGCCTCATTTGCTTTATTTCTCTTTCTGTCTGTCCTGATCTCTTTCTTTCTGCCCCTGTGTCTGTCTGCCTCTTGCCAGGTCTGTGCCTCCCTACCCTGATCTGGCTGTGTCTCTATGCTGGTTGGTTGGTGGGTCTTTGTGTCTCTCTGTTTCTGTCAGTCATTCTTGTTCTCTTTCTAACCCCACTCTGTTGATCGTGGTCTCTCGCCCCTTATTCCGACTGTCATTCCTGTCCTGCTGACTTGCAGTCTTTCCCCTCTCTGTCTCTTTTGTTCTCCTTTTATTTTTTGTTTCATTTGAAAGCTACTGTTATGACACTTCATCCTTAAATGTGTAAACATACCTCTTCTAAAAATATGCTTTCTGATATATGACCAATATCTTTATCACACCTGAAAAAATTTAAATATCCTTAGTATTATTATGTCTAGTCCTAATTCAAATTACCCCGATTTTTTCCAAAATATCTTTTATAGATGCTTTCTTTTTTTTCCAAACTAGGATATAATCATCAAATAATGCATTTGGTTAAGCCTTTTTAGTCTCTTACTGTAGAACAAATCCTCCCACCTCCTTGCTTTTTTATGACGATAACTTTTTGAAGAGTCCATGTCAGATTTCTCACAAAATGTCCTGCTTTTAATATTTGTCTGTTTCCCCATGGCTTTATTTAACTAATTCTTCCATCCCTTTATTTTACATAAACTGGAAATGTTTGAATTGTTTAGATTGAGATAAAACATTCACTGGTATTGTGTCCTTCATGTTGCACCACCTGGGAGGCACACTGTGGTCAGGGTGTCCCACCTGCATAGGTAGGAATTGCCCAAGATTTCTTCATTTTTAAAGTTATATATATTTGCCCTTGTGATTGCTCAGTGATCTGTGAAGTACTACTTAGGCACTTTGTGGGTAACCTTTTCCCCCAGAATCCTACATCCTTTGGTTTTCTTGTTTGGTTTTTTTTGGTGGCTGGCCAGTACAGGGATCTGAACCCTTGACCTTGGTGTTACCAACACTACACTCTAACCAAGTGAGCTAACTGGCCAGCCCTCCTTTGGTTTTTAGCATAGGCTGATGGCCTTTACAATGGGGATTGTGAAGCAGTGATTTTTCTAATTCTTATATTTCACTAAAACATGTATTAGCTGGCATTTTACTTTAAAAAGGATTTTCTTTTCCTTCTCTTTTTCCTTCCTCCTACTACTCTGTAGTATCACTGTGGACTCATGGATTAATTTTTTTCTAATTCAATTTGTTAGACTCAATAATAGTCATTAGTCATTTTGATCTTGACATTTTTTTCACACTTGGCCTGGGAGAAGTCCCTTCAGGCCAGCTGCTGTCCTTCTGATAGGACCCCTTTAGAGCACTGTACCATCCAGCACTGGTCACAGGCTCACCTTTCACCTCTCTTGTTTCAAGGTTTGGAATCACCTATTTCTCTAAAACCCTTGGCTTCTTTTAGCAGTTTTAGACTTTGGAAAGCATACACCTCTGCTGGAGTGTTACTCCTGGACTCTTTCAGTGGACAGAACTAGGAAATATATGTGTCTCTGTGTGTGTACATGTACCAAGCTTCAGTAAATGTAAGTAAAAAGTATATTAGAGATCATGAATTCATGTAGATATTTCCAGTCCAAATTTAGCAGTGTAGAGCTTTTTCCTTGCTTATTTTATGTATTATTTTATCTCTTGTCATTTACAGGGAAAATCTTGGCTACAATTATATTAATATATTTACTGTTTGCCTTATCCTAAGATATATATATATATATATATATATATATATATATATACAAAATAGTCACAAAATTACAATCAATATTACTACAATAAACAGATTGCGTAAAATTTAGGGTTTATTTGTGTTTTTTGTTTTTAAATATATCCCAGAGTATGGAAGTTTTAGTTATTTGAAGTAATTCTTTGTGTTATCCATTTGATATTATATGGTTCAAAAGTTAAAACTATGTGTTTAAAGAAGTATACTTTAAAGTCTTGATTCCATCCTCTCCCTATACTCTGTTCATAGTTACTTCCTATAGGTAACCATTTTTATTAGGTTTTGGATTTTTTTCCCCCTGTGTTTCTTTCCTAGAAACAGATTAATATTTCATGTGTATTCTTGTAATCTTTTCTGTTACATAGAAGTATTTTATATATACTGTTTTGTATTTTACTATTTTCACTTAAGAAGTGATTTCTAGGAAATATTTTTCTTAGTTCAGAGAGGTTGTGATTTTTTTTAAAGCTCCATAGTAGTCAAATGTGGTTGTAGTACAGCTTATTCATACAGTCACTTGGTAGACATTTGGAATGCTGTAATAAACAACTTTTTATACTGTTTTTTCATGTTTAAGGAGATGTATCTTTAGGATGGATTCCTAGATGTGGGATTGTTGAATCAAAGGTGAATACATATGTAATTTTGTTAGATATTAATGAATTCCCCTCCATAGCAATTGTGCCCTTTTGCCTTCCCACCAGCAACGTATGTGTGTCTGTCTGCCCACAGCCTCAACAAAGAGTTGTTGTCAGCTTTGGTTTTTTCCAATCAGATAGTGAGAATTGGTATCTCATGGTAGCTTTTATTTTTATCTTTCTTATGAGTAAAATTGAGCATTTTTGTTCATATTTTTAAGGGCCATTTATAGATTTCTTTGGACTGTCTGTTCACAGGTTTTATGTAGTAAGGAACTATAAGTGACTCTTTTTTAGCAGTGAGTACTCTTTACCCTAAAATAAATTGCCACTGTCATCCAGCTTTTTTTGGTGCCAAATTCTTCTAGTCCTTAGCCTTGTTGGGTGAGTAATCTTTAGGATTTTTTTTAAAAAAAACCTTTGTATATTTCAATGAATATTGCACATTAACTGTTCAAAATGTGGATTAAGATGTAAAGTTGCTTTGTTGGCATAAATTGCAGAATGGCACCAAGATGCCAATTTTGTTCATTTTCTTATAGATCTGTGATTAAAGGCACAATACTTCAAACTTATGGTTTGTATGGTTGCTTTTATAAGAAAATGAAAATACAAGGATGCTTCAAAAAGTTCGTGGAAAAATAGAATTAAAAGGTAATCTGGATCTTTCCATGAACTTTTTGAAGTACCATTGTGTATTGTAAAAATAGGTAGCAGATCACTGGTAGTATGTTTGGGAAGTGCCTTTAGTAATGATGTCATGAAGGGATTAAGTTGAATTACTTTTATTTATTTAACTCTCAGTATTAAGCTGACTTAATAGTAAGTTGGTATTTTAAAATTAGAGTGAAGTGGAAACATCAGCTGACTGCCTGGAAACGTAGCTGTGTAGGAGTTAGCTTAAAGCGCAGAGGAACAGATAGGAGCATTTAGTTTATAGAAATAATTATGATAGAGTTCCAGGGTTGTACCTATTGCTTTAGATGTTATAAAGAAGCAAGCCATCTCTTAGGGGACATACTTAAAAAATGATGTCATCCTGTATTTAATAGGGTGAGAGGAGTGAGAATATTTAAAGATGGTATCGATGTTTGTACACTTGTAAAAATGCAGAAGTTATAAAATACTTACAGTCTTCATTGGAGCTGTAGATAAAGTAGTGGCTCCAATTTCTGGGAGGAAGCTCAAATATCTATTACTTTGCTTAACCATATTTAATTTAAAAGACCAACCAGCAGTTGAAATTTTGTCTATTGCTATTTAGAACAGAATCATCCCAACTTTGATAGAGGAATCCATGGCTGAATATTGCTGAGACTAAAGAAAGATTATTTCTCACTTTGTTCTGGAAGTTTTGTTTCCGTCCTCATTTGGATTGGCTTCTGAGAAGCCATAAAAGAAAGGGTGCTGATTGCATTAAACATGTTCCTTCTCTGGACACGTGGTAGTGCAGGTACTGTTCTCGCCTTCTTGGTACCTGCAGATTCATTTTATTGGAAGACAGCAACTGACAGACTTTGCACAAGAGAAAATATACTGGCTGAATATTGATCTTGGTTACATACACGCTCTCTCTCTCATTCTTGACTTATATCTTTTTTTAAAAAAACTGTTGTATAAAAATCTGAACAAATTGGAGGAGAATACTTTGCAGCATAAAAATTTAGTACTTTGTGTTCATTGCATATTTTCTCAAAATATTAGATTGCCTTAAAATATTTAAAAACTACCAGTAATTGGACTCACAAATAATTTTGTAGTAATACCTTTATATAAAACTGTAACAGTACTTTTGTATAAAGCAAAGTTCTTTTTACCCTTTTAGCTATTTTTGTGCCAGAAAAGAATCTAAAGGATGACAATTATAGTTAGCACTATGAAATAACCCATCTAAATGTTAACTGGCATCCTCAACTCTCCAGTACCTGCTACTGAGCAGAAAGCAAGCAGAACAGACTTCTGATTTGCCATGAGAATTGTCAGAAATTTCACAAGAGAAATCTTTGACCTCTGTCAACATTTATTTACTCTTATGTTATAAACAGCTTGATTATTTGGTTTCCTAACTTTAGAAGCAATAAAATGAGTTAGGACAATGATAGAAAAAAACTTGCTGTCACCAGCAATAAGTGATGTGGACAGAGAGGCAGGAACCAGGAAAACTTCTGAAAAGATTTTATGGTTAAAATTATAATAATAACAAAAATAACAATTAACAAACACAAAGTCATCCCCCAAATTCTTCACAGTTCAGTAACTCACCTACTACTTTTCTGTTTCTGGGCATGTTAAACTCTTAGCCCCACCCATAAAATGGGTTTAATATTACTTAAATCAACAGAATCATTGTGTGGATTATATTGCTGAGATTGCATATTTGAAAACATTTAGCACAATATCTGGCATAATGTAACTGTTCAACAAATGTTAGTCATTAGTTTAATCTTATAATGATTTGAATCTCAGTAGTGAAGCTATGTTCGTTGTACTTATATTTTTTTGTTGTTGTATTCCATCCAAAATGTCAAGCTTACCTGCTTATCTGCAGTCTGCAAAGCTCTGAAAATTGTGCGAATTTATCACAAACTTTTTTGGCCAAAAACAGACCCAAATTGACATCAGACTACAGAGAGTCTTTATCCTACTTTGTGCATTATTTGCTGTTTCAGTGTTTTACTTAGAAATGTAAAGATGTTTGATAATGGGATGCTGCCCCAGACCTGCTAGAGGAATTATGTGTGCACCCATGTTATCTTTATAAAATCTGAAAAATTCTGAATTCCAAGATACTTGTGGCCCTGAGAGTTTTGGATGAGAGATTATGGATCTTTGGTATTTAATATATATTTGAATTGAATTGAAAGGAAAAATTTCATGTGATGTTGTTTAATGAGAAGACATTGTAGATATTGAATGTTTGATCATCTTAGAAATGTTGATTGAGCTAATAAACACAAGTCATTGTGTTCTCTTTCATAGCAAAATGAAAAGGAAAGCTTGTTGAAGGAAAGAGATCACATTTTGTCAACTCTGGGTGAGACAAAGCAGAACCTAACTGGACTTTGCCAGCAAGTCTGTAAAGAAGCAGCTCTAAGTCAAGAACAAATACAGATACTTGCCAAGTACTCAGCCACAGATTGCCCACTTTCCTTTTTAATTGCTGAAAAAGGAAAAACTACTCCTGATGGTGAGCTTGCATTATCATCAATTTTTAATTCATCTGACGGGCCTCCCAGTGCAAGAGGAAACAGTGAGTGCAGCTATGTGCGGGGGCAGGAATCACAGCAGACCCCCACAGCTGCCTCTGAGCAAGGTCGACTTGTGGAACAGTGTGGTCAGAGTGGCGGGATCTCAGATTTCTGTCAGCAGATGACCGATAAGTGTACTACTGATGAGTAAACGTGCATTCACTTCTTCAAACCACCTAATTGTCTTCTGAAGTTTTGGCAGTCTTGAAAGCCTAATACAGCCATCTGTTGTTTAGCAATATTGTTTTTTCCCTGGTAGTTTGCTCTTAAAGGAATTTCTCTTAAGTCAACCCTAATTTTTCCTTGACTCCACAAGAGACACAGAAGTGATTTGCCTCCTGGATACTGAAAAATCACATGCGAAAATGTAGTAAGACTTTAAAACTCAGGTTTTAAAGACTAATAACTATTGGTAATAACTCTTTCCAGTATTCAAAGTAAATATGAGAGTAAAAACTGCAGCATACCGAACAGTAGTTTAACAGCTTGAAATATCTGCAGATAGTTCCTACTAAATAAGTGGCCTGCAGGAGTTTAATAATCTGACCTTGTTGTAATATACTGGTTTAAAAGAAAATTTCTCCCCAAGCAATGCTAATAGTTTTATTCTATGCAGAAGTAGGGTGTCAGCTACTGGGAATATTTGTGTAGAGCTGCAGTGTGAAAAATAAATCATCTTGCCTGAATCTTAGAGCTTTGCTCTTTAGCTTCTTCTAAAATGATTGGACTTCATTTTGACTCCTAAGCTAAACTAGGAAGATTTAGTAAATGGGCAGGTGGTTGGCCTAAGGTGAGGTCTTCTGACCTTCCTCAATATTGACTCTAGAAATTGTGGCTACATAAACAGTAAATAAGTGTCATTTTCCCTTTTTTATTTTTCTTCTTCAGTCTCTATGACATCTGGGCCCATCATGAACTTTCTATTTCTTGACGTTCTTGTCCCTTTGGAAGAAGAAATAGGACACAAGATATAGTGGCCTGAGTGAATGCTCTGTCAGGATTATCTTAGGCTCCCTAGAATGAGTGAGAGCTCACCAACATACAAGGCTGTTCAATTTCCACCATGGGTCACCAATGCCAGACAACCAGACACTGGGGGGAAGAAAATTGCCTACGTTTACCAGGAGTGTAGTTCATTTATCATCCTACTTTTGAAGTCCTACGGTTTACTTGTAAAAAGCATTATTGTAGATAAAAATGTATCTGCAACAACTCTGCAGGTTTGTGAAAGAGGGTGAAACTAGATCTTGTTCTGTTGTGAGTTTGCATTTGGAAACCAGGTTTAATCCTTGCTCTCTTCCCCAGATCTGGTGTGGTATAAAGGCACACAAGTCATTTTGACTTAGGCATTTTAAAAATCAGTCTTTGTGTTTATTTGATCCTGTTATAAAATGTTTTTATAATATCATGACCTATTCCATAACATTTTGCAGTGGTCCTTAGGCATTCTGGAATTACAGACTTGTTTGAGAGTCTCATGAAAGCTATGGACCTTCTCAGCAATGAAAAAAAAACTTATATGTATTCACATTCACAGAAACATTTGCAGAACCCAGTTTTAAAGGGTACCTAGGAGTAGTTTATAGTATTTGAAATAGAAAGTTCTTCATTTCACTGCAGTCAGACACCGAGACACTCTTATAGACTGCATCTGGAGTCTGATGAAGGGCCTGTGTAGCTCGTGTGGGAGACAGCCACCTCTTATGTATGAACGAGTCTGAGACCTTTGCCATGAGAGTATATGGGGACCAGTCTTAATGTTTCATAGTAATTTGTCAAATGTTACCGTTTTTGATCGGAGTGTGGGGGGAGGATATTGCCAATTTATTTTTCAGTGGTATGTGAGTTATTTCTGTTATTGACTTAGTTTTAAGAGAAAACTAGTTGGGCTTGTTTATTTTCTAGAGGATTTCATAAGTACTCAAGAATTTGTCAGGGAGAATGGTAATTCTATGATAATGCATCCCATGCTACAAATGAATTTGTGCGTGTGTAGGTGTATCTGTATATATATCATCCCATGTAACTATTTCTTGGAGACATGTAATTTTAAATTTGAACTTTACAATATAAAATAATACAAAAACTTTTCTGGTTTACAAAATGTAAAATCTTATACAAGCCAATGGAATCCTTGATTTCCTACCTCAGTGTACATTCAACTGTTTGCCATATCAGTTTGTGTATGTGCAAATGTCAGATGATCTTTTGCTTTAATTGCCACTGTGTAAATGTTTGCTTTGAAAGGTTGCTTACTATTTTATAATAAAACCTAGGTGTCTCCAGAGTTCAAATATAATTTTTAAGGCACTTGGTTTAAATTTCTCTCTACCTATAAAAAAAATTAGCATTAAGGGTTATTTTAATGTCATCTGAATATTGCCAAGTGTAATATTTCTTAAAATTTAGCATTACTTTTAATAGCCAGCATGTAATACAAGTAACTACACTACCTCATAACTACATGATTTTCAAGTTGTAATACAGATGGACAGGTAAAGTTTTTATCTTTGTCTTTTGGCCATAAGGTAGGGAAATTTTCTATATATTGCATAGCATTACACATTTATGTCTATTTTAACATTAACTTCTAAAGAAGTTTTTTCTAAGAAAATTTGTTTCAAGGCAAAAATTTTTTTGAGGCTGCCGAAGACAAATGACAGGATTATGTGTATACAGTGTATGCCTTTTCCTTCATGCAGAATTTTGAAAATGTTGTTTTCAGTTCATATATTGCATATTTACATGATCATTGTTCCTTACTTTATGAACTGGCTATCTCAATGCTTGATGATTTTTAAAAAGCTGTTATGTCTAACTCAGTTAAATAACATTACCTTACTTTTCTTATTTGAATTCTATAGCTATAGCAAATAATGAGTTAAATTATTACATTCAAAACAAATGTGGATATAATCTTGGTTCTCCATCTGTAAGTTTTGTAACAATTTACTATAGCTTAATGCTTAACCAGTTTTAAATAAGAAATTAGATATATTTGATGCAGTAGACGATACAGGTTGCATGTGGACACTCAGCCACGTTAACAACTTGGAAAAAAGAGAAATGGCAATGCTATAATGAATTCTCAGGTGAACTTTTTTCAGTTATGAAACATCTATTTTGAATTTGTAAATATTTTAAATGTTTTATTAAGGCATGTAATAAAATATTCTTTGAAACTTGTTTGGTAGAATGAAAGTTTAAAGCCATAATAGTAAAAGATGGCATACTGATTGTAAAATAAACAGAGATAATAACATTATTGATTTTTTTGTATCTTTCATAATACAATTTTCTAACAATGCAATAAAACCACTAAACTTATATATTCATATCCTATTAAGACCGTGTTTCATTAAAAGTACAGTTTCATAGTATTTAATTTACATTTTCTTCCTAATGTGCTTACCCAAATGTAGCAAAACTAGAAATGTTAGACGTTGGTAATAATTGACAGTTAAATAAAATTCTCTAAAATTGCTTCTAATTGAATAGAATTGTTCATTCCATTTTCATTTTCTCACCTTTCATGTGAATTTACCAATTTTAGTCTTTTGATCAGTGATCAGTATCACTGTGGTATTTGTAGAAGAGGGTCTGATTGTCATACCTGAAAAAAAAATTTTTTCAGCACTCAGGTGTTTTAGAAAACATTTTATTTAGTCTTCCTTCTGATTTACATAGTTTCAGTGTTTGGATAGTGATGTAGGGACTTTTAAGGAGTATTATCTCTATCAGTCATTAATTTTTAAAAACTTATCTGCAGAGTTCACTCTACCATGTTACATTCAATTTCTAACCCGGCCCTTGTAATTTAGCTGGGGTGACTTAGCCATCCACCCAGTCACCCCAGCATACCCCGAGAGGGGCAGAGCCCCTGGAGGAGCAAACAAATGTGCATTTTACAGGTGTGAAAATCCCAAGACTGCTTTGAACAAAGTAGGTTTAGTTACTCTTAAAATTTACTGATCAGAATTAAAGACCACCTCCCCAGGGCCAGTGGGAGTAAAATGATACAGAGCAGAAGGGTTTTTAGGGGAAATACTTTTCCTGTAGACTTGGATTAGGGAAGGGTGCTCCTCTTTTACGCTCCCTAGCTTTAAGTTCTGTTGAAACATTGGCTTTAACCATTGCCCCATTGCTCAACCAGGGCTGTCGCTAGTTGCTTGGAGGAGGAGAGCAACATTTTCATAAGCAGACCTGCTCTCACCTTTATGAGGCTGCTTTGAAGTACTACCTCTGGGGCTGTCTGTCAGTGGATGGTAGATATTTGGTGTCTCTGAAGGCTCTGAAATGCATCCAACTATATACTAATAAGTACATAAACTCAAAGGCTACTCTGTACCAAAGACTGAAAATTAACTCCCTGTTTTATTTCCCGTCTCTAATTTCCTCCCACTTCATTGTACAATATAGCATATCAGAGATTCTGCATTGAGATTAAATCCCAACATTGGATTCCCATAGGAAAATGCATGAAAGATAGTTTAATAATAAAATGCTAACAAACCAATGATACCTCAAATTTGAATAGAAATCTATTACTCAACTTTTAGGGGAAAAACAGTGCAAAGATTAAATCCCTTTGGAAATTAAAATCCGAAGACATTAAAGGAATTAATTAACGAAATCAAATTATCTTGTCCACATGAGTTCAAAGTATAAAAACCTTAAGAAAAATAAGTCTAAAAACTGTCCTGCCAAATTTCTCATTTGAATTAGCCTTAGGCAGAGAAATTTCTGATGCCTGAGTGGAGTTGAGGTTTTTTCAGAAGCTGTAGCTGGAATTGTTTCTCATGGGGTGGTAGTTCCTGCAGGACCTCAGAAAGAACTAGATTAAAGGCTGAGTCTCTGATGTGCCCACTTTTTTAGAGTCTCAAGAGTTATCACAAAATGGTCACAGCCTTGGCCCCACAACCACATTTGTTTCAAAACAAGCCAATTACCAGGCACTAACGCAGTTATCTCAGAAAAACTGTTCCAGAACACAGTACCTAGTGTTGCCAAAGACCATAGTAGAAACTCAGTGGTATCTAAGAAAAAGGAAATCTTGGTTTCAGCTTCCCAAAGTGCCAGTGTTCCAGAACTCACAACCTGTGGTCTTAATCTCCATTGGGAAGACTCTCAGAAAGGGCTTAATTTTGGCCTTATGCATTGATCATTTCTGGGGGAAAGAATTCACCATTACAGGATGCCTCATTTACATTTCCCCTTCATCAAAGTATTCCTGGCATCTGGGACTGATCGAATAAAGACTGCCTCGAGGGGTTTGAGCCCATATTCCTGTGTACGGCACTTTCAGGCCTGAGCCACAATGGATGTTTAGGCCTAAGAAAGTTGCTTGCTATGAATGGTTTCTCCTTTACATGGATTTAAGCATGCCAGAGTTAACTATAGATGAGCCACGTGGATCTGTAGCTTGGTACCTCCAGCTGTTTCCTCCTTGGGTCTGAGTGCAGAATGGAATTTGGGGAGGCCGATGTGGCATGGGCTACATTGGCCTGGTACTTCTGGGTTAGAAGCTAGAACCTTACTAGCACTCCAGTACATTGGAACTCAGCTGCCTTGAAAATTGTTGAAAAGCAGCATATATTATTTTTCCCAGTCACACCTAAAAGGCCTGTCTCCCCTGGGAACTGCAGCAGTGGTGCCTTGGGGCTGCCTGCCTTGTGGGGCTGCCTGCCTTGTGAGGCTGCTGAGCTGCTGTGTTGGAGAGTTGAACTTCTGCCACACTGTACCCACTTTCTGTGGCCTCTTGCAGTACATGGGGTTGCAGGGAAGGGTGCGGGGAATTTCTGCCAATTGGATTTAAGGTAGTAGATTCCAGAAAGTGGGCATTGACTGACAGGCATCAGGGAGAAGCTGATACAAGGACATTCTCCATCTATTTTCCTATTCTCAGATACCACTGGTTATCTTCCATGGCTTTTGGGCACACTAGGTGCTGCATTCTGGGAACCTAACTTTTACTAGGACAACTCCTCATGCCTGGGGATTGGCTTGTTTTCAAAACTGGTGGTACAAATGCTGTGATAATCTTGTGTGTGCCTCATTATTAACGCTGAGTCACTCTGGACTCTTAGCATTGAGCCAACACAACTTTTGAGGCCCTGGAGGAACTGCTCTCTTCCCATACCTCTGCTGAGGTCCCAGGGCCTTTTGCTTAAAGACACCCATTCAGCCTTTTGAAAAACTCAAGGAGGGCAGCTGGGACTCCACAGAAAATTTACACTCTGAGGATAAAGCACCGTAAGTCATGTAGACCTCTAGATTCAAAAATGCTCACAGGCTGGTCTAAAACCTGTCACCCAGGCCAACTTTACTACTATGAAATGCCACCTGGCCTAATACACGCCTCCGCACACAAGCAAAGTTAAAATGCCCTGGCTTCCACAACACACTGTAGCTCAAAAGATTCCCAATCACTCATATATTGCTACCCACATTCTGATTTTGATTCTTCATTGTCTACAAACAATGCCTCCCTCCCCCCACAAATACTGGGTTTCCAAAAAAGCATTTCATATTTCCTTTCTAATGATGAGCCATTAGAGAGAAATAAAAGAATGGTAGATGGAAAACCAAAATAAAACCTCAATTGCTGATAAAGAAGTAGCTTAGAGTGAGATCCTAGTGCAAACTCCAGAATTAGGCAAGTTGACCTTAGCAGCTTATTTCCTTTTGTTAGGGAGAAGTAACTTTTTCCCACTCCTGGCTTCCATGAAGAGATATGTTCCTTTAAGCAGCATGGCCCTGCCTGTACTGCCTCTGTGCTCAGCAGCACAGAGCTGTGAAGTTGCAACTGGTGCTATTCAGAGACAGGCGTATTCCAAGAAGAAAGACTGTGTTGGGCAGAGAACAACCAGTTATCTTTCCCAAATTTATCAGTCAGCCAAGTCGCTCCACCTCTCCAGGGATGCAGTGAGTAGAGAGGTTAGGGGAAGATCTCCCAGAGCCAGAGCATAGGAGGTGAAGGGAGAATGTGGAGAGGAATTATGTGGAGGCAGCGAGTCTGGAGGCTTTGAAAAGTTCACAAGAGAAACAGCAAGATACCCCAAGCAGGAACAGGCCCCAGTGACAGCCACAGACTTGCTCTGTCCTCATCACTCTCCACCCATAGTGGGAACATAATTTCAGGTTTTAAAATCAAGGGTTACTGGGTGTACACCCAAAGGAAAAGAAATCAGGACACCTGCACTATCATGTTCATTGCAGCCCTGTTCACAATAGCCAAGAGATGGAATCAACTTAGATGTCCATCAGCGGATGAACAGATTAAAAAAAACCCTGTGATATATATATACCTTATGGGATACTATTCAGCTATAGAAAAGAAAAAAAAATCCTATCATTTGCAGCAATGTGGATGGAACTGGAGACCGTCATGTTAAGTGAAGTCAGGCACAGAAAGACAAATACCATACGATCTCACTCATAGTGGAATCTAAAAAACAGTAATAAAAATATGTGGTTTTCATAGATGTAGAGAGTAGAATAATGGTTACTAAAGGCCAGGAGGCAAGGGGGATGGGGGGAGAAGGGGTGGACTAATGGGTACAAAACTATGCTGTCTATCCTAAGTGAATCACTGTGCAGTATATGCATGTATTGAAACAACACACTACCCCGCAGATATGTACAAATAAATGTTAAAAATACAAAAATGTAGAAATGTCAAAACTGACTAAAAAAAATTTTTAAATGTCAAATCTGACCAAAATACCCCCCCACCCAACTGTTAGCTTGTGCTTAACCACAATCCCTTCATTATACTGTCACTCACCCCTAATATCTAAATTGTTCTTGAAGTATAAATGAAAAGATCATGGAAAAGATTTTAAAAGTTGAGCATAGCACATTCTTTTTTATTTAAAAGTTGCCATCTTTTCAGCAGACACAGTTTTCCTTCTCCTTATTAGTTTATATTTAAACTGTCCAGAGAGTCAGCTCTTTCCGAAACAATTTCCTTCTTTAGGAGATGACCTAAATAATTTTCTAGATACCATCTTCATATGCAGGTTTCTGATATGATATTAATCTCTTGCAAGGAGATCTTGTTAGTAATACCCAAAGCACTATTAAATAGAAAATATGCACTATAATTCAATCTTTCTAAAGTAATACCTCTTTGGTCCACCTCAGAAACTTCCAGTATTTTTGTTTTGGACTGTTAATCTCAAGGAATCTTCCTGTGTAAAATAAGCTTATGTTTTGCTTGCTTTGATTTAATGATAGCCCTAGATGCTGGTCACTGGACTACCTTGAAATAATTTTTTCTGAAGAAACTTTTTTTTTTTTTTTTAAAAAAACACCATGTTTTGACCTCGTCTGAACTTTTAATCTGGTTTTTAGAAGACCTCAGCTACTGTGCACAGCCTCTGACATTTGAGGAGACTGTTCAGATATCTGTGGAAAATCTAATCTGCCAAGTCTTCCATACCATTCTCAGAACTGTGGGTATCTGCTCAGACAGCTCTGTTTCGGTTAAACAGATAAACGAGTAGCATCTGGGAGGGGAACTTAATGCGGAATCAAGGACGGAGTTTGAAACTTCAGGAATGAGTGGAGCAAATAGCTGCTAAGAGAAGGCAGAAGAACTTGGTTAGTTCAAGCACTTTATAGACTGGCCGTGTGATCACCAGGGTCTGGGAGAACAGACACCTGCCAGCGTAATTAACACAGGTGAGCACAAAGCATGCACTTGAGGACTAAAGTTGTCGCACACATTTAGGCAATGACTTGGGCACAATCCAAGCTCTTTTAGTGAGGAGACTGTGGGGAGGAACAGAGAGAACATGAACCTGGAGTTAAGACAGACTGAGTTTGAAGCCTGGTGGTGATGCTTCACTGCTTGTATAGCTATGGGAAAATTATTACTCTCTTATATGAGGATACTTCAAAATGTTTGTGAAAAATAAAATGAAAAGATAATACAAATCTTTCCATGAACTTTTTGAAGACCTTCATATGAATGTCTTACATTTTGGGTCTTCTGGCCCTTGTGAACGAAGTAAGGCTGACTCAAACTTCCATCCACACCCTGTGAAAATCCGAATCAATTCAACACATATTTATTGAATGTTCTTAATTTGAGGAGGGCATTGAGAGAGATGTCTGGAGCATACTTGTGGATGATAGTGGTGTTACTGGCTGAGGGTCTCATGTCACCCTGTCTTAGGTGCCTATTTCCACCAGATTCAATGTGTGTCTAAGTCATCTTGTTCTGTGTTTTACACTTTGTGGATGGAGACACTAAACTCAACCACTTCTTTTAGTTCCACCAAAATAAATAAATAAATAAATAAATAAATAATTCATATACCTCCGGCACTGTACTTTTACAAGTACAGTAGGATTTATTGAAAATTTGTGAAATATTGTGTATATATCACAGCAATATAGACAGCATCAAAGTGAATGCTATTAGGTAAGTCTCTCTTTAAATCTGCCCCTTCTACTGGGGAATTTTCACAGGCTGCCCAACTGCATGGTGTATCTCAGCCTCATGCCATCTGCTGCTTCCTCTCCCCTCCTACTCTGTGATTGCTCCCGGGGATCTCACTTTCTTCTCTCCTTGTGGACCAGTTCAGCCCTTCCCAGTCCCAGCCTCTGAGGTTGGCTTTTGGCCATGTCTACCTATAAATTCACACAAAGACTCAGCAGAACAGAAGGGCATTTCATGGAGCAGGATCTGCCCCATCTAGAAGGCAGTTCATTCGCTTTTTCAAAAAATCTGTTAAGCTCCACGGGGAACCATACACTGTTCTGGGTTCCAGGGATACCATAGAGAAAGAGAGAGACAAAAATCTCTGCCTTCACTGAATTTACGTTCTAATTGAGATAAATGGCCAATAAATGGAAGTGTAAAACTTAAGCTATATTAGATGGTGAAAAGTGACATAAGAAAAATAAGTATGGAAGAAATATAGGGTTGCAGTTTTCCATAGTGGAGAAATAGAAGGTCTTGCTGAGAAGGTAATATTTGAATAAAGGACTGAAGGAGGTAAAGTGACTTAGTTGGTTATACATTGCAAATTATTTTTTGACTAAATTATAAGTAAAAATGGGGAAAATACCAATCTCGTATGGTTGTAGTAATGTTCAAATGAAACAATGTTTTTTAAAGTTCCAATCAGAAGGCTCAATTTGTCCATAGCTAGCATGCAATAAATTTTAGTTTTTTTTATTATAGAGAATGGTGCCACCCAATACAGTACCCACTAGCCACATGTGGCCATTTTAATTCACATTAATAAAATCAAATAATATTAAAAATTTGATTTCTGAGTCTCACTAACCGCATGTCAAGTGCTCAATAGCCACATGTGGCTAGTGGTTGCATTTTGCACAGCAATGACTTAGAATATTTCCGTCATTGCAGAAAGTTCAACTGGACAGTGCTGAATAGAAAGTCTAACATTGATCAATCAAGGAAAATATTATTTTATATATAATAAGAGTGTAATGGGACTTTGTTGTCTTGGAATTTAGCTCAAGTCAAAGCTGAGGACAATGGGAGACAAGTGCTCCCCCATGTTAACACAGATGTCAACAAAGACACATGCAGGACTTATACAGGTGGCCAAATTAGTCTTTTGACCAGATAGACTACCACCGGTCTCCAGCTGATATAAGAGAAGCTCGTGATTCATTGAGAGACTAGATTCTTTCAAGTGAATTCATAAAAGTAGAGAGTGCTATGGAGTGGGAGCTTCTGTTCCTACAAATCAGGTAAAGGGGCCCCAAGAGAACCATTCATGGAGATGAGACGGTCGGGAGGAAGGGGAGGCTGTCCTGTTACTCCTGCTGGATGTGTCTGAGCTGCAGAAACTTGTATGTTTCCTTCAGTGGCTCTTAGAGGCAAATAGGAAAGGGTTATGGGTGAACTTGATGTGTATTCCTAAGAATTTGGAAGGGGGTCTGTGTGAAGTGAGAGGTCCTGCTCCTCAGTGGAGAAATCTAACTGTGGGGAGGCCGGCTGAGCCGCCCGTAAGAACAGGCTGAAGAGGGACAGCAGCAGGAGAAATAACCTTCCCCGTCACTTGTGGCCACCACGGAGGGACCACATAGGTGCCACATGTATGCCACTGGGGTTAGGCAGACTAAAGCTATATAAGCACCTGCTTTAATAAGAAGGGATGAAGTCTATGTTTATACAGTGAAGGGCAAGAGTCTGGGAGGTGCGGTAGACACCAGTTGCTGTCAGACATCAGTTGGAATGTGCTTCACCCAAGTCCCTGTGGAGGATCTCTAGGAACCCACAAATGTGCCTCCCAAGGGAGATCTGACATTTGGTTACCTGCCTTGACAAAAGGGATCAATAGCAAAGAGAAAACTATAAACAGGGGCCCACGGGAAGGAGGAATGTAGAGTCAGGAAAGTGAAAGAAGAGACCACGTGCCTGTTTTCTGGTGCTGGCCCTGGAGCCACGAGACCAAGCAGGTGAAGTTAATGCAATTCACCAAACAGGATGAGCAGGGGTTTGGGCCAGACAGTGCTTGCCTTGTGCAAAAGAGACAGGTGCTACCCACCTTGGGCTATTTGTTGCAATGCAAATCCTGTGTTATCAGATCTTCAAGTTTCAAGAAAAGCCAGACTGCTGGATTTTTGTGTGAAACCATCCAATTTTCAAAAATTACATACTTATTTTAAACAGATTCTGTTCTGGGGTTTTGAATGACTGAAAATAAAACTATTACTATGGTCAACAACTCTGGTAAAGTTTTGAGAGTTGCCCAAGCTACCACCACCATGGGCTAGGAAAGGGACATTGACAGGATATGGGAAGTAGTGGAAGAAAAACCAAATCCAGGGGCTGGGTTGTATCTTCTGAGTTTGGCTCATTTAATATACCAGATATGTGTATAACAAAAATGTTTAGTTTTTATTTCAAGCTCCAGTATATACTGTTATGCTGAGGCAGTTGCTAGAAAAACATGTACATTTGCTTCTCTATTTCTGACTGACTTTGCTCTCCACATCTTTCTCATGAAGCTGGGTTGTTAAATTCACTTCACAATGACTCACCCTTCCATTCTCTTCTTTTAGGTCTCCACCATCTAGCAGGGAATCTTGGGGATCTCGTGTATTCTTTGACATTCTTCCTATTGAGAGGTGGGGTCTATGTTCCCTGTCCTTGATTCTGGGTGGGGTTATGACTGTTTTGACTAATGGAGTACAATACTATGGAAGTGATACAAAGTGACTTCTGAGGCTAGGTCACACAAAACAATGCCACTTCTTCACCTCTCACCACCTTCAAATATTTGCTCTTGGAACCCTGAGTCTCCGTGAACAGCACAACTACCCTGAGGCCATTGTGCTGTGAGAAAGCTTAAGTCCCATGGAAGGACCATGCGTAGGCACTCCCACGGACTGTACGGGCTGAGCCCCTCCTTCAAGTCATCCCAGCTCAGTACAAGATAGGATGGAAAAGAAGCCTCCCGATGAGTCTAATTCCCAGTCATTCAAGCCATGCCCAGCTATTTGAGTCTTCTCAACCGAGGCTTCAGACATGTGGAACAGAGACAAGGCCCTGTTCCACAGAATCCATGAGCATAAAAAAAATTCATGATTATGCCACTCAGTTTTGGGGGTGGTTTGTTACATAGCAGTAGCTAACTAGAATACTAGAGTTTCTAAACTCTAGACTCCAATTGCCTTCTTGATCTCTCCATTTGAATGTCTAATAATCATGTCAAACTTAATATAGCTAAAACATTTTTGAATACCTTCCTTGACCCGAATCCTGCTCCCCTTCTAATCATTTCCACATCAGCAAACTACACCATCTTCCATTTCATTGCTTGAGTCAAATTCCTTGGAATCATCTCTCATTTCTTCCTTTACTGCATCTCTCATGTCCAATACACCAGCAGCACATGTTGTTTCAACTGTGAAATATAGCTTTAATCTGATGGAGTGGTCTCCTCATCTGATGACAACACTCTCAGGTGAGCCTTCCCATCGCTCCACGGCGCCCCGAGATGCCTTCGAACTGGTCTCCTAGTTCCCCTCTTGTCCCTTTACATTCCATTCTACACCAAGGAAAGAGCAAGTTTCATGACGTGTGATCAGGTCATGTCTCTCCTCTGTTCGATACGTGTCACTGGTTTCCCTTTTCTTTGAAAACAAAATATAAACTTTTTACCATGGTCTTCAGTTTTTTCTCTCTGTTGTGAACTGAACATTTGTTTCTCCATCCTCCCCAAATCATACATTGAATCCCTAAACCCTGATGTGATGGTTTTTCTAGGTGGGGCCTTTGGGAGGTAATTAAGTTTAGATGAGATCATGAGAGCTCTCTCTCTGCCACGTGAAGACACAGTTAGAAGGCAACTGTCTACAAGCCAGGAAGAGAGCCCTCACCAAAAACTGAATTTGCTGACACCTTGATCTTGAACTTCCCAGCCTCCAGACTGTGAGAAATAAATGCCTGTTGTTTAAACCAGCCAGTCTCTAGTATTTTGTTATAGCAGCCCAAGCTGACTAAGATACTATCCCAATTACATTTCATATCACTTCCCTCTTTTCTTATTACCTTTCAGTCCGAGGTTCCCTCTCTCTTCTTCACATATGTCCAAGTTCACCTCTATCTCCTGTGTAGCATTTGAAAAAGAACTGCCAAGAACTAGGTTTGAAACTCTTAGCAGGCCAAGCACCTCCAGCCTACAAAGATAGTTGAAAAGACTCAGAGGAGTTTGTTGAAGACAGAAAATTTCTTTAGAAAAACTTGTGGTAGTGCTGGGACTAACCTCCTTAATTTTGGTGAGAGGGGCTATGAGAGGCTCACTAAGAAAGCCTTGATAAGAGTCACCTAGAGTTTGGGGGACACAAAGGACTGGTACCTTACTCATGAAAAAAAAATTTGGTGGAAGATAGATATACACCTGCAGCCGCAGAATTTGGAAAAAGGTGGGATTGGCACTTGTTTGGATCAGAGTTGTAGGTGTGTATTCTTATCATTAGCTCCTGTAAACTACCTACTTTTAGGAACCACAACTGATGAAAACCTAGAGAAGTCTCCGTAGGAAGACTGCTGCACTGATGAGCTTTCCCATCTCCATGGAAACACCTCATCATCATGAAATAATGACGTTGGATGGAGGAAGACTGCTGAGTGATTCCAGGCAATGAGTATGACGTATGAAGGGCTGTGGTTCCATTTTTGAGAAATGAGGGAGTGTGGATGTGGTTTGAGGGAGTTGATAGCATGTCCACCAACTACATCATCACAGAAGAAAGTGACTAAAATATGGACAATTGGTCTGGTGCAGTTGAAATTTCTAGAAACTTTCCTCTGTAGGGGCTAAGTTGAATATCTGTGAGCCCAAGTTGCAGAAAAACTGTGTGGTGTGTGTGTCAACCATGATTCTGAGTCTAGCTTTTTGCCTGGAATTTCAAGATGACTGAAAACTTTGAGAACAACTTCTGCAGTTCTTTTATGTGAAGTTTCAGCATGTTTAGGCCTATTAAAGAACACAGTAGTGTCTTTTGTGAGGAATCTGTGTCCTCTGTCTGAGTCTGTATCAGAGAAATTGCTTTTCAGTCGTAGAAAAGACTTTGGAAGAAAGAAGAGTGAAAAACTGCAGAAGCTGGTTATAGTAGCTTTGAACCAATTATGTTTCCTCCTTTGCTTTTTTTTTTTTTTTTTTTTTTTTTGCTTAGAAGCAGAGAAGATTTGAAGCCCACTTGTACTAACTACACTGAACCTATAGGGCAATGTACTTTAACATCATTTCCAGCTTTATTTTATTTTCCAATTTCTCTTTAGCTTTTGCATTGGTTTATCACATATAATAGTTCAGTAAAATGGCTGGATTTAAGAACTATAAAATGAGCAGTTTTTCTATTTATCAGCAATAATCAGAAAATACCCTGACAAAAATGATTTCTTGTATATAATTATATAAAAAAACTCAACTTTTTCTAGAAATAATTTTGGTGAGAAGTGGCTAGAACACACTTAAAATAAATTGAAGAAATATTTTTGAGAGATACAAAAGAAAACAAATAAATGGAGAACTATACCACATTTATGTGTGGGAAGAGGGTATATCTGTCTGCTTGGGCTGCCATAACAAAATACCATGGACTGGGGTGCTATGGTCTAAATATTTGTGTCCCCCTCAAAATTCATATGTTGAAATCCTCACCCCTACAGTGACATTACTAGGAGTATTAAAAGGTGGGGCTTTTGGGAGATGATTAAATTATGATGGTGGTGCCCTCATAAAAAGAACTAGTGCCCTTATTTATAAAGGGACTGAATGGAGCTGCCTTGTGCCTTCTACCACATGAGGACACAGTGGGAATGTGCCATCTATGAGGAAGCAGAAGACCCTCACCAGATGCTAAATCTTCTGGTGCCTTGATCTTGGACTTCCCAGACTCCAGACTGTGAGAAATAAATTTCTGTTGTTTATAAGTCACCCAGTCTGTGGTATTTTGTCATAGCAGCCTTAACGGACTAAGATGGGATGGCTTAAACAACAGAAATTTATTTTCTCACAGTTCTTGTGGCTGGGAAGTCCAAGATCAGTGTCTGGTGAGGGCTCTCTTCCTGGCTTGCAGACGGCTGCCTTCACACTGTGCCTCTCACATGGCTTGTCTTCTATGCACATGTGCAGTGAGAGAGAGAGAGAGCTTGCTCTCTGGTGTCTCATCTTCATATGACTACACCAGTGCTATTGGAATAGGCCCCTCCCTTCATGACCTCATTTAACCTTAATTACCTCACAACAAGATCCTCTGTCCAAACATAATCACATTGGGGGTTAGGGCTTTAACATGTGAAGTTTGGAAGAACACAATTTAGTATGTAACAAACGGACAATGTGAGGATTTAGCTGTACCCAAATAAATATATTTCCCATTAAAATATTAATAAGATATTTTTGTGGGGGACAGGGAATAGGGGGCTGGAGAATATAAAAAAATTACTCTCCCCTTCATCTGAAAGGATAACTACTGCAACATAATAAAGGATATTCTGAATAAAAAAGATTAACGGGGATGAGGGGAGGTTAGGAAAATTATTCACACCATGTATTGAAGAATATTGTAAAGTTATATTAATTAAAACAGTGTAGAACTGGGTTGAGGTTAGATATCTCAGTAGAACACAATGGCTATCCCAGAATATTCACTTTCAAATATATTTACTATTAACATACAGTAAAAGATATACATAAATCTTTAAGAAAGGGGAAGTTTGCATTTTTTGTGTGTGATAAATGATGCTAGAACAAATAGCAATCAGGTGAAAATTCCTTTCTTCACATCATCATCAAAACCAAATTCCAGATGTGTCACAGTAAAGTGATAAAAAATCAAATCGTAGAAAGATAAATACAAGTGAATTTTTTTCAAACCTCTGAAGATTCTAGTACTTTTTAAATGTAGAAATAATGGAAGTAAAATTATAGAAAAGGCAGATTTCAGTAGATAAAAGTAAAAACTTTTATATATTTAAAAAGGAGAAATCAAAGATAGTCAAAAATATATGCTACCTGTATGAAAGATACCACTGTGGCATTCAGGGCTCCCCTTCCATGGGCTTGATAGAAAGTAACTACTTCCTTTCTTTCTCCCCAAACCATGTGAAATATATACAGATAAAATTCAAGGGTATGTCTGTGTGTGTGTGTGTGTGTGCGTGCGTGCGTGCGTGCGTGCATGTGTGCGTGTGCGTGTGCATGTGTGTGTGTGTGTGTGTGTGTGTGTGTAGTGGTATCTGGTATGTCTGTATGTGTGAGAGATTTTGTATAAGGAGGGTGGGATGTGTGACTATGAATGTGTAATTTGCTCATTAAATGGCTTAATTACATATATTATTTTCTCCTGCAAAATGGTGCTGATGATCCCCATGTCTTATGTAGATTGTGTAACATCAAGCTAGGGAGAGAGAAACCTGGGGTGGGGAGTGTTTTAGTTTGTTTGGGCTGCTATAACAAAATACCATAAATTGGATGACTTAGAAACAATGGAAAATTATTTCTTACAATTCTAGAGGCTGGAAGTCTGAGGTCAGGGTGCCAGCAAGGTGGGGTACCTCTTCCAGGTTGCAGACTGCCGACTTCTCATTGTGTCCTCACATGGCAGAAGAGGACAAGCTAGCTTTTTGGGGTCTCTTCTATAAGGGCACTAACTCTATTCATGAGGGCTCCACCCTCATGACCTAATCACCCACAAAGGCTCCACTTCCTAATACCATCTCCTTGGGGGGTAAGGATTTCAACACATGAATTTTGGGGAGACATAAAAATTCAGACCATAGCAGGCACAAGACCATTTTCCAGAGACCAACTCTGTTTTCTCCAGAGATCAATTCTGTTTCCTCTTATTTGATCTGGTAGAGTGAGTATAATCCTTCTCCTCTCACTCCCACAGCCCCAGGTAGGTCCTTAGAACTAGTCCACGTGGACTGGCACCCACCCCCTCACTTCTGCTCTTTCCTTAGTTATTTCCTTTTTTCTCTCTGCTGGAGTGACTGGTCCAGGGAGATGGGACAGAGAGGAGAGAGGACCACTGGGCTCATGTCACTCTCTTTGCCTTTTTCTGCATGGATGGGGGATGGGAAGGGTGCTTTGGATGATGGCAATTAGGGTCAAATTGAAAACTAATTTGGCATCAAGATTTAAAACAGTCATCCAAACAACTGCCAAATGGCTTTTTTATACAAATACTTGACAATACTCAACAAAAAGAACACCAAACTATTAGAGATTAAGGAGCAAAAGAAATGAAACGGCAGAGCACCAAAAGGAAACAGGTGTCTTCAGCAAGCATAGACTCAAGGACTTTGGAGGCAGGCTTCATGGGTTAAAAACTCCACTTGTTATCTGTGCATATCTGGGCAAGTTAATCAATCTCTTTATATCTCAGTTTCCTCACCTGTAAAATGAGGATAGTAATAGCGATAATGATAGCACCTAATTACATGATTATTTTGAGTACCAAATGAGCTTATAAATGTAAAGTTCTTAGACTATCCCTGGCACATACACTATTTAAGTGATGCATGAGTATTATTATTATTATCTCATTAGAGGTGTAAAAAGTGCTAAGTAGAAAAATAATTCGAAAATAGATAAAATGAGAAAACATATAAAAAAATGAGGGATAGTGAAATTGGCATTCGCACACAGGGAGTGTAGTATTTAAGACAGTTTTCACACTTTGGGAAAGCAATTTGTTATTTATTTAAAGCACCTTAAACTAGCCATAACTTTTGACCCAGTGATGTACTCCTAGGAATCCACTATGAGAAATAATCCTAAAAATTCCTTTTTGTACCAAGATGTTAAACATAGGTTTATTTATCATAGTAAACAGTTGTGAATAGACATTTAGAAAAGAAGAAAAGCAAATCACTTCACATCTACTCAAAGCTAAGATTTTTTCTGTGCCAGACACCACTCTCAGCTCTTTTCATGATTTTTTTCACTTAGTCCTTACAATAACCTTAAAAGATAGATGCTATTATTGTCCCTCTTTAGAAGTTTTATTCAACTAACAAATGTTTATGACAAACACAAATAACATGAAAAAATGATCTTGGAAAATGCTAATTATAAGAGCAAGTTACTTAAGTATCTGTGTGATTATAACCAGGCATATTAAAATCTTTCTTTCTGTGAATAAAAAAATATATTGAAAAGAAGTCCACTGAAGGTGAACGGTTGTTATTTATTAAAATTTGCTTTTGTGAACACTCATGAATATCGATGCAATAGCCACCACCACAACAATAAAATGATCAAACATGATTTTAAAAATAAAAAAATGAGAAAACTTTAGGGGCATATCTGCCAGATACCTAAAAGCAAAAAGTTATGTTTCACTCAGCTAAAAGCCAACTTTTTGATGGTGGACTCCAAGACCTTCCATAATGGGCTCTCTCCCCATTTCTCTGGCTTAATCTCTATCCCCCTGTCCTCTCTTGGGTCTCCAGCTCCCCAGGCCTCTTCCTTCTCAACACTGCAGGTACCATCACCCCATGGCCTGAGTGGTCCCTCTTCCTGGAATACTCTCCTTGTAGATACCCTTTACCCCCTTCCAGGTGACATTTGCCTAATTGTCATCTTCTCAGTGAGGCTCCCCTGATCACCATAGTTAGGGTTTCATACCACTCCACCCTACCTCCAACCCCTGTTCTACTCTTTGTTTTCTCTCTCCACAACATCTGCCACTTTTTAAAACACTATAGAATGAGCTTATTTATTTTATCTAGTGTTTATTATTTGTCTCACTCCACCAGAATACAAGCCCCTGAAGGGCAGGAGATTTACCTGGTCCACGCTGCATCTCAAGTGCCTAGGACAGTGTCTGAAACATAAGAGGGGCTCCAAAAATGCTTGTTGAATGTTCTGATGGTGGTGCTCCGGAATTGGGAAAAAAAATGAACAGTGAAGAAAAAAAATTTCTGACATGAGGTCTGGGCAAATGCAAGCAATAGCTTACTTAGACAGTGATTATAACAGATCTTGTACTATTTCAGTTATCAGTACTGTGGATTTTTTTGCATGTGCTCCACCAAGAAAAATTGGGTTAAGGCTTTGCAGCTGTGATATTATATAGCTTCCTTTATCTAGGTTTTATTTTGCTTGTAAATTAATCAATGTCTTAACAATGATTTTAACATGGGGAAAAGGCCATAGTTGTAGATCTTGGAATGTATTTTTTTCTAGCCGCCTTCTTCTTCTTTTCTTTTTGCATTGTAACTTGTTTCAATAGTTGTGCTTTGTCAGAACTTACTGCACAGGATCTTTTTTTCTTTCCAGCTATAGATGGCAGCACACCACTACCTACGATCAGATAAAGAGGCTCAGTTTGTAAGTCAGAGCTGTTGGTCAGGAGAGAGCAGCTAATGAGTGATCAGTCCAAGATGAATGGCAAATTAATGTCTTCATTAGGTGAACAAGCTGGCTTCCTTTATAAACAAGGTCAGAGTATTTATAACCCAGTGCATTTAATAAAGCAAAACCCATCTACATTCATGTAACTTCATGATGGGACTTCTGATTTATCTGCATGAAGCATATGCAAAATTTCACTTGGAAATTATCTTTAATAAGGACTGATACCAATCCGATGTAATTATTAATAAAAGTCACTTTTGATACACGTCCTCATTTTTATCACACAAGGTAAATGAAAGGCGATTACCTTAAACAGAAGCCACTTGTACAAGATGAAATTGGGTGGACTGTTCCAAATTGAGTTCTTAGTAATAAAAATGAAGTGTGATCTTTACCTATCAATCAAATATAGGTCAGATGAGAACTTATTTAACATTTAGGGTAAGTTGCACAGGTGTAAGTTTTCATATTTATCACCTACACATTTTGTCATATTATGTCATATTTTAAGTAAATCAAATTCCTTATTTTGCCATCATTGTCAGAATGCAATGTAAAAAGTTCAGAAACTCTTCTCACAGTTGTCCAGGTGTCAGAGACCTGGTGAATTCCTGGTCTACATCAGTTGTTGTCTAGTAGAAATACAAAGCAAGCCACAGATGCAAGTTGCAAATGAAATTTAAAATTTTCTAGAAACCATGTCAAAAAAGTAAAATAGAAAGAGGTAAAATTACTCTGAATACTGTAATACATTTTATTTAACCGGATATACCCAAAATGTTAGATATTGCACATCTTTTTTTTTTTTTTTTTGAAATCTGGTGTGTATTTTATACTCACAGCTCATCTCATTCAGACTAGCCACATTTTTAGTGCTCAGTAGCCATGTGTGGCCAGTGGGCACTATGGTGTTCAGCCTGGCTCTAAAGACTTAGGACCTGTTATGAGGTCAACTGTGTCCCCCACCTTAAAATTCAAGTGTTGAAGTCCCAACTCCTAGTACCTCAATGTGACCTTACTTGGAGGAAGGGTCTTTACCAAGTGAAAACAGAGTCATTAGGGTGGGCCCTAATCCAATATAATTGATGTCCTTATAAAAGGGGAAATTTGGAGGTAGACTTACTCAGGGAGAATGCCATGTGAGATAAAAGCAGAGATTGGAGTGATACATTTACAAGCCAAGAAATGCCAAAGACTGCCAGCCAACCACCAGAAGCGATGGCAGAGGCCTGGAACAGATGCTTCCTTACAGCCTCAGAAGGAACCAGCCCTGCTGACACCTTGATCTCAGACTTCCAGCCTCCAGAATTGTGGGACAATATAGATCTTTTGCTAGGTTGTTTAAGTTTGCCGTGCCTTGCTATGGCAGCGCTAGCAAACTACCGCTACGGAACCTTCGGTTGGTAGTGGCACTTTGCCCATCACTCTGTAGCTTTCCTTTTCTTGCCTTGAGTCTCCTGACCTCCCCTTTCTGCACTTTCTCCTCTGGCCTCTCTGTACCCAGCCTTCCAGCACCTCTCATAGTAGCTCACGGTATCTCCTCTGAAGTGCGCACGAAAGCAGAGAGTTTCCATTGCAGTAGAATGAGATGTATTTATCCTGAGCAGGGAGAAGTCTGACTTGCTTCACGTCTCTAACAGGGATAGTATTGTCCATCCAGCTTTCCCCCTGGAGCTGTGATTGTGCAGAAAGTGCTGACCCAGAAAGTGCTTTGAAAATTATAAATAATGGCATAGAATGAGAATAAGTATTTTGTGTACTGGAGTACTTCTGAATGTTCATGGAAAGATTTGTATTACCTTTTATTTCTATTTTTCCACTAACTTTTTGAAGTATCCTTGTATTTTACTTGCACATAGTAAGCACTCAACAGTGGTGTGAAGTGTTCCTTAAATTACTCTGGTTTCTTTTCTCTGAAATTATCTGGGGTCCCCATTTCACAGTAGGGAATATGTGAAAGGAGATAGAGCCCTGCCATGTTCGTGCCATTTGGCAGCAGCGGGCTTCCGTTTGTTGTTTCCCCCACCCCCTGAAATGTTTTGTGTCCTTCTCCAGCCTGTGCAGAAGCCCTCCCCACCATTTACAAACCATGTTTTACAGATGATATGGGTCCCAGCCCCATCTCCAGAAATGAGCCCCAAATAGGGTTGCTGCATCACGTAACTCCAAAGTGTACTGTTCGCATTATAGAAAAGTGAATTTGGAGTTGTGCAGTATACAACCTGCACCCCTGTATATGATAACCCCAGTCCTGCACAACTAAGTCATGTGGGCAATCCCATCTCTCTGGCTACAGTCATTGCTGCAGAATGGGCATTGAAACCCCTCAGAGTTAGAGCTGTTGAGAGAGATTTTTTGTGGTAGCTGAGAGAGACGCTTCCTTCCTTCTCTATAGGGCCTACTGAGAAAGAACATTCTGAAGGTGATCTAAGGATCTAAGGCTTGCAGCAGTGCTCATAATAGAAATGACTGAACCTTTTGGAAAGTCACTAGGTGGTGGATCCTGAGACAAAGAGAACACAGATCTGAGAGAGCCAGGATTGTTTGTGCTTTTGCCTCTGGATCAAGCCCTACCTGAAGCATCTGTGCACTCAGTTACATGAACAAATACATTTGCTTTATAGAGATGGTTTGAGTTGAGTTTTCTGTCTCTTGCTACCTGAAGAATTTTAAATGTTACACTGGAGATGGGAGTAAAGGAAGAGGGAGAAAGAGACATGTTTCTGGTCTAAAGTGCAAAAAACCCAAAACTTCTGTAAGCTTCCAAAGCAATTTTGACAGTAATTTGGATTACATTTTCTAATGATAACCAGGCCAAATGATGGTTAGCTTTCTTGACTAACCCACGACAATGTTCTTAAGTTTGTACATGCAATGGAAATACTGAACGTTTGTTATTGTCCTATGGTAAAAATATATACCAGTTGACATTAAAAACCTTAAGGATTTCTACCACCATACGGCTTAATTAGAGGTTTGTGGTATAGCCTGAAAACTTATTTTACTATGCATATTTTCATTTCTAAAATAATATGTTTTCCTTCAACATACCTAAAAACATACTTTTGTTGTACTATGTACTTGTAAATCAGAACTTGCCATATATTATACTTGTCCATTGTTCTTATTAATTATGGCAAGGGGAAACACTGCTTTATAGATGTCATAAATACTTAAAAAGGTATAAGGAAGGGAGGAGACCGTAAGCACTTAACTTAGTTTCCTACTGCAAGTATGAAAAGTTGGATCAACATTCAGCCATAGTTATAAAGTTGTAACATTATTTTTAAAGTCTTTAGCAGCAGAACCCTAAAGGCCCCCCAAATTTCAGTCTTGGCTTGGCCCTCGCCCCATCCCAGCTACTTCTACTAAGGGCTCAATCATCTCTGCAGGCTGTTTCCACCTCATCCTGGGACCGAGGAGAGGTCACCGGGACAGTATGTCAATAGAACCATCCTTGCCAAGTAATGAAATTTGGAAATAGTTTTTTGCTGCTTCAAAACTGAAAGCTATCACTCCCAGGATGCGTTTCCCAGGGAGGCCAGGCTCCCTACCTAGCCTCTTTCTGCCTTTTCTCTCGGGTGTTGGATTTTGGAGTTGTGCCCTTCCTCAGGAAGAGGCCTGGCATCTCCTTCCCTCCTGCAAACTTCATTCCCATGGAGCCTGTGCTCATTCTTCCTGCATTGATTTTAGATAGATTCCTACAGAGCAAATACCAGAAGCTGCCCCCGGATATTACAGGGTTCTCTGATCTGTTGTGTTCTGTCCTGCTCACTGATGATTACTCCTGGACCCTTGGGACCAGATTGGGGTGACACTCTCCGGTTTGTATTCTGTCTGGCTGTGCCTTGTGACCCCTGTCTGAGCCTCCTGTTTCTTTCCCTTTTGCCTCACTTTTCTGGTTACTTTCCTTCTATACTTTCTTCCACTAGTTCAGTTTGCCCGAGTCATCTACATTTGGGAACAAATCGTAGTGAATTCTAATCCTTTGCCCAGGAGCCAATGCTGGTAGCCAGAGGGCAATAAGGAGATATTAAAGGCAACATTTATACCTGTGAATTGAGAGACAACTCTCTTCACTACACTATAGATTTAAATTGCATGTAGTTTTGTTGTTTACTGTATTAACAAAACTCACATTTTATGGTAGTTCAAAAAGGTGGATGACTGGAGTATTTTAAATTTGTCTCTTAAACCAGCCAGCTGCCAAGAAAACAAAACAAAAACAAAGTGTATTCCAGAGTAGAAAGCTATCATCTATTTCTGACGATCAACGCCATTTCTCTGATATTTGACTGCCTGGTGACAAATGTGGGCCATTGTCACTAGCTGGGCCAGAGAATTCTTCCCTGAGGCTTTTCAAACTAGAGCCAGGAGAGAGAAGCTCCTTATGTTAGTCAGTTATTGCAACATAACAAAAAAATCATAAAAATCAAAGTGGTTTAAAACTTTGAGCATTTATCAAGCTCCCACATCCGCAGATCTGCTCAGGAGCTTAGCTGATCTCAGCCAGGCTAGCTCATGCATCTTCAGGCTGGCAGTGGGTTTCGGCTGGAGCAGCTGGGGTATCTCCAGTCCACACTGCAGGTGTGCATGTCTGTTGCGTATGTCTCTTACCCTCCAACAGACTAGTCGGAGACTATTTCACAAGAGAGCAAGTGAGAATATGGAAGGCCACATGTACCTAGTCTCTGAAGTGGCATACTGTGACTTCAACCCATATGCCACTGGACAAAACAAGTCACACAAACAAGCCCAAAGCCAGGGCAGAAGTGTACACCATGCATGAGGAGGCCATGGCAAAGCTGTAGATTCTTGGAAGGGTGAGGAATTGAACCAGTCGTCCAACATACCCCAGCCCCTTTTCTCTTTGGGCATGAAGCTATTAGGAATGAGTTCCACGTGCAGACATCTGTCTGCCGCATATGCCAAAACCAAAGTCTAGAGAGGAGCAGATGGAAGAGAGGGTGGGAGGGAGTCCTGAAAATATTCCAGGTTTTAATAAGGTCTTTGGTGATCCTCAGATTGCCACACTTCTGAGGTTGAGATGGGCTACTCCATACTTCTCCAAAAACTTCTCTTTCTTGCATAAATTAATATAAACTGCATTTCTGTTACTTTCAACCAAAGGGCTATGAAGTATACATACTATTTTCCTAGATCAGGGAATTTCCTCATCCCAATGGAAAGTTTTTTAGGTTTATTATTGGAGGCATAAAATTTTTTTATATTAGACAAAACATTATCATCTATATTTCATAGGTTACCAATTTACTGAATTAAACTGGACCACACAAGTTTCAAATAAAAATGTGACCTTATTTTCAGTAAAAATTATACATAATTAGTGTAAATTGAGAAAGACATAAAAAGTCAGTTAGCATAAGGTAACAACATTTGTATGTTTAGCCCAGGAATTTTATCCCTAGAAATTTAGTTCAATAAAATAATCTAACAGAAGTAAAGATCCATATGCATGAGATAGTTTATGACAACTTCATTCTTAACATGAAATAAGGGGAAACATCTAAATTAAGAGAATGCTTTAACAAATTATGACAGTTTGTCAGGATGGAATATTATGTGGTTTTTAACTATGTTAATTAAGAAAATTATACAATATATCAAAATCTGTTTATGACATAAGTGAAAAATCAGAATAGCATTTTCATAAATGCCCAAACCGTATATATGATCCCACACAAACACACACATCATTTTCTTTCGTGTGCAATAGGAAAAAAACTATATTTTGTATCAACCTGTAATTTTCTCTTGCTCAGAGAGGAGATACACATCATCTTTGAGTAAAATTACTCTTCAGTGGGCCATTTGTTTATGCAAAGCCTAAATCCTATTCTAGAATCAAGAAGCTTGAACCACACATACTAAACAGATATAAATAATGTTATCAAAGGCTGAATTCATTATGGGCAGAATTGCATCTCTGTGGGATTATGATAATGCTGCCTGTGGCTGAGGCTGTGATGGATTACATCCTTCTTTCACTGAGGAAAAGGAGGGTTGGTGATTTTATGCCGGGGAATGGGGGCTCATGGTAGTAGGTGGGCTGGGGAGGCCAAGTAGAAAGAATAGGTAGAGCACGTGGCTGATGGACTCAGCTCCAGAAGCAGTGACAGCTCATATCCAGAGCTATATTTTTCTTTTACTTCATTTTCATTCTCCTTGTTTTTCTCAGACCTTCAGTAAATTTTCTTACATGCTCATCCAGGTATTTGCTGTTCTTTCAGGAATTCAGGGAGGGGCCGGCATCACTCCTTGGATAAAACAAGGGCCTGGCTTGCATGGAAAAGTGATAAGAAGACGGGCAGTGGTGACCCCAGGGGAAGTCTCAGGAGAAGAGATTCAGAATGAGAGTTCATTTGTGGGCTATATAAGAATTCCATTGGTATGGTACTTGTGTTTACCTAATGTTTTATTTTTCTTCCTTTTTTTTGCAATGAAAAGATTTTATTCTCTTACTCTGCTAAACTCAAGAGAGGCTGTTTGACTTGCTGTGGCTGGGGAGATATGGGCAGGAGAAACATGTCATTTCAGAGCAGCAGAAGCATTGAGAACCTGTGAATTGTTCTCCATGTCTCTCTTCCCTCACCCTGGGCCTGGAATCATTCTGGCTGGACATTCCTCTGTCACCCTGGGTCCTGGAGTGATGGTGGTGAGAGGAGTAAAAGCTAGAGCCAACTTCTGTTGGAAATGTTGTGAGAATGTGATGGTTAATTGTATAGTCATCTTGACTGGGTCATGCAGTGCCCAGATATTTGGGTAAGCTTTATGTCTAGGTGTGTCTTTGAGGGTGTTTCCAGATGAGATTAGTATTTGAATCAGTGGACTCAGTATAGTAGATTGCCCTCTCCTAAATGATTGTGTATTATCTAATCCCCTGAAGGCCTGAATGGAACAAAAGGTGAAGGAAGGAGAATCCACTCCTTCTGCATGACTGTTTGAGCTGAGACATTGGTCTTACCTGCCATCGGCTCCCCTGGCTCTCAGGCCTTTGGACTCAGGCTAAATGACAGCACCAGCTTTCCTGAGTGTCCAGCTTGCAGATGGCAGATCGTGGGGCTTCTCAGCCTCCATAATTAAGTGAACTAATTTCTCACAATAAATCTCTTTCTCTTCTCTATATGTATACTTTCTTATTGGTTCTATTTCTCTGGAAAACCCTGACTAATAGAGTGGGAAAGAAGTAAACCTTTGTGGTTATCAGCCACTGAGACTTTGGGGTTATTTTTTACTGCAGCATAATCTGACCTATCATGATGCCAAGCAGTCTATTTACACTCGTCTGAAATGTCTTTTTCTTCATATAAATGGTGTATGTGTTAACTCTCTCATCAGCCCCAGTCTCAACTTTTGCCTTAAATCTTCCCTGTAATGTTCAGAGACTCTAGTGATAGCTGTCTATGAGCGTCATACTCAGACTAAGTCAGACAGTGTGTTCCATGAACTTTGGTTTGATTTGTACATAATTGTCAAACGCTATGTTTGAGAAAACAATTGCATCCCTGGAAAAACCTGAAAGTCTCTATGTTAACTCTTTCCCCATTTTTTATACTAGGAAGCCAATCTGAACATCATGTTTTTAAATGAAAGGATTTGATTTTAGGGTGACAATTTAAAATACATTAAAAACAATGCACCTAATTCTACAAGAATGGGGATGTAGATTAATTAGAAAGACCTCATTAGTTTCTGATGGAGGGGTCCCTGATAGGAGTGACCCACTGGCCGCCGAGGAGCTGCTGCAACGGGGAGGGCAGCCTGAAGCCTCACCTTGCAGGCGACCTACAAAAATGCTCACGTTCCTCACTCTTCTGGCCAGGTGTCTCCTGGTAAAGGCAAGAGAGGAACCAAAGCAATCACCTAAATAACTAAGGAAAAACAAACCTGTGTGTGGCAGGTAAGTTGGGGAGCTGCTTCTACATTTTCTTGAGAACACAATTGTCATTCTTTGCTTCCCTGGTGTCAGCAAGAATCTGATCTGCCTCCCAAGAGCTACTTTAACAATTACAATGCTCTCGGTTGGTAAACATTGCTTCCTAGGAATTCCCCAGCTCCTCAATCTAAAGCTTGAAATAGCTCTGTCAGATCTCAGGGCCGTGTTGTTCCCACTGACTCATGGCAAAATTTCAATAACTGCTGTGAAAATGTTGGTCTATTGTGAAACTTTATAAGGCAAGTTATAGCAACTCATTCTTGTCCTGTGATTCTGGGGCAACATGAGAGCGGTGAATTCACAGGCTGGGTAAACAGATTTCAGTTGTGGTGGAGGCCAGGGAAGAAGACTTACTGTGTGTCAATCTCAGCATGAGGCATTTGCTGCAATTTAGCTCCACCACGTTCCTAGAGGCTGGTCTTAATCCCCTCACTTTTACAGATTAGAAGATGGAGTCTGAACAAGGCACACGGCTGGTGAGTGACAAAACTAGAATTCCTACCCAGATCCATTTGATTCTGAAGTTTTTCCCACTACCCCGGTGGCACTGGGAGAAGCCAGGGCATTTATTTTTTTAAAAAATGCCGTGGTTGTTTCTAGTGTCATTTGGGTTGGAAACTGTCCATTAAGCCCATGGTTCTTAAACTAGCATGCATTATAATCATCTGTAAGGTATGTAAAAATACAGATTGATGGCCCCACCACTAGAGTTTCTGACTCAGTAGGTTTGAGTTGGGGCCTAAGAATTTGCATTTCTAACAAGTTCCCGAGTGATACTGAGGCTGGGACCTGGGCATTAAACTGTGAGAACCACCTGCCTTAAGGTGAACTCAGAGAGCTGAATTTGATATGAAAATCATTATTCCTGGGATGAGATCAGAGATCTACAAAGTCCCAATAATGAAACTAACATATGTAAAGTGAATATGTCTATCATAGGTGGATGGTCAGAATAGAAATATTAAATAAGGGGGTAGAAAGTATAGCCAATGCCATTCATCTAGAAGGAAGAAGTGACATAAGGGTCAGTATTTACGTTCCCCTTGGATTCCCTGGACACTAAGCAAACATACGAAGATTGATCTGATTAATTTGTTCTCCCGGGTATCTGATATTTTAGATATTTGGGATGGTCTTCAGCATGACTGTTTTTCAGCACCATCACTTTGTGTAGTGACATCCCTGTGGATGCCATCGATATTGAATTTTATGTGAATGGTGCCCCCTGGTGGAGTGGAAAAGAATGTCACCCGCTACAAACAGATGGCCTAGCACTGTTAGTCGCAGGTGGTCTGTGTGCCTCTAGAGACTGCTTCACTCACATTAACTAGCAAACCCGAGGACCGGTCCCTGGGACGTATAAGAACATGATCTCTGTGAGGCCTGTCCTTGAGAAAGGTTTTCCTCAGTGATAATCCAACTGACCCAAGACCTTAACTCCTTGAAATAAGTGAAAGTGGTAGAAGGTGGTTAACTAATCAATATTCTATCACAATGTGCATCTTCTTCCTTGGTTTTGCAGGATGACATTTCCAGATTTGGCTTACAAAGTAGGAATTGTGACTGAAACCTTTGGACAGGTATTTAAGCACTAAGTAGTGTCCCCCCTTGTCTACACAATGGGACAGCCAGGGCCATCAGATGCTCTCCAGCCTCTCCCTTGCTCTCATGCCTAGAAACAAGACACTCCCAAAGGTCTCTCATTCCCCAGGATCCACAGGAAGCCCAGCAGCTCAATGGGGAAGACTCAATGAATAGATGTGTGTCTTTGTGGGAACAAAAAGCCTCTTGGTTTGAACTCTTTGGTCTAGAAGAGAGATTATTCTACCAGGGGCACAAAACCCTAAACAGGCTCTACATAAGAAGCACGAACACTCCGTGTCTCATAACCCACTCCTCCCACTGGAAAGTCACACTTATCTTCATTGTCCCTGCTTCTCTATGACCTGAAGGTTTTCCAAGAACAGCTCCACCATGTAGCTATATGACCTTACTCAACCTTTCTGGACTTCTATTCCCTTCTTCATTATTTATGGGATTGTTATAAGGGTTACAGATAGAGAGATACTGTATAGGTAGAGCTGATACCAGTGACTTATACATCCTTACATTATATAAATGTTCTTTGCTATTATTATTCTGACATGCTTTTTAATAAGGCCTTGGGGACAATTTGTTCATGTTGGGTGTGGAGGTGCTTAGAAAATTAGTGGAGATAATGTTGAGGAATTCAATCTGCATACAATGGGTAGAGCTGAAAAGGTGTGGAGGGTAGTTAGATCAGAGAACCAGTAGAGAGGTGTGAATTCCAGAGGAGATAACTCATCTGGAAAGTAGGTTATCAGGAGTAAATGAATCCAGGCTGAAGGGAAGGAGGGGGCTGAGGATGTGGGAGGCATATTTCAGAGAGAAGAAACAATGTTGTCCACGCCTGCGTGACCCAAGCTTTCCCCTCCCTCTTAAGGGTCATCTCCCTCTAATGAGAGTTATTTACACTGCTGCTTATAGACTGTAAGGGTCCAGAAATCTATTTATATGGGTTGTGACCAGCATTTAAAAAAACAAAAACAAAAAATCCCAGAATACTAAAAAATATCAGTGTGCATCGCACAAAATGAGGAAATATTGTTTTATGAGATGTGAATCAGCTATGCCTGTACATGTGTACAGAGTCATGATGTAAAACGCATTTTTACTATGGGTCTTGGTACAAAGAGTTTGAAAGCCCTGGCTCTAGTGCATCACTGGGTCGGCGAGCAGGGTGGGGAGTTTTCTCCTGTCTGCTGGTACAAGATCTTCTTGACTACCTTTTTTCTAGGCTTCATTTTCCTCCCCAGCCTTTTGTAAGTGTCTTAGTTTGGGTGGCTACAACAAAGTACCATAGACTAGGTGGCTTTTATTTTTTTTTATTTTTTTATTTTTTTGACTAGGTGGCTTTTAAACAACAGAAATTTATTTCTCACAGTTCTGGAGGCTGGAAATCCAAGATTGGAGTGCCAGCATGGTTGGGTTCTGACGAGGGCCCTCTTCTGGGTTGCACATAGCCATCTTCCTGTTTTATTCTCACTTGGAAAGAGGGGAGAAAGCCCTCTGGGCTCTCCTGTACAAGAACACTAATTGGGCTCCACCCTCATGGCCCAATTACCTCCCAAGGGCCTCATCTCCAAATTCCATTACATTGAGGGTTAGGATTCCAACATGTGAATTTTGGGGAGGACACAAACATTCAATCCGTAAGACTGAGCCAAAGTGGGTACCTCATCGCTGCCCTTCTGGTGGGGACCTGGGGTTTAGGCTACCCTCTGATGCAATGTTGCCATTTCTGCAAAGTCTGAGAGGTGAGAACAGGTGGAGGGGGTTGAATAGAGAGGACCTTCCCTTAGTCTTTTTTATTTTATGACCTCAGGGCCTCATTCCTTGTTGCAGAAGGGCTCTTCTCCCAATGTTAGCACTGCAAATATTTGTTCATTTTGGGGGAGAAATTTGTACCTTGTATGCACAGAGTTCTATAATTTTTATTTACTTCTGAGTATTAAATTAAGGCCACTCAAGTTTAACACATCCGTTTCAGATCCAGCGTAATCCCACCTATCTCCTCCCCACTCCTCAGCACTGGCTGTGCTTCTTTATGGGGACTTAGAGTGGGAAGAAGGCTTGCTCTGTTTTTTTCACTCCTTGAGTGGGCAGGGGAGATGAAAAGGCATGGGTTGCTCATTCCTGGTGTGCACCAGCCACCCCCTGGCTGTTGGGTCTTAGGCTGAGATAGTTTAAGAGTGGTTGCCCATTGATGGCGGGCATTCCAGCTGGTTCCTTCTTGGGGTACATATGTGATTTCTTCATGGCCATTCAAGGTCAGAGAAAGGCTCCTCCTCAGTGTCTGCCCAATTCCCTAACATGGGAGATCAGTTCTAGTGCAACCTCTTTGAATTCCATCCAGCTTTTGCCACCAGTAATACACCCTGCTGTTTCCTGTTGCTGGGGACTCCCACCCTGGAGGTGGCCCTTTTGTTTGAGGTACACAAGACAGCCCATGGCCACCTGCCTTCTGCAGTGTCCACCCGAGCCACAGAAGACCCAGGCTTCCTTGCAACACCAAATGGCAGGAGGGCTGGCTTCCCCACTGACGGGACTCTCTCTCTGCCATATAAGTTCCCATCTCCCCTGCTCAGAGAGGCCCAAGGAATGAGCAGATCAGCATGTCTGCTCCACTGGCACATGTCCCACTGTGGATCCGGATGCCTCTTTTTCCTACATCCCAAATGCCTCTGAGTGTTTCCCTTTCTCTCCCCCTCCATGGAAAATGCCAAAGCTCTCCACTCCCCACTGATGACTCACAACAGGCAATCTCTCCTCTTTCTCCTGTTCCTAATCTTATGCTCCTAGTGGGGAGAGGGAAGAAGAGGGGCCTGGGGATGGCTGGGAGCAACAGAGATGCTTAAATGCAGCCCACTGAAATGCCCTGGAAGGGTATACAGCCTACAGCTATTGGCAGCTCCCTTTGGAATGTGAGGTTCTTAATGTGTCTTTGCCTTCTGTACCGGGTCTTGGTCACCAGTTCTGAGACAACATAAATAGTACCATCAACACCCCACCACGTGTGGGCCGAGAGATCCATGTCGTCTTCCCTTGTCCGTACTTTGAAGAGTTAAATCAAAAGGCTCTGGAAGTGAAGTTTGGAAATGTTTATAAACACGCCTGAGCACACTGTCAAGAGAAGTCTCAAGAAAAACCCGTCTGATTGGACAAAGGCCTGCGGACCTGAGGGTGGATCTGGTCCATATTACAGCTGCAATACTGTCTCCAGTGGGTGTTTTTCAATTAAAAGGGGAAACTAAAAAGGCACAAAAATAGGGGAAGAGCTCTGCTTTTCCAGAACCAGCAAAAATATTTTTATTTATAATGAATTTCCATTAAGTAGAAGTAACTTGAAAAAATATCACATCACATTTATCGTTAGTAAGAGTTTTATTTGCAGAAACTCCAGAATTTATTGGATTTTAACTAAAAATTTAAAAAAAAGCATTTTAAAACGGCTTCTATATTATTTGGCCATTTTAGTAAACAATTCTGTACATTTGTGTGGCAAATGTGAATTTTTAAAGGTTTTTATCTCAAATGAAAACTGCCATAGAAATAGGCTTACCTACTGCGAAAACTTCAGACGGTTAAAAACATACGTTAAATGTTGCTTCGGTTTTTGCAGTTTTTGTTGTTGTTGTTTTTAATAACTTGAACTAGATGTTACACTGGAAGGGTGCAGGAGCAAGCTGCCAGATGAAGTGGTAAAGACAGGGTCACTGCTCTGAGCACCCACCCAGAAGTAGCCCTGGAACCTCCATCACCTTGCCCTTTTGGCTGGGCGGGGGGACAGGTAACTCCACATTATCAGTGGAGATGGCAGGTCTCTTGTTTAAATCACTGCAATTGGCATTCTTCGTTTTTCTCTTCGCCCTGTGCTCTACACTGGGCTCCCTTTCCTGATGTTACCCGAGTGGCTCCAACTGCTGCACTGACAGAACCTCTTCTGTTATGGTTTAAATGTTTGTGTCCTCTCCAAAATTCATGTTGAGACTTAATCTCCAATGTATTAAGAGGTGCATCCTTTAGAAGGTGATGAGGCCATGAGGGTTCTGCCCTCAAGGATTGGATTAGAGCCCGTATAAAAGAGCTTGAGAGAGATTTCACCCCTTCCCTCCTCTTTTGTCCTTCTGTCTTCCACCACGTGAGGATGCAGCAAGAGGTGCCATCCTGGAAGCCCTCATCAGACACCGAATCTGGCAGCACCTTGATCTTGAACTTCCCAGCCTCTAGAAATGTGAGAAATAAATTTTTGTTGTTTATAAATTATCCAGTCTGTGGTATTTTGTTATACAAGGGGGCTTCAAAAAGTTCATGGGAAAGTGAAATCAAAAGATGAAAATAAAAAATATAAACTTTATTTCTCAGCATAAGCTCCATCAAGTTCAAGATGCTTTTGTAAGCAATGATACCAGCCATTGATTCCATCCCTAAAGAACTGAGGGTCCTGGAAATTTAACTATGTCAGTGCAGTCTTTTTTACATTCCTAACTGAAGAAAAATGGGTGCCCTTTAAAGATTTTTTTTTAAGATTAGGAAAAAGAAGTTAGAAGGAGCCAAGTCAGGATAGTAAGGAGGATGCCAAATGATATCTCATGAAAACTCTTGCAGAATTGTTCTTGTTTGATGAGAGGAGAGTGCAGGAGCATTGTCGTGGTGGAGAAGAACTCTCTGTTAAAGTTTTCCCAGGCATTTTTCTGCTAAAGCTTTGGTTAATTTTTTCACAGCACTCTCAGAATAAGCAGATGTTATTGCTCTTTGGCTCTCTAGAAAGTCAAAATACAAAATGCCTTAAGCATCCTAAAAAGCTGTTGCCCTGACCTTTGCTCTTGTCCAGTCCACTTTTGCTTTTGCTTTGACTGTACCACTTCCACCTCTTGGCAGCCATGGCTCGGATTGTGCTTTCTCTTCAGGATCGTACTGGTACCTGTTTCATTTCCTGTTATAATTCTTCAAAGAAATGCTTCAAGAACTTGATCCCGCTTGCTTAAAATTTCCATTGAAAGCTCTGCTTTTGTCTGCAGCTGATCTGGGCACAACAGTTTTGGCACCCATTGAGTGGGAAGTTTGCTCAACTTAAATTTTCAGTCAGAATTGTGTAAGCTGAACCCATTGAGATGTCCATGGTGTTGGCTATTGTTTCTGCTGTTAATTGTCAATCCTCTTCAATTAGGGCATGAGCAAGGTTAATTTTTTTTCACAAAGTGATGTGGTTGTTTGCCATTGTGGGCTTCATCTTCAACACTGTCTCATCCCTTCTTAAAATGAGTTATCCATTTCTAAACTGCTGATTTCTTTGGGACATTGTTCTCATAAACTTTTTATAAAGCATAAATGATTTCACTGTTCTTCCACCCAAGCTTCACCATAAATTTGTTTGTGCTTCAATTTTAGCAGGACATGTGTTGCTCTGACAGGGGCTCTTTTCAAACTAATGTCTTCTTATTCTTAGTGTCTCAAACTATATTCTGTTCAGACATGTTATAACAAGTTAGTGTGAGTTTATTTTGGTGCAAAAATTTTTGCAATCCATGCATAGTTTTTTCATAATATGCATTTTCTATGAATGTTTTGAAGAACTCTCGTAGCAGCCCAAATGGACTAAGACACCTTCCACGTCTAAAGGTTCCAAATGTTCTCCTCTAGTCTACCTAGGTGACTAACGTAGATGCCAGATTTCAACATTCATAGCTTTCTTTCTTGTGGCTCTTCCTTGTCAAGGGAAGAGTATCCTCTTCTCATCAGGGGTACTTTTTCTTTGATTTCTTTTTTTCAGGTTTTTATGCCTTCCTAACTCAGATTAAGCTTGATACAAGTTACCCAGTACCTATATTGGAAGAAAACATCGGCATGCCTGCAAAACTACATCCTGAATTATTTACTTTTAGCAACCACCAGCTGGGGAAGGGGGGCACCTCAACTCTCTTACTTCTCACCTTGGAGTGGTATGGTTTTCAAAATGGGCACCACGATAAAATTGCTAACTAATCAGTGTTGCCAAACTACTGGCTGAATATCAGATTGCACAGGGGGCCCAAACAGCAGACCTCTGGGCCACATTCCCAGTAGGTTGGTTTTGTTTGGTATGCACAGTGAGTTTGAAATACATGTTGGAGTGCCATTAAGCTAAGCACACACCCTCCTGTTCCCAGTCTCTCTCCTGCCTCTTGTTTTAGAGCTGGCTAGCTCTCCTCATTTATGTTACCCTGAGTTCCTGAAAAGCATCTGCTCTGTTCGGCTCTTCTCAAACCTTTCTTTGTGGACCAATTTTGTCTAGAGACTAATAGCTCCAATCTGTTTTTTAACATGTCCTTTCAGCCTATCTCCACTTGTGCAGGACCTCATACAAATAGAATTATATAAAGCCTCCTCTGATTGCTGGGCCTAAATTTCCATAGAGGTAGGAATGCTATTCTGGATCTGAATTATACCAATATTTCAGTGCCACATGAAATTATAATTGATTTGGAAATGAGTGAATATATAACAGGAAATGGGCCAGATCATATATAAAATTAGAACTCTGACCCACAACCTGCACTTACCTGCCCAGAAAACCAGCTCCTTTTCAATAAACAAACCAGGAAGCCAGCCTGCTGTAACTTGAACTTGTAGGAAGTCAGACTGCTATCCTTGCAACAGTCCGGGGAGCTAAAAATAACTTCTGTAACAATTGTTCTAAAATGGCCAGGACTTGATTGATAATTGACAGCTTCCCTAATTTTTGTCCCCTCTTCCAATTTAGGACCAACCAGAGAAAGCCAAATATGCTATAGGATGCCCAGCTTCTATAGCCACCTCCAGCATCCCCATGCCTACTGCCTCCAGTCAGGGCATGCCAAAAGTTTGAAAGACCTTCCCCTTATCCACTGTAAAGTGTTCCCACTCTTCTACCTGCCTTTGAGTGTTGGTCAAAATGTGAGTGATGGTGGCTGACTCCCTTGTTATAGCAAGCTCTGAATGAATAGCTTTTGCTTTTCCCATTTGGTTTGTCTTTATTATTTTCACAGAAATAAATTCAATTTTATTTAGATAATCAAAATAATAACAAAGGCCTTCAGTAAAATGGCAAAATAAAGAGGAAAAATAAGAACCTTTTGTATCCTGTCAAAGAATAGGATCTAGTGTTCTATAGCAATACAGCAAGACTACAGATAACAACAAATTACTGTGTAACTTCACATAGCAAGTCAAGAGGATGGTAAATGTTCCTAACACAAAGAGGTGACAAATGTTTCAGGTGATGGATATGCTAAACACCCTGATATGATCACTGCACACAGTGCAAATGTACCCAAATATCACATTGTACTCTATAAACATACAATTATCATGGGTCAATTAAGAAAAAATAAGTTAAAAAGAAAAGAAAATTGAAAGAGAGAGCTGATCAGAGGTTACCAGAAATGGGGGAAGAGGGGAGGAGTAATGAGAAATTATAGCTTAATGGGTACAGAGTTTATGTTTAGGATGACAAAAGAGTTTTGGAAATAGATAGAGGTGGTGGTTATCCAACATTGTAAATGTAACTAATTCCACACAATTGTATGTTTAAAAATGCTTAAAACGAATGAAATACTGCCATTTGCAACAACATGGATGGACCTCGAGAGAATTATATTAAGTGAAACAAGTCAGGCACAGAAAGAGAAATACCACATGTTCTCACTTATTGGTGGGAGCTAAAAATTAATATATAAATTCACACACACACACACACACACACACACACACACACACACACACACACACACACACACAAAACCGGGGGGGGGGGGAAGAAGATATAACAACCACAATTACTTGAAGTTGATACGACAAGCAAACAGAAAGGACATTGTTGGGGGGGAGGGGGGAAGAGAGAAGGGAGGGAGGTTTTGGTGATGGGGAGCAATAATCAGCCACAATGTATATCGAGAAAATAAAATTAAAAAAAAAATTTTTAAAAAAATGCTTAAAACGGAAATTCTTATATGCATTTTACCACAATAAAAAAGTTTAAGAGGGGGTGTTCTCTTTAGGATGCTTTAAATGTCCTCCCTGGGTTACTTTTCTGATTTTTCCTGTCACTACAGAAATTAATAATAATTAATAATAAAACATCCCACTTTAAAACTAAAAACTTTTTTGAAGCTTATGGCAGTTATTTCTGCAAAAGATGGCTCTGGGCTTATTAATTAAAAAGGATGCAGGGGGCATTTGAAATATTATCATCTGGGTGACTTTATTCTACATTTATAAATACTTTACAATCTTATCATAGTTAAGATAATATGAAAAGAGTTTGAAATATGGTGATAGCTTAAAATGTGAAAATAATTCATCTTAACATGAATAATTATTCCACCAGTTTTATAACTAATAAAAATCAAAGTAAAAGAAAAACCCTGGGCATTTTAATTATGAGAAATCGTATGTATTCTGGGAAATTAGAAATGTTACCCACACATTCATAACTCAGAATCCTCATTCTAGAAATTCTTTCCTTGGAGATGTTCTGAAGAAATGGACCCCATGGGTGCCCATCTTAACAGGACCTAGCAAATATAAGGCTGTATATGAGGAACAGCTGGTTTTGAATCCAAATTTAGCAATAATTTACTTCACATTTGAACTGAAATGCAGAATAGAAATGTGCAGTCTTTGAACATGTTTTCTTTATTTCTCTAAAAATATAACTTTTACTATTCTTTATGCTAGACAGAGAGAGGCAGAGGAGAGAATACCACAGAAACTCTGTTTTATTTTCTAACTTTTCAGGAATCATTGTAGAGTTTACTAGAGTATCATTGATCGAGTTTGGAAATGTTTTCTCCCCAAAACTCATGTGGAAATTTGATCCCCAATGTGGCAGTGTTGGGAGCTGTTTGAGTCATGGGGGTGGATCCTTCATCGATTGATTAATGCTCTCTCTGGGGGAGGGGGGAGTAATGAGTGAGTTCTTGCTCTATCAGTTCCCCAAAGAGCTGGTTGTTTATAGGATCCTGGGACCTCCTCTCTCTCTCTCTCTCTCTCTCTTGCTTCCTCTCGACATGTCATCTGCTTGTACCCAATGGCTGCCTGCGGCTTTCTGCCATGAGTAGAAGCAGCCTGAGGCTCGCACCTGATGCAGCTATCCAGTAATTGTGAACCAAATAAACCTCTGTTCTTTATAAATTACCCAGTCTCAGGTATTCTATTATAGTAACACAAAAATGGACTAATACAATCATTTATACGTATGCCTATTACTCATATTATAATTTCAAAATTGCAAATTCTTCAGAGAATTCCCCAGATACTCTTTTTCTGGGCATCTCCATTGGTTGGTGTATTTTGAAGAAATGGATATCAAAGGTGTTCAATGAACCCTTTTGGTAAATTGACTAAATGCAAACCGATTTAATATTAAATGCAATTTGGAAGATGAGTGTGCAGCAACAATAACAGTCATTTAACACTTATTTTGTATTTTCTGACCTGTTCCTCCCTACCTTTTCTATAGTTAATTCACACTAACTATATATTTTTTGATTTCTTAATTGTTCCATTTCTCTCTTATATAAAATGAGAGTATCTTATACTCACCCAGTCCTAGGTTTTAAGGATTAAAAGGAGACACAGTGTTCCCCAAATCTGCCCTTCTTTTATAGTCATGAATCTCTTCTACTTTTCCCAAAAGTGAATCATTATGCAGTATTGCATGTATTGAAACAATGCACTATACCCCACAAATATGTATGGGTAAATGTTAAAATATTTTGAACAGTAAAAAACAAAACACAACAAAACACTGTAGCATGTTTCAGAATCAACCGGGGATAATTAAAATGCATAGTTCTAAGCTCCACTCCTGAATTTTCTGATTTTGTAGGTCTGGGATGGAGCCTAGGAATTCGCATATATAACAAGTTCTCAGGAGATGTGATGCTGCTGGTCACAGGACCACACTTTTCACTGCTATTGTACCACGTACAAGTTAGTAAGAATTGCAACATGTGGTGTGCACACGTGTGTGTGCGTATGTATGTGTGGTGGCAGTGATAGTGGTAAGGGTAGGATTTGACCAGAGCAGGACCTGGACAATAGAAAAGCTTGCAGGTGTAGATCATTGTGAGAAAGCCACAGAGGTTCTGGAATGAGCCCTGGTCCCAAAGGTGTAAGGGAGAGGGAAAGGGAGAAAGAAAAACTCATGTGATCCTGAGAGCTGGATGCTTCTTCCATCAGGATTTCTCTGTAATGAAAGGTTGTTAAGCAAACCATGGAGTTGCAAAATTGTCACATCTCAGCCTCACATACAATACTGATACATGCATGTTATGCTCTCAGACTACATATTGAAATGCCGTGCATTGGTGGAGTAAGCTAGGTAAATATTTGTACATTTGACTGCACACAACTGCTACTTATGTTTCCTTGTTCTGCTCTGTCTTAAGAAATCTGTGAGTCAGCCAGCTAAATTGCTGGCTGTGAAGTAATTGGCTGTGAATTTTAAGCCCATCATAGTCATTCACCTGCTTAAAGATTGAGGTGATGGGTACTATAGTGAGTCTAGCAGCCTTTTTCTTTTTTTTTTTTTCTGCCAGATAGTAAAGACAAGAAGATCTTCACAGATTGCTGATGGATCAAATTAGTATAAATTCTGGAACTAACACTGAAAATGAAAACAAGCAAATCTCAGTTCAACAGGATAAGAACACACATTGATATTTAGATCATTCTTTTATTATTATTATTCTTTGTTTATTGAAACATAACTGATTTTATATATCTGTGGGGCACAGCATTGAATATCCATATCTGTGTGCAATATGTGATGCTCAAATCAGGACAGTTAGTACATTCAACATTACACAATGTAATCATTTTTTGTGGCCCTTTACCAATTTCTTGCTAATCCCTCTTCCCCTCCCCATTTCCCACCTCTGGTGCCCTCAGTTCTGTTCTCTCCTTTTGAAAACAAATTATTGTGTTGGTTGTATCTTCTTTCTTTTTAAAAAAATTTATTTATTTATTTATTTATTATTTTTTTTTTAGCTCCAACTTATGAGTGAGGGCACACAGTATTTCTCTTTCTGCGCTTGGCTTATTTCACTCAACATAATTTTCTCTAAGTTCATCCATGTTGCTGTGAATGGCAGAATTTCATTCTTTTTTATGGCAGAATAGTATTACATTCAGTCTATATAACACATTTTCCTTGTAGTCCATCAATGGACATTTAGGTTGGTTCCAACTCCTGGCTATTGTAAATAGAGCTGCTGTAAACATGGGAGTGCAGCTATCTCTTCAACATGATGATTTCCATTCCTTTGGATACATACCCAGCAGTGGGATTGCTGGATTGTATGGCAGTTCTATCTGTAGTTGTCTGAGGAACCTCTATGTTTTCCATAATACATGCACTAATTTACAGTTCCACCAACATGTTGGAGAGTTCTCTTTTCTCTCCATCCTTGACAACATTTGCTATTCTCTATTTTTGATAATGTCCAGTCTAACTGGGGTGAGATGATATCTCAATGTGATTTTGATTTGCATTTCCTTGATGCTGAGTAATGTTGAGCATTTTTTCAGGTGTGTGTTGGCCATTTGTATGTTTTCCTTTGAGAAATGCCTATTTAGTTCTTTTGCCCATTTTAAAATCAGGTTACTTGTTTTTTTTTTTTTTTACTCTGAAGTTGTTTGAGTTCCTTGTATGTTCTGGATATTAAAACCTTGTGTGAGAGAGAGAGACAGATGGAGAAAGAAGGAGGAAGAGGGAGAGATAGAAAAAAGAAAGAAAGAAAAGAAAGAAGGAAAAGACCACAACAATACATTCAACTTTCTGAAGGAGAGAACAAATCTAAGGATACTAGAGATGGGGGGGAGGGAGAGGACTCAGGGAGTGATATGTTGAGTAAAGGGCATTAAAAAAAATCGTGATTTGTAATAATGAATATGCTAAATAAATATATGCTAATAAAAATTTTAAAAATACCTTGTCAAATGCATAGTTTGCAAAATTTTTCTCCAATTTTGTAGATTGTCTTTTCACTCTGTTAACTGTTTCTTTTGCTGTGCAGAAGCTTTTAAGTTTGATATAATCCCATTTGTTTATTTTTTCTTTTGTTGGCTGTGCTTTTGGGGTTTTAGTCATAAAGTTTTTCCAAGTCTTGCTTCCTGAAATATTTTCCCTATGTTTTCTTTTAGGAGTTTTATGGTTTCAGGTCTTATGTTTAAGTCTTTAATCCATTTAGAGTTGATTTTGTATACAGCAAGAGATGTAGGTCTAGTTTTATTCTTCTACATATGGAAGTCCAGTTTTCCCAGCACCAATTATTGAAGAGGCAGTTTTTTCCCCAGTGTGTGTTCTTGTTGCTGTTGTCAAAGAACAGTTGACTCTCAGTATGTGGGTTATTCTGTGTTCCTTATTCTGTTCCATTGGTCTGAGAGTCTGTTTTTATGACAGTACCGTGCTGTGTTGGTTACTATAGCTTTGTAGTAAAATTTGAAGTCAGGTAGTGTTGTGCCTCTTGCTTTATTTATTTATTGCTCAAGATTGCTTTGGCTATTTAGGATCTCTGGTTGTTCCATATGAATGTTAGGATTATTTTTTCTATTTCTGTGAAGAATGTCATTAGTATTTTGATGAGTAATTGCATTGAATCTGTAGAACACTCTGAGCAGAATAGACATTTTTGCAATGTTAATTCTTCCAATCTGTGAGTATGGACTGTTTTTCCATCTTTTTATATCCTCTGTAATTTCTCTTCAGCAGTGACTTGTAGTTCTGATTGTAGAAATCTTTCTCCTCCTTGGTTAAATCAATTCCTAGGTATTTTTTCTTTTTGGTGACTATTGTAAACGGACTTGCTTTCTTGATTTCTTTTTTTGCTAGTTTATTATTGGAGTATAAACATGTTACTGATTTTTGCATGTTGATTTTGTATTCAGCAACTTTACTGAAATCATTTACCAGCTCTAAGAGATTTTTTTTTGTTTTTTTGTTTTTTGCTTTTTTTTGTAGAATCTTTAGGTTTTTCTATGTATAGGATCATGTCATCTGCAAACAGGGACAGTTTGACTTTGTCTTTTCTCATCTGGATTCCCTTTATTTCTTTCTCTTGCTTGATTGCTCTTGCTGGTACTTCCAATACTGTAGGAGTGGTGAGAATGAGCATCCTTGTTTTGTTCCCATTCTTAAGGGAAAAGCTGCTTTTCCCATTCAGGATGATATTGATGGTGGTGGGTTTGTCATATATGGCTTTCCTTCTATACCTAATTTGCTGAGAGTCTTTATTATGAAGGGATATTGAATTTTGTCAAATGTTTTTTTCTATGTCTATTGAGATGATTATATGATTTTTGTTCTTGATTTTGTTAATGTGGTGTATCACATTTATTGATTTGCTTGTGTTGAACCATCCTTGCATCCCTGGGATGAATCCCACTTGATTGTGGTGAATGATCAAAACATTTTTTGATAGTACTTTTGTTCAAATCAGAATGCAGATAAGTTTTTTTTCCTGTTGAATTTGGTTGATATATCTTTGAAGCTGTTATTACTATGTGACAGTTTCCCCCCCTTTGGTCAAACCATTTATTTGTTGAAGAGTTGAATCATTTTTTTTCTGTTGAATTTCCCACATCCTGGACTTGTTTGATTGATCCTGTGGTATTGTTTAACTGGTTTCTATATGCCACATATTTCTTGTTAACTAGTAGTAAGTCTAAAAATACAATTAAATTTAGGTTCAATTTTCTGCAGGGGGCAAGAATATTTCATAGGCAATATTAGATACTTGATATTGCATCACATCAATGGACACACATTGTCTGCTTGTTCCACTTTTAATGATGCTAAGATTGATCTGTGAGTTTAGGTGTCATCAGTATGATCCACCCATTATCAAATTTCCCATCAACCACATTGATGATTCTTACCTAGATACATTGTTTCACTGGGGGTTGCAAAATGACAATTTTCTGATTTAATCATTCTTTCTGAACTAGTTGGATTTCTTCCAAGGGGAAGAACTTTCCCTCCCATTTATTTGATCAAACTGAAGCAGAGCTTATAAATGAGAGGTAAGATAAATATTTGATTCTGTACTTCTATTTACACCCAATTTCAGAATAATGAGCCCAGCAACATACAAATGTGACCAATGTGGTTTTCATTTTTCAAAGTTTCATTATGAACTTAAAGATTTTATATATATTTATATGTTTTTATACGTTAATATATTAGGGATTTTATATACTTATATTTTATATATTTAAAATACTTAATATATTTAATATTATATATTAAAATATACTTATATATACTTAATATATGTTAATATGTATTTTATTTATTTTACATACTAATTTTCCAACCCCACCTTAAAACACCACCACCAAGAAACACAGTAGCTTCCTTGGTCCATATTTCTGTGAAGGTGTTACCCATTTCTCAATTATCCTGCATTGCCAAACTTCTCAAGAGCTGTAAACAACAATATTTCCACTTTTCAACTCTTTTTTTCTTCAATCCATTCTAGTAAGATTTCTCTGCAGCCCCACCACTGTAGTGACATTTTTTGGTCTCAGGATCACTGGCAATCCACACAGCCACATACAATGTACACTTCTCTGTCCTCATCTTATCTTTTCAGCAGCATTTGGTGAAGTTGGTCATTCACTTCTTGAAACATTCTTCTCTTGACTATCATCAGGCTATTGTTTCTTAGCTTTCCAAACTCACTGGCTTCTCCCATCAGTTTCCCTTTCCGGCTGGCTCCGATATCTCCCATTAAGTGTTGACATTCCTCTGCTCTAAGTCCTGAGTTCTATTCTCTTCTAATTTTCCCTTTCTACCTGGGTAATCTCATTAATTCCCAGCTTTTAAAATATCAATATGATTCGACTCCAGTGATTATACCTTCAACACAGACAATTTTTCTGAGCACTGTATCTAACTCTGCTTACCTGGCACCTTAACCTGGGTGTCTCACACACATCTCAAACTACACATGTCCAAGATACAACTTCTCATTTCTCCTCTACAAATGAATTCCTCCTCCATCTCTCCTGTTTTACTAAAAAGGCACCACTATCCCCCAGTTTCTCAATTTAGAAATCTAAGAGGCAGTCCTGATTTCTTTTCCCCACAACCCTTATATCCCAGGCTTCAAAATTCCATTTGATTCTGCCCCCTAAAATATCTTGACTCTGTCAACTTTTCTCTATCTCCATGGCTAACACACTAGTCATGGCCCATCTTTACTTGGTCTGTGTTCACACCCCTTGATGAGTTTCTTGGATTCTATACTTGTTCCTCTATAATCCATTTCCCACATTATGTGCAAGAGTGATCATCTTCTAGAACATAAATTAAACCTTACTTTAAAACTGTCAGTGACTTTTCATTAAACTTGTAATAAATCCACCCTCCTTACAAGGGCTAGATGGCTCTAGAGATCTGTGTGATCTGTCTCCATTGACCTCTCCACCCTCAGGTTATGGTACTCCTTCATTGCCCCCAAATCATTCTTAAAAAGCTCTTCTCCCCACTGTTGCCACATGTGTCTTCTTATCCATTGGTACTGTCATGTTGATACTTTTTTCTGACTAGTCTAACTAAAGCAGGCCTCTCTCAGTTATTTTCTATTTCACTTTTTTGATAATGATATCCATAGCCATTTCACACTTTATAAATATTTGTTTTTTTTTTTTTTTGGTCTTCTACACCAAATATAATCTTTAAGAAAGTAGAGAATATATATTTCTTACTTTTGAATCTCAGCACTTAGCTTAGTATCTGGCACATAGTTAGTAATCAGTAAATATTTATTGTATGAGCAAGAATATTATTCTACAGTAATGTTTTTAGTGGGTCATACTATTTATGTGAAACATTTTCTGAATTCTTAGTGTTTACAGAGCCAAGCAAGGATCTGAGAATATACTGTTGAGCAAGACATGTCCTTGCTTTCAAGGTGATTACATCTTCCAGAGGGTACAGGTATGTATATAAGCAAATACAATATATGCAATGCTATTATACAATATAATTAAAAATTATACAATATGATTAATCTTATGGAAGAAGCATAGGGTACTTTTGCATGAAATAAAAGGGTTATCTTGGATGTTAGCAGTAATTTTAATGAATCTCTCTTATTTGACACAAGCTATTTTCAATTTTTCACTATTTACACATTCTTGTAGGTGTATGATACTTACAACCCTAGAATGGATTCTTAGAAAGAGACTTGCTCAATCAATGGCATTGAATATTTTGAGAATTTGAATTTTATTGCTGAATTCTTTTACCAATATTGAGTGGGATCTCCCTTTTCAAAGTGTTTTTGCCATCATTGATATTCTGGTATTTGAAAATTTCACAATTCATTATGAGAAAAATAGTGTCTTGTTATTTAAATTTTAACTGTATTGATTATTAGTGAAGTAAAACCTTTTCTTGAACCTATGTTTGACACTTACTGTTTAATTTTTAGATTACTTCTTTATATTCTTTACTCATCTTTATTTTGAGGTGTTCATCATTTTCTTTTGGATTTATAACATTTCTTTTTATATTATAAAAATAAAGTCATTATTATATATGGTCAAATTATGTTTTCTCAAATTTCTATTTAATTTTAATTTAAATTTTTTATCTTTATGCTTTTGATGTTGAAGAATTATATATTTAATCTTTTCAACATCAAATCATATCATTTATAATTTCTTTTCTTTCTTTTCTTTTAAAGATGACTGGTAAGGGGATCTTAACCCTTGACTTGGGGTTGTCAGCACCACGCTCAGCTAGTGAGCAAACCAGCCATCCCTATATAGGATTCGAACCTGTGGCCTTGGTGTTATCAGCACCGCACTCTCCTGAGTGAGCCACGGGCCTGCCCAATCGTCATTTATAATTTCTTAGAAAGATTCTTTCTGCCTAAGATTATAAAAAATTCATCCATAATTTACTTCTAGCACTTGTTTGTTTTCATTTTTTCATGGTTAAAAATTGATTTTGGTGTAAAAAGTGAAAGTGGGAATTCAGGTTAATTTGGTTTTTCCAAATAGTTAGCTTGGATAACACTGCTCTTTGTACTCTTCTCTCTCTGATTTGAGTTCTAAAATTCTTTGAATGTGGAAATAGCACCGTCTCCTGGGGTCATACAGTCAAGATTCTCATGAAAGCCTCTGGCCCTGAGCACATGACCCTGGTACAAAAGTGCTCCTCAAACCCAGGTGCCTGGAAAACATGGAGGACTTTCTATAACTCTTTTCACCTTTAATTTGGGGGTAGTGGGTCTTCCCCTTTAGCACAATTTAAAATTATTTGTTACCCAGCAGTTTCCTACTTACACCTTATCTCATCTAAAGGAAAAAAAGAGAACTTGCTGTAATCCTCATATCATGGAACGGTTTTTTGGTCTAAAAATTTGCTGCAGCCTGTGACCTGGAAAGAAACCTTCTAAGCACCAATGTTCATCTTCCTCCATTTCATTTCTATTCCATCTACCTGTGAGGGAAATGATAGGATGCTCTCAAATGCCAATTGCTTCTTTTTAATCTTGTCTTCTTGGAAAACAATTTCCTATTAGTGACATAAATCCCAGTAATATATTCCTGGGAAAGCCTCTTCAAACATAAAAATACTGTCTTTGATCTGATAAAAGCTATGTAAGAATAGACTAAAATTTAAATTTCAATGTTGATTTGTTACTTTTTGAATCAGCTCTTGCCTCCTTTATTTCTTAATTGGCAGACCAATGATAAATCAAAATGAATGAAATCAAGGAGAGATATAGTACAGTTGGACAACTTAATAGTTGCATTTCGGGGCAGAGGAACCATGAAGGTGAGAGGCAAACCTTCCTTAAATGCCTGTTCGTGCCAGACACTATACTAGACACTTGACTAGCTAGTTCCACTTCAGAGCACACCAGCCCAGACTCGGGGGCTACTAACTCATAAACTTTTAGAGTTGGAAAGAATCTCAAAGGTCATTAAATCCAAAGGTCATTTAAATCACCCATTATGTGATTTAGGAATCACAGTGTGTTATCCAGTGCTTCCCAGTTCTCTCTGGAACATTGCACCTTGCACTGCAGCTCATTCCATTGTTAATAATTATAATTATCAGAAAGTTTTAGCATATATGGTATAAAAATCTGTCTCCATGTGATTTCTGCCCACTATTCCTGTTTTTATTCTCTGCATCCAAAGAGAGTGAGATGAATCTGTCTTCCCTATGACAGTCTTCCAGATATTAGAAGTTGTTCGCTAGTGGTCCTCAGGGTTCCTCCAGGCCAAATGGTATCAAGATGACTTTAGAGGTAGGGTTAGTGTGGCTTGAGACTGACCAGCCACATCCAGGATTCCTGCATCCCTCTACCACTCATTTCTCCTTGTGGCTCTGAGATAAGTATATATAGCTGAGATCATTTCATAGCTGCTTCTCTCTGAATAAGTGCTTCTTTTAGGCATTAGGATGCTCCTATTATTGTTGTCCATAAAATCGCTACCATTACACTTCTACTTTGTATATATTAACTTCAATCCACACAAACCCTTGGATGATAGATATTGGTTAGAACCATATAAAATTGTAATTTTTATAGGTCAAAAATGGTTGAATATCAGCAATTCCAAATGGTTCAATTATTATATATCTGATTTTATAGATGAGAAAAATAGAGACTTGGAAGTGTTACATACTTCACTCAAGGCCACAAAGCTACCACAAGCAGGCTGAGGTCTATGCGTAAGTATGTCTGGCTCTGAAGTGGGCTCATTTTGCTCCTCGTGCTCCTTCCATATGCAGCACCTTGCAGTTGCATAAGCAAAGATTCAAGGTAAAGACAAAGAGGTCACTTTACGTGGATACAGTTTACTGGACATAAATTACATTTTATAAAGTTGATTTAAAATTTTTTTAAAAACAATAAAGCCAGGGTTTTTAGCCTATGTGATTGGAAGAATAGAGCTGTAATTTTCTTAGAGAGAAAGATTGTAAGAAAAGCCTGTTTTGTTGGTAGGGAAATACCATGAGCTCAGTTACGAAGATATTAAGTTTGAGATGCCTATTAAGTGTCAAAGTAGAGATGTTGAGTCTGGAACATAAATTTGGAGTTCAGGAAATGGGGCAGGCTGGAGATATATATACATGGAATCATTCACACATAGATAGTCCTTAAAGCTGTGAGACTATAAGATCATTATGAGAGTGAATGAAGACGCTAAGACTGTATAGCATGATAGAAAACAGAAAAGCACCGGGCAGGAGCCTGACAGGATGTCAATCCATTTAATCTTAACACAAGAGCTATGAGTTCAATATTAATAACCCAACTTTAGATGAGCTCATTGTGTCTCAGGGAAGTTCAATAACTTTCTCTAGGTCACAGAAATAGTAAGTGGTAGATAAAGATTTATTTAGCAAGTATATAAATGCCTCAAATTCCTGTTTCCTTTTCACTCAGTCTAAAAATCCTGGCTTTATGGTTTTTTTAAAAAATTGAAATCGTCTTTATAATATATAATCTATGTCCAGTAAATTGTGTCCATTTAAAGTGTACAATTTAATGAGTTTCAACAGATATATACGCATATGAAACTGCTGCCACAATCAGTTTACAGAACATTTCTTCCTCCCTCTGTCACCCATCCCTTCCTCCATGTCTGACCCCAGGAGACCACTGATTTGCTTTTTGTCACCATTGGACTAGAATACATTTTCTAAAATTTTATATAGATGGAATTATACAGTGTGTACACTTTTGTGTCTATATCTTTTACTTAGGATACATACTCTGATATGCACTCATGTTGTGTGTTATGGTAGTTCACTTCTTGTTGAGATTAGTGGTCCATTATATAAACACAACACAATTTCTTTACGTGTTCATCATGTGATGGGCATTTGGGTTGCTCCCAGCTTTTAGCCATTATGAATAAAACTGCCTTGAATATTCGATAGAGGTCTCTGTGTAGACATTTGATTTCATTTCTCTTGAGTAAATCACCTAGGAGAGGAATATTCAATTCCCACAGGTGTATAGTGTAATGTTTTAAGAAACTGTTGTACAGTTTTGCAAGGTGGTTGTACCACTTTGCATTTTCACCAGTAGTGTCTTATTATAGTTTCAGTTCCTCCACATCTTTGCCTGGCTACAGCTTTAACTATTCTCTTTTTCTTACATCCAGTCGAACATCCCACCCATCAGCAAATCCTGTTGCACAAACCTTCAAAATATACCTAAAATTTTACTCCTTCTCACTCTACTGCTGCTGCCATTTTGGTCCAAGATGCCATCATCTCTGACAGGTTTTTGCAATTGCTTCCTGTTTCTGCCCTTGTTCCCCTTCAGCATCTTCTCAACACAGCAGTTGTAAGAAACCTGTTAAAATATAAGCAGATTCTATCACTGCACTGTTTAAAACCCTCAGTGGCTTCTCATCTCAGAGCAAATGCCAAGGTCATCACAGGGGCACGTCTGGTTCTCCCTCATCTAACCACCCCTCCTCCTCTTCCCCTCCTTTCCTTCTCTCCATGCTGTTGCTTGGACACACCAAGCATGCTCCCACCTGAGGGCCTCTGCTACCTTCTTTCCCAGATGTGTGGACTTGGCTCACATCCTCACTTAATTCAGAACTTTGCTCCAACCACACTTTCTCTGGGAGGCTTTCCCTGATTCTGCCATTTAAAATTGCACACCTCCCACTCCCTATTCCATTGGTCTACTTTATTTTTTGTTGTTGCACTCATCACCCTTTGGTAACCAATATATATCTGTTGACCCTCTACTATGTGCCAAGGACTATACTAAGCAGCATTAAATAAAAAAGTCAAAAATCTCCACCATCATGGGATTTACACATATTTTCCTAATTTATCTTGCTTCTCTATTGTCTCCTATCTGCTAGAATAAAAGCTCTGTGATAACCAGGATTTTGTCTGTTTTATTCAGTGCTGTATTACTAGTGCCTAGAAGAATGCCTGGCATATAGTAGGCTCTCAACAAATACCAGCTGTTGTCTTTTTCTTTTTCTTGTTTCCAAATACAAAAGCAACCCCTGCTCCAAGCTTCATTAATGTGGAATAGATTCCTGCCGTGTTGTGCCTTGAGGGAAGCTGCAGCCTGTGAAAACTGAAGACACAATTGAATTGCTAATTAAAAATTGGAATCAGTTCAATTCTATGATCCTCTAAGAAAGGGATTTTAAATGGTGAAGTAGTACAAATCTAACTTTCCATAGCACTTAACGAGGAAACTCTAGTTCTCCCTAAGCAGCCTCTTCCAAGACCTTTGGGTTGCTGAGCAGCTGCCTAAGCTTTGACTGATGAGGATGGCTGTTCCATTGACTGAGCCTTCTTTGGGAGACATGTCTTTTAACACCACTGTCTAAATTAGTGTTTCCCAAAGTCTAGCCTCTTGACCATCTGCCTTGGCACTGGTCAACTCAAACTACTGAATCAGAATCTCTGGAGGTAGGATTTTTAAATCTTTATTCTTCACAAACTTCCAAGGTGGTTGGTTAGAATTTGATGTTTGCAATTATTTGTTTTAAAGTCCAAGTTACGACAACTGGATCTAGGAGGGCTGACTCACTTTACTTGAAGGCACTATGGCAAGAACGCTCAGAGGGTGGCTTGAGAAGTCCAGGTGAGGGTTAGAAGCTTTGATTAAAGCCCAGGGTTAGTATTTTTGGCTGTGCCTTTGTTACAAGTTGAATTTTCTCCCCACCTCACCCCAATGAAGTCCCAACCCATAGAATCTCAGAATGTGACCTCATTTAGAAATAGGGTCTTTGCAGATGTAATTAGTTAAGATGAGGTCATACTGAAGTAGATGGAAACTTTGTGAGGAATCCAACAGACTGGTGTCTGGTGTCCTTGTAAAAACAACTCCATGTGAAGAGAAGAGACACAGGGAGAATGTCATGTGAAGAGGGAGGATGGGAGAGATGCATTTACAAGCCAAGGAATGCTGAAGGTTGCCAGCAAATCCCCAGAAGCTAAGAAGAGGCAAGGAAGGGACTTCTAAACTCCAGAACTGTGAGACAATAAATTTTTGTTGTTTTAAATCACCTCGGTTGTGATACTTTGTTACGGCAGCCCTAGGAAACTAGGAGAACACTTCTCCTTTAGGTTTTACAAACAACGAAAATGATATCACTGAGGTGAGACTATAGGTGAAAGAAGAAGCAAGAGTGATAATTTCAATGATTCCTAGAAGTCAGGGTATTTTAAATGTAGGCTAAAAATTTACCTGGAAAATGGACATATAGACCAATGGAAGAATAGGGAACTTAGAAAAATGTCTACACCTACATAAAAGCTGACATATGACAGAAATGGTATTGTTGGGTCAGTGAGAAAGAGGTAAACCAGGTAGAATATAGAAGTGAGAGAATTGGCTATCTACGGGCTATTATTAATTTAAAAAATAAAATTAATAATAATTGTAATAATCACTTCCACTGCAATTAGTAGGTGCTGTTCTAAGAGGTTTTTACATATTCTAATTTCCACTCTTACTTATGAGTAGGTACTATTATTATTATACCCATTTTACAGATTAAGAAATTGAGGCACATGGAGGTTAAATGACAGGCTAAAAAGGGGTGATGCTGAGATGTCAACCCAGGTAGTCTGGCTCCAAACTCCAAGCTCTCAATCACTATGCCATGCTGCTTCATATCTCAGACAGAAATCAACTCAAGGTAACACCTGATTGTGAAAATCAAAACTTAAAAAATTTAGAATAAAATAAAGGAAATATCTTCAAGACTTCAGGGTGGAAAATAAATCAAATAGAAAAAATGCAGATTATAGGGAAAAATATTGATGGCATATACTACATTAAAATTTTGTTCATAAGAGTGAAAAAGAGATAGATATTTGCAGTATGTATAATCAATAGAGGATTAATATCCACTCTGTATAAAAAATTCTGCATATCAGTAAGAAAAGGATGAACAATATAAAAAAGAATATGGAAACTTACAGATGACAAAACATAAACAATAAATAATCATTCAAAAAGATTATTACTTCCAGTAGAAACTAGGATAACGGAAAATGCAATCACTGTGAGATACAATTTCACACTTGTCATATTATGGAAAATTTTAAAATCTGACAATAGTAAATGATAACGACTATAAAGCAATAGCAATTTTAGGCACAGTTGGGGGGAACATAAATTGTTGTAGCCTTTGGAGATCAATTTTGCAATTTTTAGTAAAGAAGAAGATTCATTTGCTCTATGACTCAGCAATGCCACTGCTAGAAATATATGCTGATACATTTTGCCAATATACTCAAAGATAGAGTCAAATGGTTTATAGCAGAAAACATTTAGTAGCAACCTCTGTGCCCATCCACATTCGTATAATAGAACACTATACAGCACGGAAAATTAACAAACTAGAGCCAAATACCTTTATGAAAGAACCTCCTAGGCATAATGTTGCTTGAAAAAGCAAGCTGCAGAAAAATATATATAAAATTAAAAACATACAAAAGAACATATAGAGGTTAAAAACAACATAATAATATAAAATAAAAAATAATATAAAAATAATATATAATTTACAGGTTAAAAATAAAAGAAGAATATATAAAAGTTAAAAACACATGACACAATACAATAATTGTTTAGGGCTACATATACGTAGAGTGCATTAGTCCCTCTCTTTTGCTTATAATAAAATACCTGAAACTTTGTAATTTATGAAGAAATAAAATGTATTCTTTACAGTTTTGGTTCCTGGGAATTCCACGGAACACATTTGGTGAGGGACTTGTTGGTGGGTGGTGACTTCACAGCAACACAAGGTGTCACATGGTGAATGGCATGAGCAAGAGAGCTGAATCCTCACTTTTCCTATTCCAGAACAATGGTGGAGAAAAAGAACTGCTATGAAAATCTCTTCTTCTCCTTCTGAGATCCAGGGTCTTCATGTTTCTGTCCTATAGTTCGCTCTTCCTCTCAGTTTGCGTAGGCTGCTGTTTGGGCAGCCAACTTCTTCAGAGAAAGTACCTGTTTCTGGAGAGTCACTGTAGTTTCTGGTCTTTTGTGTTTTCCAAACCATTTTTTTTTTGGCATCTGGTCAGTATGGAGGTCTGAACCCTAGACCTTGGTGTTACCAGCATCACACTCTCCCAAGTGAACTAACCTTCAGTGCCAGGCCATTTTGTTTCAATATTTCCTAGTGTCCCTTTTATTAACATGTTCTTAGTGCACATACTCTCTCAGAAAATAAATAAATAAAGTGTGACTGACATACAGTACGTATTTCTCCTCCATGCAACCAAAGGGTCTTCTGATCAAGTAATAAATAAGAATCAACAAACTTGGTGTCTGGTGCCTCTGGAATGGCTTATAGCATATCTCTGGGAATCTATTTGATCTCAACCAAAAAGAAGAGCTGAAAAGAGGAGGAGGTATTTTTGACACAAATTAATACTCAATCTCGCTATTACTTATTCCCTGACATATACCAGTGTCAACAGAAAATATCATGTTGGTTGTGGATATTGTCACTTAATACTTTGTTGCAGACTCCACGTGGCTCCCTTACCCAGCCTCCTTGGACCCAGGCAGGGGGGAGTTCCAGGCCCTGCCCCTGCACCCTGAACTGGCACCATGCAGGTGAGCTCACCAGGGGTGGCTGGTAGCAGCACCAGCCAGCAGAACCATGTGGCTCCATGCAGCCCCTCATCCCACCTCAGACCCGGGGGGGGCACCACCCTATGGTTCCAACCCACCGAGTTTGGCCCAGCAGAACTCCACATGCTACGGGCTCATTTTACAACCACAGAGTCTAGAATGGGAACCAAGGTGGTTTAACATCACCTCCACCACACCTACTGTCAAGCAAAGACAATTCACCCTCCACAGTAGCAACCAAGGCCACTACACAGCCAACCTCAGTGTAATAGAAGAAGCAAACCCCCTACCAAATGACCAAGCATCAGCAAAAAACACTAGAAACACAAACAATGAAGAAGAAATGACACCGCTGAAAGGATATAGTAATGCTCCACAGTCAGACTCCATGGAACAGGGAATCCTTGAAATGTCTGAAAAAGGATTTCTAGCAATGATCTTAAGAAAACTTGAAGAAATAAAGGAAGACTCAATCAGAGAACACAATGAAACAAGAAGAAACCTCCAGAATATGAAGGAGGAAATCTACAAAGAGATTAATACCCTTAAAAAGAGAGTAGCAGAACTTCTAGAAATGAAAGACTCACTCAAGGAAATAAAAAACATGACTGAGAGCTTGAGCAGCAGGGAAGAGCAAGCGGAAGAAAGAATTTCAGAGCTTGAAGATGGTCTTTTTGAAATAAGTCAGGCAGAAAAAACAAAAAAGGAAAAAAGAATTAAAAATAATGAGGAAAACCTACAAGAGATAGCAGACAACCTCAAGCGCTCTAACATCCAAATTGTGAGTATTCCTGAAGGGCAGGAGAAAGGAAAAGGTATTGAAAACCTACTCCAGGAAATAGCAACAGAAAACTTCCCAGGTGTAGGGCAAGATACAGACCTTCAGATCCAGGAAGCTCGAAGGTCCCCAGACAGATTCAACCCAAAAAGATCCTCTCCAAGACATATTACAGTTAAATTTGCAAAGCTCAAAGACAAAGAGAGAATTCTACAAGCAGCAAGAGAAAAGCATCAGGTCACTTATAGGGGAACTCCAATCAAATTAACAGCAGACTTCTCATCCAAATCCCTACAGGCCAGAAGAAAGTGGAATAATATATTCAAAATACTAAAAGAAAAAAACTGCCAGCCAAGAATTCTTTACCCAGCAAGTCTCTCCTTCAGAAACGAGGGAGAAATAGTGTATTTCCCAGATAAACAAAAGTTGTGGGAGTTCACCACCACAGGACCAGCCCTGCCAGAAATTCTCAAAGGAGTCATTCATCTGGAATCTGAATAATGGTGACCATCATCATGAATACACAAGAAAGAGCAAAACCCACAGTTAAAACAAAAATGCCAGCAAGAAAGAGAAAGAAGCTAAATCATTCCACCTTGAATTCCCAACTCACATTGAAGAAGAGAAATAAAAGGGGAAATAATGATCAAAAGGTATTTAAACTACCTAAGCAAGTAGCAATTAAATGACAGAAATTACACAACACTTCTCAATAACTACTCTGAATGTGAATAGACCAAACTCCCCATTCAAAAGACACAGACTGACTGACTGGATTAAAAAGATAGACCCAAGTCTATGCTGTCTTCAAGAGACCCACCTCACCTGTAAAGACACTCATATACTAAAAGCGAAGGGATGGAAAAAGATATACCATGCAAATGGAAACCAAAAACAAGCAGGAGTAGCTATTCTTATATTGGACAAAATAGACTTTAAATCAAAAACATTTAAAAAGACAAAGAAGGCCATTATTTAATGATAAAGGGAACTATCCAGGTAGAAGACATAACAATCATAAACATGTTTGCACTCAATACTGGAGCACTCAGATATATTAAACAAACACTCTTAGACTTAAAGAGGGAGATAGGACCAAATACATTAATAGTAGGTGATCTGAACACCCCTCTCTCAGTATGGGACAGGACTTCCAGGCAACAAGTCAACAAAGAGACACAGGATTTCATCTACACACTAGACCAACTGGACTTGGAAGATATATACAGAACATTTCACCCAACAGCTAAAGAATATACTTTCTTCTCATCAGCTCATGGTACATTCTCTAAGATAGACCACATATTAGGTCATAAATCTAGTCTCAGCAAATTAAAAAAAATTGAAATCATTCCAACAATCTTTTCAGACCACAGTGGACTAAAACTGGAGATAAACAATAAGCATATCACTGGAAGCTATACAAATACATGGAAAATAAATAATCAGTTCTTGAATGACCTATGGGTCTAAGAAGAAATTATACAGGAAATCAAAAAAATTTCTAGAAACTAATGAACATGAAGATACATTATACCAAAACTTGTGGGATACTGCAAAAGCAGTCCTAAGAGGCAAACTTATTGCAGTAAATGCTTATATCAAAAAAATGGAAAGACTCCAAATAAACGACCTAACACTACACCTCAAAGAACTTGGAAAACAACAAAAATCCAAACCTAAAGGCAGTAGATGGAAAGAAATAATTAAGATCAGAGCAGCACTAAATGAAATAGAGACCCCAAAAACAATAGAAAAGATCAACAAAGCTAAAAGTTGGTTTTTCGAGAAGATAAACAAAATAGACACACCATTAGCTAGATTAACAAAAAAAGGAGAGAGAAGATCCAAATAACAAAAAACAGAAATGAAAAGGGAGACATTACAACTGACACCAAAGAAATACAAAGAATCATTAGAGACTATTATAAACAACTGGATGACAACAAATTTGAAAATCTGGAAGATTTGGATAAGTTTTTAGACACCTATAAATTACCAAGACTGAACCAAGAAGAGGCAGAAAACCTGTACAGACCAATAACAAGCAAGGAGACTGAAGTGGCAATTAGCAATCTTCCAACAAAAAAAAGTCCGGGTCTGGATGGCTTTACAGCTGAATTCTATCAAACTTTTAAAGAGGATTTAGTACCAAGTCTCATGTTCCAAACAGTTGCAACAGATGCTACTCTCCCAAACTAATTCTATGAGGCCAACATAACTCTGACACCAAAACCAGATAAAGACACAACCAAAAAACAAAATTACAGGCCAATATCCTTGATGAACCTAGATGCTAAAATCCTCAACAAAATATTAGCAATTAGAACACAACAACATATTAAAAAAATTATACACTGTGATCAAGTGGGATTCATCCCAGGGATGCAAGGATGTTTCAACATATGCAAGTAAATAAATGTTATACATTGCTTCAACAAGCTCAAGGACAAAGACCATATGATCATCTCAATAGATGCTGAGAAAGCATATGACAAAATTCAACATTCCTTCATGATAAAGACTCTCAACATATTAGGTATAGAAGGAAAATATCTTAACACAATAAAAGCCATTTATGACAAGCGCACCACCAGTATTATTCTGAATGGGAAAAACTGAGGTTCTTCCCCTTAAGGACAGGAACAAGACAAGGATGTCCACTCTCACCACTTCTATTCAACATGGTACTGGAGGTATTAGCTAGAGCAATCAGGCAAGAGAAAGAAATAAAGGGAATTCAGATTGGAAAAGATGAAGTCAAACTTTCCCTATTTGCAGATGACATGATACAATATATAGAAAAACCTGAAGACTCTATAAAAAAACTAGAGCTGGTTAATAACTTTGGTAATGTTGCAGGATACAAAATAAATGCCCAGAAATCAGTAGCATTTATATACTCAAAGAATGAATTAACAGAAAGAGAAATAAGGAAAGTAAGCCCATTTACAGTTGTCACCAAAAAAATATGATACCTAGGGATCAATTTAACCAAGGAAGTGAAAGACCTCTACAATGAGAATTACAAACTACTTCTGAAAGAAATTAAAGAAGACACAAAAAGATGGAAAGATATTCCATGCTCTTGGATTAGAAGAATTAACATTGTGAAAATGTCTATTCTACCCAAAGTGATCTACAGATTCAATGCGATCCCCATTAAAATGCCAATGACAGTCTTCACAGAAATGGAAAAAACAATCTTACCTTTTATATGAAAAAAAAAAAAAGACCCTGAATAGCCAAAGCTTTCCTTAGCAAAAAACAAAACAAACAAACAAAAAACAGACAAACAAAAAAACCACAAAAAAACAAAAAAACAACAAAGCTGGAGGCATAACTCTGCCTGACTTCAAATTTTACTACAAAGCTGTTGTAACCAAAACAGCATGGTGCTGGTATAAAATTGGGCATTCAGACCAGTGGAGTAGAATTGAGAACCCAGAAATCACTCCTCAGACTTATAGCCATCTGATATTAGAGGAAACAAAAGTCTACATTGGGGAAAAGATTGCCTCTTCAACAAGTGGTGCTGGGAAAACTGGATATCCATATGCAGAAGAATGAAACCTGTTATGCATCTCTCACCATACACTAAAATCAACTCAAAATGGATTAAAAACCTATGTATAAGACCCAGAACTGTAAAATTGCTAAGGGAAAATATAGGTGAAACACTTCAGCAGTTAGGTCTGAGCACAGGCTTTATGAACATGAGCCCAAAAGCGCAAGCAGCAAAAGAAAAAATAAACAAATGGGACTATATCAAACTCAAAAGTTTCTGCACAGCAAAAGAAACAATCAACAGAGTGAAAAGACAACCTACAGAGTGGGAGAAAATTTTTGCCAACTATGCATCTGACAAGGGATTAATATCCAGAATATACATAGAACTCAAGCAATTATACAGTAAAAAAAAATAAATGACCCAATCAAAAAATGGGCAAAGGAGCTGAATAGACATTTTTCAAAGGAAGATGTACAGATGACTAACAGATACATGAAAAAATGCTCAACATCACTAGTCATCAGGGAAGTGCAAATTAAAACCACACTGAGATACCACTTTACTCCAGTTAGACTGGCTATAATCAAAAAGACAGTGAATAACAAATGCTGGCGAGGGTGTGGAGAGAAGGGAACACTACTGCACTGTTGGTGGGACTGTAAATTAGTACAACCACTTTGGAAAACAATTTGGAGGTTTCTCAAACAACTACAGCTAGATCTTCCATATGATCCAGCAATCCCTCTTCTGAGTATATATCCAGAGGAATGGAAATCATCATGTCAAAGAGATACCTGCACTCTCATATTCATTGCAGCTCTGTTTACAATAGCCAAGATATGGGACCAACCTAAATGTCCATCAATAGTTGATTGGATAACTGTGGTATATATACACTATGGAATACTACTCTGCCATAAAAAAGAGTGAAATATTCCCATTTGCAACAACGTGGATGAACCTGGAGAAACTTATGTTAAGTGAAACAAGCAAAGCGCAGAGGGATAAATACTGCATGTGCTCACTTATATGTGGGAACTAAGAGAGAAAGGAAGGCAGGAAAGAAAGACCACAGTAGTGCCGTGATCCCACAGAGTGAGGGAATATTCCTAGGGCTACAAATTGGAGTTGAGGGGAGAGGGGTAAGGGGAGAGAAGTTGGGGGATAATTGGGAGGGAACAAAGGGTACAAAAGTAATTTCTGGTAACGGATATGCCTGCCCCCAGTATGAATCTGGCCCCCACATCATGGGCAGGAGTGGGGACAATGAGCTTTGTATCTCATGAATATTTGTAATAAACAAACAAACAAACAAACAAATAAAATACTTCGTTGCAGTGAGTTTTGCCCAAATATCTCAGTGTGGTGTATAGAATGAATCTGAGTTCAGAATATTACTCTTTTTGTGTTATTTCAAGGAGGCTGTCCTCTTACCAGCGTACTGTGCTTCAGACTCATGAATTTATCAAGAAAGACGAAAGGGGTAGAATGCAAAGCAGCCTATCACTCTTTTGTTTACACAAATTTAGAAAGATCCAACCTAGAAAATGCTTTCAAAAACTGAAAGCATGCTTTCTCTCTCCTGCAAACCTGTATTTTATAAAGATCATTTTTCTGGTCATAGTGACACAGAAATGCTTTCTCAAGAATTTAGTGTTTTTCATTTTTGTGGGTTTTTTTTGGCTGTGTGTTTTTGTAAATTATTGGTCATTTAAATCTGGTTTCTTTACTGAAATTGCACTTGAATGCTGAAGAACTGAAAGATTTTAATAACATTCTTAAAATAAAAAGCTTTCTGAAGTGGTAGTTGGAGGGAGATACTATCTGGATATGGCAGGATTTGTGTCAAGGGAAAAGGTACAATTCGAGTACTGTCCTTGTTTCCCCAGAGACATTCCTCTATAAAAGTCATGCTCAGGATGGGGCATGGGTGAGGGGACTGGCCCCCGGATTCCAGTTTATTGTGCATAAAAAAATATGTCAGGCACTATTTAAAGCCTCTGTCTGTTTATCAAAATCCTGTGACGGTGGAATGATGCATTTTATCACCTAGTAATCAATCTTCTAACAGGATCTAAACTTTTTACCAGCTATGAGGCAGAACTTCTTCAGTAAACAACTTGTCCCTTGCAGTCATCTGAAACAGAAGAATTCTGTTTATTATTTACTTCTTAAAAACGTATTTACTTGCATTTGTTTACTTAGCCAAGAAAGGGTGAAAAACTCCTTGTTAGATTTTAAAATGCAATCTGTAAAAATAGACGTGTTGGTCTTGTTCATTTATATGTAAAACAAATGCTCATTAACCACTGAAAGAATTAATGAATGAATAGATAAAAGATTGAACACGGAATGTTAACTATTATGTCCGTCATATTTATTCCCTTAAAATGTCACAATATCATTTTTTTATAACTGGGACTTGTGAAGAGCCTATAAAACAGAAAAGGAGGAAACAGCTGGGAAACAGGCAGGTCATGGGTCTCTAATCATCTTCTGTTTTATATACACAAGATTAAAGATACCCTCTGAGTTTTGATTAAGGATACACAGTTATAAGATTAAATACCGGTGAGTCAAATTAGAAAAGGTTTAACTCCAATCTCAGGATTCATCAGAACTCTCTCTCCCCTTCACATTAAGCTGTCTTTACAACACGGGATTAGAGCAAACTATCTAAGACTTCATGTCCCCAAGCTCTTTGTCACCTTTTCTATACAGCTGTCCTCATTCAGATCACAAACAATTCTCTTGTCAAGAATCAAAGCACATTGCCCCTTGAAGTTTCTGTTTATACCCGCGATTGAATTCATTCCAGTGCCTCTACACAAATTTATTTATTTTGGCAACATGCAGGGCCCTATTTCAGGTGCGACATGCACTCTTGTCTTATGCATTGTCATGAAACATATTAAAACTTAGTACGCTTGTCTGTTTTAGAAAACACCTCCTTAATCATACCAGTAATTATGCAAACCCTCCCACAGGGCCGACTATAAACATGTCCTTTCCTTGCTGAGAACTGTTCTGACTGTCTCCTTAGAAGCCACACCAAAGGGATGTGGGCAGAACGTGCAATTAATAACTTGGCTGAGGCGAGGTTAATATGGTCATCAGGCATCTGAGAAATAAAACTGCCATTGCTTTATTAAAGGCTGTAACTCAGGCACAAGCTTGCATGGTAATGATAAAACAATTTTAAAGAAATAAATAAAGGGGCCAGGAAAAAATGTTGATTTTAATTCAAGACTGAATTCTAGATTCTGCAAATGTATTTTCTTGATTGATAAAGAATAAAATCCATTGCCCTTTAAATGTGTCATTTATTTCAAGGAAATGTGAAAGTCCAAGGAAACTCTATAGAGACTTTGCTACTCGAGTTTCAACATCCTGCCCAATAGTTTCCTAAGCACATTGAATTTTGGGATGGTGGGTCTATATTTTATGTGGCCTTATCTCTTTAGGAGTAAGAGTATCAAATTTAATTATTTATATTTCCTTTCCTCTCTGTGGAAGGGGGCCACGGATTTGAGAAACTCGGGGTCATTTAAAAAGGCCTGCCTTATCTTCCTTTTTGCCTCATTTAGTATCAAAGAAGACTACAAGGACTGTAAAGAGCTAGACTTTGGATTGCTACATAACGTCCAAATATATGAAAGAGAAGACACGATCAGGCCCTGATGTACAATCTCATAACATGGGAAATGTCATATATAAAGTTAGTGAAACTCCATGTGGTGGTAGCAGGGACTCTTTAGGGAACCAGGGATGAGGGAGAGCCATGAATTCCTCACATATGGCAGCCAGCATTGGCTTATAGTTGAATGAGGAGGTGGCTGCTTTGGGTGCCCTGACCCATGTCATTGAGATACAATCTTCACTTCAAAACTTCCCAGGACATGATGAAAGGACCCTTGGGAAACTAATGAAGTTGCTCTCCCAAACTCTAAGAGTGCAATGTGTTTTCCCCTGGGAAATCAGCATCATCAGGTGTCCAGAGATGATGATTGTTGGGGAAGGTATGTAGTGTCAAGTAGAAAACCTGGGCTTTGCCCTTTAGACCACAGAATCAATGGAGAGTTTTGGACAGAGAAATAATGGGATAGAAGGAGTGTCTAAAGAATATAAATTTGGTAACAGGGTACAAACTAACTTGGAAGGTTTCTGGAAAGAATGCCAGTTCAGAAATCTTTTTAAACATATATCTATACCAAAGAATATGAAGTGCTATTGGTTTATTGAATGAGCTAAACTTGATTGTCCCGACCCGCGGGATATTCAACGCAGACCCTGGATGGGGGAGTGGGAATTGGATGGGACAAGAGACACGAGAAATGGAGACAAGACAGTATTCTGATCAAGTCTCGTTTATTAGCCAGAAGGTCACAGCTTATATAGCCAGCAGGAGGGAATCAGCAGATAAGGAAGTATGCAGATGTTTTCTGGGAAAAAGCACAGGGCAAATCGTTCAGGGAAATGGAACATTTCTCAGCTATCTAAAGCAAAGCAGCTGTGATCTACGCCTAGGGCTGTGCAAGCAGTAAGAAGGAGAAAAGGGCGGAAAGGTCACAGCATTTATATCTTTAGTGTCAGAGGGCTATTGGCAGGGCTTCATGACCCTGGGCAGGCTATGACTGGGCTCTTTGGCCCCGGACACTTGATGGGGGTAGAAATAGGAAACAATTTAATTTTTCTTCTATTCCATTTAAATATGCTCTGTCAGATCCCCTTTTCTTATCCCTGAATGAAATCTTGGGAAGATCTCACAGCTTTCTTGTCATTTTACTCATTAGACAAGTCATATTTAGTTAAGATTCATTGTCAGGTATTAAACAGTCCAGTCCAGTCTAAATAAAAACTTCATTCTCCTATCCAATTCTGAGTTTCTCTTGACCTCAGATCAGGTCTGATTTACGGTCTAAGAAAGAAGTGTTATATTAGTCTGTTTCTGTTGCTTGTAACTGAATACCTGAAACATGGTAATTTATAAAGAATCAAAATTTATTTCTTATAGTTTGGAGACTGGGAGGTCCAAAGTTCAGGGAGCTCATCTGGTGAGGGCTTTCTTCTATGGCAACGCAGGTTATCACATGGCGAGAATAAACTAAGCAAGAGAGAGCTAAGCTTCTCACAATGGAGATTAAGTTTCCAATACATGAACTTTTGGGGGACACATTTAACCCATAGTAAGTGTTGTTTTTCCTTATGGCTCCTCCAGGGTTGGAGCATGAGAAAGCAGGGGTAAATGAAAGGGGCAAGATGTTTATACTTAGTTCATGTTATTTGTAGGTTTCTCTTGGCTGTTGATGATTGGTGTCACAGGTCTTTGAATACTGGCTCATTTGCTGTTTGTCATGTGCTCCATGTGGACCCTATACAGTGTGCAGGTGATACAATATACAATTGGCCTCTTCCAGTCCTCCCTCTATCATCTCCTGCCCCTGTGACATACTGCATGGCCATCACGTCCCATCAGGATGGTTCTGGCCTGGCTACCTTCCATTGACCACTGAACCCACGTGGAATGGCTCCTTCCATTCCAAACTCAGGCTTCTTCTGCAGCTCTGTTTCCTTTCACCCATCAGCAGCTCCCTCTTCTACGTTCTCTGGTGGGAGGCAGACACCAGTACATTCACAAGTGCCCTTAAGCTCTAGATCATCCATGTCAGGATCACCAGAGAACATTTCCACCATATTCTTTCCCAGAGAACTAAGTATTTTTGTAGCTTAACAAACCTACAGTGAGATACTGTTATGGACTGAATTGTGTTCCCCCAAATTCATATGTTGAATTTGTCAATCTAAAAAGCAGAGAAAGTCTCTCTAAAAGAATAAAGAGTTTAACCTGGAATAAAACACCAAAAGGGGAATACGCATGCCATAGTAAACTATGTGTGTATTCAGGGAGGTAAAGGAAGACAAAGTTTTTTTTTTTTTAATTAAAAAAATTTTTTTAATACATACATATATATACACATGCATCTACACATACCCACACACATGCAGACACATGTATGTACAGATATATGGGTCTACAGAACATATAGATACACACATCTATACACATGCATCCGCCTGTGCATATGTACATACATGCATGCACGCATATACCTGCATTTATGTGCGTTTATGCATACACACCTGTATGCATTTATGTATATACACACACGTATACATGTACAAGTATATAACTGATACGAAAGTTACATAAATCAATATTTATCCTAATTATGTGCCGTAATTAAGTCTCTTAGTGGCTGTATTTTTAGAAGACAGAAGTTATATTGAAATTTTTAAAATTGAACTCTGATATTTTCTATTCTCTTCTATTTTAAATTAATTTTTAAATTTTAATTTATCCATATACAATATAGTTGATTTTCGTGTCCCTTTATCAATTCCTCCTTTTCCTCACTCCCTCAGCCCCCTTCTCCCCATCAACATTATATCTGTTCACATGGGAAGACAAAGGGTTTTAAAGGAAAAACGATGGAGGATCATATAATTGTTTGGGGATAATTATCCTTGGCTACAAGGATCAGTAACAAGGGTGACACCAGTCCAAGGCTGGACAGGCAGTTGCTGGACAAATGTCCTCACAGAAATATCTTTTTGTTAAAATGGCAATGGCCTTTATACAAGGTTGTGGTTTTGCCGAGTCCTTTGTGATAATTTTCATTATCAGGCATACGTGCATGAGAACCCTCCCTTCATAGTTTTCCCCAGCTCCATTACTTATTTATTTATTAGAATATTTATTGTAACAAATCATACTTTTTCTTTATGCCCCTTACCCAATCTCTCCCTTTTTCTCTCTTCCCTCTTCCCCCTCTAATAACCACAGATTTGTTCTCTCCATTTGATAGATTAACTGTTCCTCTTTTGGTTTGTTGCCTAGATGATCTGTCTGGTACTGAGTGAGACAGGTGTGATCAAGTCCTCCCCTATTATCGTAAATCAAATGCTTTCTCTATTACTCCAGAGTGTGCTTTGGAGAGAGAGAGAGAGAGAGAGAGAGAGAGAGAGAGAGAGAGAGAGAGAGACAGGACCTCTTTTTTTTTTGGTCTCTGCTGGTGCCTCTCCTTGTGTCAATGCAGTTGAAGGTCTGGTGTGCCATCTGCATGATGGTTGTAACTGGAGCCATCTGCATGATGGTTGTAACTGCTGCTATAGAGAGGAGCTGCTTTTGTGGCAGTCATGGCAACTGTAGTGGCTGTGGTGGGCTACCCATGTGAAATGGTGTTTTTGGTGTGCTCTTTACCTGGTTGCAGCTGGGTTTGGCTTCCCCCAGATCCATGCCTCAGGACCCTGGCAGGGCCCCGGGGCAGTGGTGGCAACTTGCCTAGTTGCGGCTGGGTTTCGCTTCTCTGGGCTCCATGCCGCATTCTAAGATGTTGCAGAGCAGTTGTGGGGGAGGGGGAGAGGAGGTGGGGGAGGGGGAGAGGAGGTGAGGGAGGGGATAGGAAGGATAGGAAGAGGAGGAAGGAGGGGGGTATGATTGAGGCCCATGTCACCCCCTCATTCTGGCAGGGAAGACCAGGGGGCATCCAGCAGTGGATCGGTCATTGCTGGGCTTGATGCAGATGTTAGGGGTGTGGCTGAAGCCCTTGGCCCCATACTGCTCCAGCTCGGGAGCCCAGGGTGCTTTTTGTGGTGGCTCGGTGGTCATTGCTGGGCTGGGTGCAGATGTCAGGGGGGTGTGGCTGAAGCCCTCAGTGCTCCCGACTCCCTGGCTTGGGAGCCCAGGGGACTTCTGGTCTTTCTCGGTTTTACAGGTGTTCTTTGGTCATGTTAGACCTTTACTAGTTAATATCAAACTTTGTCTCTGATCTGTGAGTATTTTGTTTTTTCTTTCAGTTCTGTGTTGGATTATTTGCTGTTCTCACCACTTAACTCTGCACTAGAACTAATGTGTTGTCCTTTGCTTATTTCTAAAGTGGAGGAACTTCCTGTGGAGACCAGGACTTGAGCCCTGTAGTTAAGCTAAGTTAAACTGCTGTTTTGCAGTTGATTCCCTGGGGAAAGCTTTTTGTGCAGCTCAGGTTTTAGTTGTTGACCTTGTATGTACTTCTGGGTCTCATGAGGTCTGGTACTCTCTGGTTGCATAGAAACTCTGGTCTGGGCCTGAGTCTTTCCAGCAAACTGTTCCCTCTGCAGTTCTATATTCCTGAGCAGTCTCCACTGAGAGGGCCTGTGCTGATTGGAGGGCAGATCATCTATCTACCCAGTGCCCCAATGTTCCCCCAGTGGGCCTGTCCCCCACACTGCCACACTCCAAACATTTCCCATGGGGCGGGCTATGTGCTGGTCCCTTGCAAAGACTCACCGGCCTCGGAGCGGCTCCTTTATTCAGTTGTTGTGGTTCCTCCCTCCTATGTGTGTCCACAGGAACCCTGTTAGTGGTCTTGCTGGCCTGGGGGCTACCAAGGCCCTCTTCTCCCCTGCACCCTACAAGCAACTTCATACAAAGGGCATAGCTGCAGCTTCTGCCAACTCTTGCTCCATGTGCTCACCAGCTCCAGCCTTGAAGTGGCCGGGATTCAAAATGGTGGGAGCGATCCTTTATTTCTCCCATCATGGCTTCTGCTGCCTTCATGAACTCCATAGGTCTCTCCTCCTCTTCCACTGAGCTCTAGTGGTCCCAGCTTGTCTGTCATTGCTTTTTAATAGTTGTAAATTGGTTGATTTGAGGGAGAGAGTGACGCTGGGGACTGTCTATTCTGCCATCTTGACTGGAAGCCTGAGTGTTTGTTTTCTTAATACAGGAGATTCCATTTTGATTCTGATAATTCAGCATGTGACTGTATTTGGAGATACAATCTTCAAAGAGGTAATTAGGTTAAAATGAGGTCATTAAGGTAGGCCCTAATTTAATACAGTTGATGTTCTTATAAAAAGAGGGGATTAGGGCACAAGTGCATGAAAAGATGAAGTGAAGATACAGGGAGAAGAGGGCTCTCTGCAAGCCAAGCAAGGAAGTCCCAGAGGAAACCAACACTGCTGACACCATGATCTTGTATTTCTAGCCACTGGAATTGTGAGAAAACATATTTCTGTTGTTTAAAACACACATTCTGTGGCATTTCGTTACAGCAGCCCTAGCAAACTGATACAGATGATACCCATTTTTACTTTGTCTTGGCACCCCCACTTCTATAAATGGGAAAATGTCAGGCAGTTTGTTTGTTGCATTCTTTAAAAGGCTGCTTATTGTACTCAGTTTTGGAGCTTCCCGTGAAACTCTGAAACCACAGGAGACATGCTACTTCCTAGCTTCTTTTAGGGGCCTGGATAAGGATGGTAGAGCAGACACTTGTGATGTACCATGCCATGTTTCCTCAGCCTACCTGATTCCAGAATAGCTGCCCCATGCACCACTACCAGGGTCTTTCACCAAGCTTGTGCCAGGGAGTCTTGTTGAGTTGTTTTCTCCAAAGCTGCAGAAGCCTGCTTAGCCTTTTTCTTGTGCAATACAGAATTTCAAAGGAGTTAGTACCCTCAGAGGTAACCTTCAACTCAGGTGACTAGTGCCTAAACCTCCCATTGCCGGGTGCCATGATTCTGAAGAGCATTCTCCTGGAGTCACACAGAGCATCCCCAGTGAGATTAATTCACAGTTGCCTGCAGTGTTCATCCAGTTCATTAACACACCATTTATTGGTTTTTCTCCTTTCCTGTCTCACTTTTTCTACTCCTTTATTTCTGTTTTTTTGGAAATTAACTCTCAAATAAACTATTTTCACTGTTGAAGAAAACTCGTTAAGACAAATTAAATTTAACGGAGTTTAATTTGAGCAAACAACAATTCATGAATTGGGCAGCCCCCAGAATCAGAACAGATTCAGAGCAACTCCACTGCTGCCACATGGTCAGTTAAGATTTATAGATAGATAAAAGGATGTGACATGCATAAAAAGGAAGTGAGACACAGAACAGTGAGTGGCCTGTGATTGTCTGAGACTTGGCTACGTTTTGCAAGAGTTGGTTACAATCTGCTTACACATCAAGTTAGGTCACAAGAGTAGTGTATTAGTCCACTTCTGTAGCATATAACAAAATACTTAAAACCGGGTTATTTATAAAGAAAAATAAATTTATTGCCTACAGTTTCAGAGGCTGGGAAGTCCAAAGTTTGGGGAATTTATTTGGTGAAGGCCCTGATGGTGGCTATAGTGAGGGCAGGGTATCACACTGTGAAAATGGTGGAGCAGAGAGAGACTGAACTCATTTACTCTCCTTTTAAGGTCCTCCAAACATGCCCATGACCACCAATTTTAATACATTCACTATGACATGGTCCTACAATCTAATGAACTCTTCAGGACTCCATCTTTCAATTTCCATAATAGGATTTCCCACCCTCAACAGTTACAGTGGGGATTAAGTTTTGGGGGACATTCAACCCAAAGCCGTTAGTCTGTTTACACATCAAGTTAGATTATAGTTTACAATGTCTGAAGAAACCTTTAGGCCAAACGTAATTTAGCAGTATCAAGTCTTCATCTCAGGGTTTCCTTCTTGGGGAGCCCAAACTAAAACAAGTGGAGCTTTCAGTGGGGCAACTTATTGCTGTGTGGTTGAAGCAGTGTCTACTTCTGAATTTTTCTCGGATCTATGTAGATTGTTGCGTACTGATTTTTCCCTTGATTTAATCGAACATGTGTATGTGATACAAAGCTAAGTAAGACACTGCCTCTACTTTTGAAGAGAAGTTTATAATCCATGCAAATTTATTGTCATAGACATCACTGAAAGGTTTTTTTTAGACTCTTCTGTAACTCTTGAAATGTTAGGAAAAAGGAAGGACAAGAGCACTATAGGGTTTCTTGAGCAGCAAGGTTGTGTGTAGCCTTCTCCATTTCAGTTGTGACTCTGCAAACATACAATCCCATACAATCCCACTCCTTATGCCATTTCGCCATATTCTGAATTCTACCAGCCATTCTAATTAACTACTTGCATTCCAGCCAAGATCTTGGAGGCAATGCTCTAATGGTTACTGCATTGAATAGAATGTCATGATTTCTTTGCTCTCAAGACAAGAATGTTTAATTTTCATGAGAGCTGGCTCAGGAGTATACGAACCCATTGCCTAATATGCGGAGGGCAATGTGTGGTTAAGAGTGGAGGCTTTAAATTCTTGCCCTGCCACACTGGCTTTGTTGTGTTGGGCTGGTTCCTCAACTTTTTTGACCTTGAATTTCTTCTGTAAAGTGGAACAAAATATTAGAACCTACTGATTGAGGCTGTTAGGTGGATCAACTGAGGCAACACATTTAAGGTTCTTAGCAGAGTATCGGGTATGAATAAAGGCACAAGAAATATTAGTAATCATGGGGATGACAATGATGATGCAAAGAGATTTGTTTTTTTCAGTGTGGTCCCAGAAGTTGGAGACAGGACTGGTGTTTGGGGTGAGTAGAACTGCCTGAGAAAGAAATACTTCCTATGTGGTGGATCCCAAGAAGAGCTTGATGATCACTTCTCTCTCTTAGCAAGGATATTCAAAGGCATTCAAGAGAGGGGTGGGAGGAGAGGACCCTTAAGATGACCAGCACTCCAGGGTCTACCACTTCACTCCAGGGATGGTGGGAGGCATCAGATGAGAGGGGGATATGAGTCAGCAGCTTTGAAAGATTCAGAACATTCAGTTGAGCTCTGATGGCGTCTCTGCACTGGAGGCAGTCGGGTCTAAACAGGAGCTGGAACCTGAAACTGAGCCATTCCCTGGTTTGGCTCTGAACTTGTTCATTGCTCAACCATGAGCATTCTGGGAGCAGGATTTCAGTCTACACTTGTCTGTCCTTTTGCTATGCACTACACTGCCTATATCCATGTGTATATTTGTTTTATCTTTCCAACTAAGATACACATATTTAGGTCTGTTTCTATTTCTGATACAACAGTGGGCAGGACTTTCTTTTGAATGTCAGTTAGTTTAAGGGAATTTTTCTTTATTTGTACTTATATGCATATTTTTCTCTTTTGCATTCCTGTTATTCAAATTTTTAAAAAATGAGAAGAAACTAAACATTTATTTGAATTTCAACTCAATGCTCTATTTCTTTTGATCGTGAGCCTATCTTGAAATTGCAATTTGGATGGCATTTATTTCATGACAAAATAATTCAAGATTATTTTAGTTGGAAATGTGAAATCAATGCCTTTTTGATGAATAGAGGATTTGCATATGAATAATAAATAGGCTGTTCTTTGTTTTCATAAATAGCTGGGAAAAAGTCATAAACCCCAGTTATCTCCTGTCATTAAAGTCATCCTGGAGATGTGTGCAGTTTACTTTAGAAATACTTTCAAAAAATAAGTTCATAAATGTAGATTATTCAAAGAGATAACATTTAGCGTTAAATATAGAGAATAAATAATTGATTTGTTGTGTGTGAACACCAAGGAAGCTCACAGAGGAAGCATGTTATGGAGCACAGCTTCATAGTAATTACTGAATATAAGGCACTTCAATAAAGACCTTAACATTTATGTTTATTTCAGGTTAGTTTGCCAGTTACCACGTGGTCATCCTTCTAGTGGCCATAATGGACAATTTATTCTAAGGATCATAATGAGTAGCACATGCTTTCTGATTATTAATACATCCCAAGCAAATCAACACCATTGCCTTAATAGTTTTAAAATTAGTGTATCTGGCTTAAGTGTTATAACCATGGTATTTGGTAGTCTTATTAATTTTGGGTCTGTATTAGCTAAAGAAATATACATCACACAAGTAGAGCCCTTATAATCAAAGTGACATTCTGCTTGATTTTTATTTAGGGGGACTAGTTGATCCTCTTGGGGAATTAGTTTTGTTTCTGCAATTTTCTTCCAGGAAAAAGTTCTAGCTTACTAATTTTAGCAAAGCATGCATAATTTACCATTTTTTAAGGACTGTCCTTCTGGTGGAGCACAAGAAAATAGGATTTGGGGGGGCTGATTATGAAGTTAATATATGTTTATTGTAGAAGCTATGTAAAGTACTGAGAAGACATCAAAAATTTAAATTCTGCTGCCTAGGCACAATCACTACTACACCAAATATGGGTGTCTTTTATTCAGCCATATTTTGGGGGTGGTATGTAAGTATGCATAGTGTTTCTGTATATATAGTCAGCATTTTGCTTATAGGATGAGCATTTTCTCAAATTATTAAATATTCTTTTGAAACTTTTTATTTTGAAATAATTATTTATTCACAGGTAGTAGAGAGGAGTCCCATGTACCCTTCACCCAGTTTCTCCCAACATCTTACATTACTGTGGTACAACATGAAAGCCAGGAAATTGACATCAGTACAATGTGTGTATATATGCCATTTTATTACACGTGGTATATAGATTTGTGGAAACACCATCATAATCAAGACACAGATCTATTCCATCACCAGAAAGATCTCACTCATGCTACCTCTTTGTAGTCACACATGTCCCTCTGCCCCCCAGCATCTCTCACCCCTGGAAACCACTGATTTGTTCTCCATCTCTATAATATTGTCATTTCGAGAATGTTCTATAAATACAATCATACACTATGTGACCTTCTGAGATTGGAGTTTTTATTCAGTATAATGCCCTCAAGTACCATCCATGCTGTTTCATGTGCTTATAATTTAATCATTTTTGTTGCTGAGTAGCATCCCAGGGTATCTACCACAGTTTAACTATTTGTCTGTTGAAGGACATTTGCGTAATTTCTGGATCTATGCTTTATTACAAATAAAGCTGCTATGAACATTGTGTACAGGTTTTTCTGTGGACTGAAGTTTTCATTTCTCTGGGATAAATTCTCAAGAGTGTGATTATTGGGTCATATGGTAAATATATGTTTAGTAGCTGTTTTTCTTTGTTTTTGTTTTGTTTTGTTTTTAAAGAAACTTCCCAGTTATATGGTACAAGAATGGCTGTACCATTTTGCATTCCACCAGCAAGGTATGAGACATCCAGTTTCTCCACATTCTCACCAGCATCTGGTGTTGTCACTATTTTTTATTTTAGCTGTTCTGATAGGAGTGTATTGACATCTCATCATGGTCTTATAAATATTCTTTTAAAATATGATTTTTAATAGCCATTGCTATCTTCCGCAAGAATTTATTTGAGTCCTACACAGGTAAATTTTTTTCTATGTCACCATAACCAATCATTATTACCTGTTGAATGACCTTTCATCAACAATTCTATTTTCACTGTACTCACTTACTGAGCTATTAACTGGCCGGCAAAAATGGCCTACAGGTTGTATCCTTCTTTACTTAAAATAAATCATTTGTATTTTGCCTTTGTCATATCTGCTCTCTTGTAGGGTTGGGGGGAGACAGAGAGAGAGAGAGAGAGAGAGAGAGAGAGAGAGAGAGAGAGAGAATTCTGATTTAAAATGAGTACCTCTGATGCTGCTGCTCAGAGACCCAGGCGGTGAGGTGGCTGCATTGAATTTTGCCTGGTGTATATCATCTGGAGGCATTTTAAAGCCCAGGTATTATATCAACATAAACGTTCTTCACTGTCTTGCACAATGAATTCTTGTGATTGTTCATTAGAGGGTGGGTGAGGAATCCACCTTTGCCCTTCAAGAAGCTGAGGCTCACTGTCTGCGTTTCTTTCACTGCTGACCAGGGAGGGCCCCGAGACAGGAACATAGCACAGAGATGTGTGAGGAGGGGGGTTTTGTGGGTGATTAATGTAGTCACATAAAAAGAGTTTCCCTGAGAGATCTAAGTGCTACTCCATTTGTGGAAAGACAAGCTTGAAGAGGAGCTCTTCTTAATGCACTAGGCAAGAGCAGGTCGATAAATGTATTTGTGAAGAAAATATTTCCTAGGGAGAAACAAGTCCCCCCAACCTGAAAGCTAATGGCATGACAGTCAATTTAAAAATGGGCATTAGACTTGAAGAGAATGTGATGCTCATTAAACTGTAGGTGTTGCAAAAGCAGGGCACATTATTAGAGCATAAGTCTGCTGGTTGCAATAGCACGTGGTCCTGGGAAGATGGATTTAACAGCCTGGTGTGAACTCTGCAGCTGGGCAGAGCAGGTTCATCTCCTGTTATTGTCACTGCAGATAATCCTTCTGGGATATGGGGACTTAATGTGTGACACCCAGGCTAGATTCAAGACATAACACCATAAATCCCCACAAGAAGGTCTTTCTAAGTAACTACTGAATTACAGGATTTATTGACAATGAGCTGAATTTTCAGAAATCAATTGCTAATTAGTGACACAGATGAGAAAATGATATAGACAATGCCTACGTTACAGGAAACGTTGAAAAAAAAAAAAAAAAAAAAAAGAAGTTAAACGCTACCAGACAGAGAAACTACCTAAAAGGCACGTAAGTCCTGAACAAAAGCAAGTCAGCTACAGAAAACCTACTTAGGCAAGAAAGTAGGAGGCCTAGAATCTAGTTCTAATGCCAGCAGGAGCAGTATGAGCCTACCTAGCTGTCCGTACCTTCTGCATGTTAAAAGTTTACTTAGACAAAACCAAGTGACCTAGGAGAGTCTGATGGGGGCTCATTCATTTTAAAAAAGAAACTAATAGTTTTTTTAAAGAGCAATTTTAGGTTCACAGAAAATTGAGCATACAGTACAGAGTTCCCATATGTCTCCATTGTCTCTGCCTCAGTTTCCCCTATTATTAACATCTTGCTTTGGTGTGCTATATTTGTTACAATTGATGAACCAACATCGATACATGATTATTAACTAAAACCCATAGTTTACATTAGGCTTCACTCTGTGCTGTACATTTTAATGGGCTTTGTTAAATGCACAAAGACATGTATCCACCATACAATACATTCAGAATAGTTGCACTGTCCTAAAAATTCCCTAAGTTCCACCTACTCCTTCCTGGCCACCACTGATCATTTAACCGTCTCCATAGTTTTGCCTTTTCCAGAATGTCATCTAGTTAGAACCATACAGCCTTCATGTCTTTTTATAGCTTGATAGCTCAATTTTTGTAATTAATCAATCAATTAATTAATTAATTAATTCAATCATTCATTATTAGACACATAGCTGTATCAGGTACTGGCCAGGCCCAGAGACACACAGACAAATAGGAAACTGTTTTGCTTGCCTGAAGTTCACGTCGGAACCAGCAGAGAGACAGATGATGAAACAGTGGCAGTGCTGTGCAGATAGGAAGAAATGAGAATAGATGGTGAAGACATTGAGTGGTATTAGATGACATCTCAGAGAAGCAGAACTGAAGGTATGGGGAAGCTTTGAACTAGACTGGGTTCCCATTTTGCAAGCCAGGAAGGAAAAAGAAAGTAAAAAAAAAAATCTGTCAGTGTAGAAACGAATACATTACAGGAGAGTGAGAAAGTAAGACAGAAGAAAATAAGGAAGAGTGTATTTTTAGTTGCAGTGGTTCTGAATGAATACCTGGTATGAGTGTTTTATATGTTTTCTCTTACATGATAGAAGAATATTTTCTAGTGCCTGAGACAAAATTAATTCCTTTCCCCTGAATAACCTGTGTTTAGATAAAGGCTTTTTCCACTGAGAACCACAGCGTCTTACAACCGAAAGGAAACTTAATGGAAATTTAGCCTACCTCATTTATTTTGCAGATGAGGAGACTAATGGCTAAAAACAAGAGTTATCTCTGGCTATTTAGGGAACAGAGATATGGGGCTGCAAAATAGTTCTAATTCTGATTCCAGTGGTCGTACCCTTACAGCCTTTCTAAAGGCACAGAAAAACATGAGCAATGAAATTGCCCAACAGCAGGTTTTAAAATAAAGAGAGAATGATAAGTGAACCTGTTTCTTACTCAAATAAGGCCAGAGGAGACAGTTTGAATATCCCAGATATGGCTGACCTAAGGAACTGTGAATAAAAGGAGGGAAGAAAGGAATAAAACCGAGATAAGGAAAGAGCAGAGGGCAGGAAAGCAGAGGAAGGTCTAAGGGACACTTGTGGTGTTTAATCCTTCACTTTAAAGAGAATATTGCCAAGTCTGTGGGGTCAAAAACAAGTGCTGTACAACTTGGAAATTTCAGACAGCCTGAGGGCACCTAGAAATAACATCAGTTCAAGGAGAGAAATGAAATTCCTGTTGTCATCTTCCTAGAAAATCTCATGTGTGAGGTCATGATTGTGAGGTCAACCCTTACAGATTTTCTCAATTTGGTCCTTGTTTCTCCAGTTTTCCATGTTGCTTTTCCATGTTGTTCTGGAGTGTTTGCACATTTTACTGGGATAGTTTCTGGCAAGCTTATCCACTTTCACTGGGCCTATTATGAATCCTGTGGGATGGCTCTTCCAAGAGGCTCTGTGTGACCCCAGACAAGGAGCTCACTGAGAGGTTAAGATCTGTTCTTTTTTATCCTTTTACTTTACTTCTCTCTCTTCTCTTTCCCCCCTCCTCTCCTCTCCTCCTCTCTTTCCTCCTCTCTTTCCCCCTCCTTCTTTCTTTGTCTTTTCCTGTGGATTGAATTTTGTCCCCTAAATTTTATGTATTAGAGGCTTGGTCCCCACTGTGACTGTGAAGAGGGTGGGAAAGCCTATTATGGTAATTGAAAGGGGGCGCCTTGAAGAGGTGATTAGATTCTGAGGATCATGCCCTAATGAATGGATTAATAATGGTGGTCATGGGAGTGGTTCTGAGGACTTTAAAAGGAGAACACATGAGAGTCTCTCTCTCTCAGGTTCTGCAATCTTGCAATGTGATACCCTGTGTCACCGAAGCCACCACCAAGGAAGACCATCACCAGACTTTGGGCTTCCCAGTCTCAGAAACTAAGCAGTAAACCCCATTTTCTAACAAATTAACCAGTTCCATTGTATTCTGTTATAAGCAAGAGGAATGGACTAATACATCTTTGAACTGTGGAATAAGATTGTCCAAATCCTTCCCAAATGGTCTCATATGACTAAAATTCACTCTTTGGTTGACTAATGGTTTAAATTGTTTTGAGTGTTTCTCCCTCTCCTCCAGACAGAGAAGTTTTTGTCTACTCTGGGGATGGTGAATGGGGTATGGGTGATGAACAGGGAAAAGAAACTTTTTAAAAATTAAAAGCTAAAATGTGATCCCACAGTTCTCTGCGTATGTTGAGGTGGCACACACGGGGAGCATGGTCCATGGATCTTTCTGCCTAGAAGTCTGAACCAGGAGAAGTACAAAGGAGGTGAGCGTAAGAATAACAAGTTAATACTTCATGGTATCAGCCCAGCACATAGCATTGTTCTTAATTTCTTAAAAAAGGGTAACTGTATTTAGAGCTGAACTTTATACTATTTTCCAAATACACCGACAATTCCAATCTTGTCCAGAGAATGGAAGTTTAAATAACTTCTTTGTCTATTGAGTTTCCCAATGTGCTCAAGCCTTTCAGTTTGAAAATATTGAAATGATCTCCTTCTCTTGACCTTCAACTCTGTATTCTAAATATGTTTATCTTTGTTAGAAACTCTGAAGTAGGGTCCAGTTTAAGGATGTAGCAAGAGATTGCAGGTAGAGGCAGAGTCTGAAGGAAGCTGTGGACTCCTGATCAGTGCTATGAGAGAATGGGAAATGGCAGCTAATTCACACTTAAAGGGTTATGGAGGGCTTCCTGGAGGAAATGGTATTTAAAATAAGCTGGAAAGGATGAATAGAAGTGACACAATCTGGTGTCTGCTGAGGAAGGATAACTCTCCATGAGTCCAGGCAGCATAGGAAAATCAAGGCAACTTAAGGATGGCTCCGTGTTGGTATGGTTTGGGGTAGCTGATGAACTTACAAGGTTTCTTCTCTAGGGTGAAATATTTGGCCCATGAATGAAAGGTTTTCATGGTTGTGCTCCTACTTTGTGACCTTGCCTAGCTTTAGGGGTGAACCCCTGACCTAGGCTGAGCATTTCTAGTCCTAAATACCTGGAATTGCATAGTTTGAACTAAGATGTAATAATTGGAGGGAGATGGGAGTTCATTTGCTAGTGGCTGTGTTCTAGAAGGAATTTCACAAACACTGGGGTGAAAAGTACTGGGACTGTCCATTCATCTGTATCACAAGGTGTTGAACTCTTAGAGTTGGTGGTACATGCCAGTACTCTCCTAATCGATTCAGTTTGGGTGGTTGTTTTTACAATTTCCAGTTGGTTTCTTCTACATCTTAACTAATTAACTCCCCACAAATTTGCCTTTCAAAAACAGCCTATGTTACCAGAGATGTGATTCTTTCTCTGAGGTTAAGGATGTGGTTCTCAAACTTCAGATGACATCAGACTTCCCTGATTTATTAAAACACAGACTGATGTGACCCTCTCCCCTGCAGAGCTGCTGAGTCAGCAGGTCTGGGCTGGGGCAAGAGAATTTAAATTTTTATTTCTAACAAGTTCCCAAATGATGCTTATGCATCTAAAATTATGGTCAGGGAACCACTCATTTATGAAGTAATAACTTTGGAAGAATTTTGTAAAAATAAAAATATGCATGAAGTGTATTACACTTAAGTGTTTATATTTGTATAACATAAACGCCCAATGTCCAGACATTTAATACCTTAGCATTAATGAGGTAATATTCATTTTTAATGTGAAGATAGTTAGTTTGGGTATGGGGGTGGTGGTCATATGCCCTGGATTATCCTGATTATACTATTTCAAATAATTTTATCCCTTTCAATCAATATGGGGCATTATATGCATAATTAAGCAGAATTTAATATTTATGCACTTATGAGATATTTCATTTAAACACATTCACCAAACAATACAAAAATCTATTGTTAGACCAAAGGTCCCAGTTTTTTGTTCAAGGAACACCATCATTGTTGCATACAAGTAAAATTTGAGTAAAGGAAGAGGGAGAGAAAAGTTCAGAGGAAGGGGCTTTTCAAAAAGTCTGCTTTTTAGGGCTTTCCAACTGATTAAGCCAGCCCCATCCCAGGCTATTCAGGATAATCTCCCTTAATTAAAGTCAACTGAGTAGGGACTAATTAAATCTGCAAAATCCTTTCTCAGCAACATGCAGATTAGTTTTTGATTGAACAACTGGGAACTATAGCCAAGTTGACACATCAAAAAAGTTGTTACAAAGGGTATGGACTGTCTTCAGAGGGGGAGTGCCAGGAATGGTGGTTTTGAGGGTCAGGAACAGAAATATTTTCTGTTTTTCAGTTCTGAGTATGCTCTGTATTCAGGCATTGTCTCCTAATAGACTTGGAGAGAGAGAGAAGAAAAAAATAAAATCCCTTAAGAATTGTTTCTGCAAATGTGTGAAAGTTGAAAGCAAAGAGAAAAAGTTGTTTTCAGGAACTAGGAGCTGGATCACCTTTAGAAAGAAAATCAGCTGCCTCTAGCAAAGTGAGATTGCAGTATTGTCCTGGATGGTGATTGGCACTGGTAAATTTATTACCAGCATGGCAGGGAAGATACTAAAGACAAAAGGTTTTATCTCTCTGTAAGTCAGTAAAGGCAGCCTTGGCCGCGCAGTTGAGAAGCATGAGCCTGGATGGGAATGTCACCTGCCCTTTGGTCTCTGAGCATGTTGGACAGGTGGATCACAGTTGATTTTAGCATATCATGAAAATGTCTATGGGTCCGAGGGAGGTTTTGTGGGATATTAACTAAAGATCCAGACTTCATTTAAAATTTCATGATTGTCAAGGAATTGATTCTTAGCAATGTCAAGTAAACTCCTAAGAACAATTTAATTTTCATCTCAGAGAGTCAGAAATTAATGCAGCATTCATGACAGCCAGAGTGGATAATTGTGTGCTTGGTAAGAATCCACTGTAAGAGCCTAGAGTGGTTAACAGATAAATGCTATTATCGAAGGACAGGAGAAAACACTACTTACATAAAGTACACCTTTCAGAGGAAAACTACCTGAGAAGGGGTGGAGTCCACATGAAAAACTTCAAATTATAGCTCATATGAAGGAAAATAATCCAGCAGGGTTAGAGTGATGGGAAAGTAGCACTGCCCATCTCCTCATTCGGAGCCTTTTCCTTCTTGGTCTCATATTATAGCCTCCAGATTTTATGCCCTCATTTTAATGCCCTTTGGGTACTGAAAGGTCTTGAAAGGTCTTTCTCAAGTGTTACTGGTCAGGTTTTTGGTCTGCCATTGATTTTTTTACTTCCCAAGTTTCTTCTTGTAAAACTTACCTCTCTTATGGGTAATACTCTCAGAAATCTTTTTTTAATGTATTACATTTTTTTATTGAAACATAATTGATTATACATATTTGTGGGGTACAGAGTCGAATATCAATACCTGTGTACAATGTGTGATGACCAAATCAGGAGAATTAGTATAATCATCATTACAAAATGTAATTATTTCTTTGTGCTGGGGACATTCAACCTCCTCTCTTCTAGTCATTTGATAATATATAGTAAATTAATGTTAATTATAGATGCCTAGCTCAATTGTACATGAATAGAACTTATTTTTCCTAACTAGCTGTTTTGTGTACAGTGATCAATATCTCACTATCTCTCTTCCCCCTCCCTCATTCCACCTCTAGTAATCTCTGACATCTGAGAGATGTTCTGTGTTGGTGCTGACTGTGGAATTCATTCATTGGTGGTAGATTATAAAATATAACATCAAGTTTCTCCTGGTTTAATATGGAAATTTAACTGTCCTCCTCAACCCCATCCCCTATTCCTTCCTGCAGAGGAAGAATGGGATGCAGGTATTTCCTTACATTTGTTGGAAAAGAGAACTGATTTTTTGGCTGCTTGTGATGGAGTTTGATGGGCATCCTAGAATGGATGAATAGTTGTTACTGTTTTTGCATACCTGAGTTTCATTCCCATTATATTTACAAATTGGAGGTCTAAAGTCATCCCTCAGTATCCAAGGGATGTTGGTTCTAGGATGCCTGTGGATACCAAAATCCATGGATGTTCAAGTCCCTTATATAAAATGGTGTAGTATTTGCACATAATCTATGGCCCACTCTCCTGTATACTTTAAATCATCTCTAAATTACTTATAATACCTAATATAATGTAAATAGTTGTTATACTATATTGTTTTAAAAATTTTATTATTATTTATGGTTGTGTTATTTTTATTTTTATTTTTTAAAAATATTTTTGATCTGCAGTTGGTTGAATCCACAGATGCAGAACCCATGGATATAGAGGGCTGACTGTATTTTCCAACATTAAAAAAAATGATACTAAAACCAAGGCTCATAAAAGTCATGTGAGTTTCCCAGGATAAATAATCCTGAGGGTTTTAATATATACTACTTAGAAGTATGAGAACTTAATGTACGTAAATGAATAGCTCCTTGTGGGCTTCCAGGCAATCACATGACTGGTGATTGTAACATCTGGGGGCCCATTCTGTCTTACCTTAAGTCACATAAACATGCAACCACTTCTCCATACCTCAATAGACTTGCTTTGTTACGAAGAGGCATTATATTAATAGGAATGAAAAAATAGGATGCATTTACTTCAACATGCAGCATCTCTCAATTTTATCACCTTTTGGGTTAACCAAATGCTAAATGTTTAATTGATGCATAAAGCAATGGAATTCTACTGAACAGTATGATCTTGGACAAGTCATTTAATTTATCTGTATTGGGTTACTTACAAAACAAACAGGTTAAATTAGATTATCTCTGAAACTAAGGTTCTGTGATGATCTTCCAGCTTATTTCCCAGAGATGTTCAATATACATCTGTGTGAAGTAAGATCTAAGTTGGATGTTTTGTTTTTGCTGTGGAGATGCAAAACCAACAATGATTCTGACAGAATGATTAGCATCTCTGAAAGATTAATTATGCCAAGATTTATTTACACACAAGCAAAGGACTGTTTAGTCACTCTGGACAATTATGCTCATTATATTCAAGTGGTATTATCACAGAGGGAACTGCAGGTTTTGATCTTTCCTAAGAGATTTAAATAGCGGGGCTTATAATTCCCTATCAAATCATGACTAGCAATAAGATAAAGTTCAGAGGCTCAAAAATTACCATAAGAGCAGAGAAAGGAATCTGTAGCAAATCAATAAGTTAATGAGATGCTTGATGCAGGAGTGTGCATTTTCTAAGAAAATCCATCCTTGTGGATGGTACTTACCCTGAACCTAGAGAAATGATGAGAGTCTTGGAGCTTTCCTGCTGGCTAATCCGCCAGAGGACCAGCTCACCTATCCCTCAGATGTTAGTTCCTGCTTCTTTCTTTTTCAGCTGCAATTGTTTACATTCCTCTGCCTGGCTGTCTTTCCAGGATCATCCTATGCATATATTTTCCTTAACTTTCTCCTGCCCTGCTGTACTTGAAGTAAGCCTAACAATTCTCTTTGACTGTTATTTGTTTATATTGCTGAGGACTATGGGAAAACATATGGGGATTGACAAAAGCACCGAATCCTAAAGAAAAAATCTCAAAATATACTGATATGATTTTCTCCAGAATTCTCTGAACTGTAAACAGGACTACATATACATGCTGGTAGCCTCCTTTGCAAACTCCTTCCATGGATACAGATGCTCCTCACTTACAATGGAATAAACCCATGAGTTTCTCAAAAAACTCATCATAAATAGAAAATATCGTTAAGCTGAAAATAAATTTAATACACCTAACCTACCAAATATCACAGTTTAGCTTAGTGATAGAGTTTGGAAGTGTTGTCCCCCCAAAACCGATGTGGAAATCTGATCCCCAATGTGGCAGTGTTGAGAACAGTTTGGGTCATGGAGGCGGATCCCTCATGAATGGATTAATGCTTGCCCTGGGGGTAGGGGGGCCTGAGTGAGATCTTGCTCTGTTAGTTCTCCTGAGAGCTGGTTGTTTAAAAGGAGCTTGACACTTCCCCCTTCTCTCTCTCTTGCTTTCTCTCACCATGTGATCTGCTTATACTTGGCTACCTGCTGCTTTCTGCCATGAGTAGAAGCAGCTTGAGGCCTGTGACAGATGCAGCTGTCTCAGAATCATGAGCCAAATAAACCTCTGTTTTTATAAATTACCCAGTTTCAGGTATTCTGTTATAGCAACACAAAATGGACTAATACACTTAGCCTACCTAAGTGTTCTCAAAATACTTACATTAGCTTATAGTTGGGCAAAAACATCTAACACAAAGCCTATTTTATAGTAGTGTTGAATATCTAATGTAATTTATTGAATACTGCACTAAAAGTGAAAAACAGAATGGTGGCATGAGTATTTGAAGTATGATTTCTACTGAATGCTATCATTTTCACACCATCATAAAATCAAAAAATTGTAAGTTGAACCATCACAAATCAGGGACCATCTGTATTCCTTACTTCTTATGTTAATGTTTTTTCCCCACTCCCAGTCCTATCTATGTTGGGCACTAGCACAGTTTGCTCGAAGTCAGCCTAAGGTTCAGCAGGTCTCGCAGTGTTGTACCCTGGACTGTGCAAGTCTTGCCTTCCTCTATTTCTTTCTGATTTTCCTTTAGGCTAATTTTTTAGTGACCTTTAGTCCAAATGGCATGTCCAAAGGAGAGGTGCCCTTTATCATATATTCATGCTTGGGTTAATTTTTAGGTTATAATTTCCTTTCTTCATCTTGATTCTTGAGGATGCCAAGTTCTTTCTCACTGGTTCCTAGTTTCAGTTCTTGGTTCAGGTTGAAACTTCTCTACAGGTCATCTGAACTTCAGGTGAGAAGTTCTTTTTAGTAGTGTGTTGGAAATGTTTAAGAACTAGCTCTTAGAAGAAAGAACAACCTGATTTCTAATATTTGCTGATTTTCATGGTGTAAATACTCCCAATTGTGGCTGATCTCAAACTCCCAAAGTGATGAATTGGGAAAAGATGCACGTAACTGGCTCTCCTAGCTGGCTCCAGCACCCCACTAACCAGTTCTCTTTTTAACTAATTTATGGAATACAGCAGTGTGGCACGGCACAAAGAGAAAGCAGCTTTATTCTTTCTCATCACTGCTTCTTTAAAATTGTTGTCATTTTTTTTCTCCCTCATGCCTGGGAGAAATGTCAGGCAGATCCTATTAATTTCTCTGGTGACTTTTTAATATTGAAATATCAACTGAAGTCAAACACAACTGCTCATTCAAGTTAAAACTTCTTCCCTAGTCCTGCTTGGAATTGCCCTAGTCTGTAAACCTACTGTCAAGCAGAGCACTGTGCACCTCTTTCCAATGCCAGGGGAGGACTCCAACTACCTGGGGGAGAGCACAGATCCTCACAACACCAGCCACCTGGAACAGAAGTCCAAACACTTCTGTCCACGGTATCTTGGATCGGAGTTGCCAAGGGAAACCTAACATAGTGAGGCATTGGATGGAACAGGCTTTTCCCCACACAGAGAAGTGAGAGAGTGAGAGCAGCTCCTGCAATATGTGTAGGTCCCGCATGGCTTGTGGGTCCCCTGGCAGCCCAGGCAGGGCAAATGGGCTTCACATACCCTTCTTGTGCTGCAGTAGATGGACCGTGACCCCTCTCTTGTGAAGTCTGAAATACTGAATGCTGGAAAACTCATGTGGAAATCTGATCACCAATGTGTCAGTGTTGGGAGCTGTTTGAGTCATGGGGGCAGATCCTCATGAATAGATTAATGCTCTCCCTGGGTGGTGGGGGTAGTGAGTAAGTTCTTGATCTATTAATTACTGCAAGAGCTGGTTGTTTAAAAGACACTGGCACCTCCCTCTGATCTTGCTTCCTCTTGCCATGTGATCTGCTTGTACCCACCAGCTGCCTGCTACTTTCTGCCATGAGTAGAAGCAGCCTGAGGCCTGTGCCAGATGCAGCTGTCCCAGAATGTGAGCCACATAAACCTCTGTTCTTTATAATTTACTCAGTTTCAGATATTCTATTATAGCAACACAAAAACAGACTAATACAACCTCCAATTCCAGTTTTCTGGCACAGAGATTCCTCTCCCCACTGGCTGTGCCTTTCCCCCTCACGTCCTAGAGGCTGCCCCCCAGCCAGCTGCTCTCTTCACTGTGGTCCTAGTCAACTCTGCACATGCAGACAACTGCCAATAAGACCTTGCATTCCGGCCCTGCCTGTGGTGGGCTGCTGCAACTGGTCTCTCCCCTTTGAACTGTCTTGAATAAGGCTAGTACCTTCCTTGCAGTTTAGGGGACACATGTCCTCTGACTGGTTGCTGTAAAGCCATCTTCCCTCCACTACCAGCCACAGCACAGAATGCCTGAAGCATTCCCTGGTCTCCAATCTCTTCAACCTCCTCACCAGGGTCTCCTTTCAAATATTTCTTCCTTTTGAACTCATAATTCCATTCCTGGGAATCAGTCCTAAAGAACTAACCCCAAATAATGAAAAAGCTTTCTGCTCAAGGATGTTCTTCTCATCTCCTTTCAGCGTTCTCTAATTTTAGCCATGCCTTTGCAAATCTTACATAGATGCCACTTTAAAATTATGAAGGTATCTGGTAGAGAATGTTCTCCATTTAGGGTCTCAGGTGAAAATGGGAGATAGGAAGAGTTACATTTTAATATCCTGTGACATATCCTTTCTTGAATTCCACCAGAGACTTCATTATTAAGTCTGTATTCCCCACATTCTTTTCTCTAGCTAGAGTAATTCCCTTCTGTGACTTTTTGTATCTTTACAGTTATTTTCTGGTGGCAGTCTTTTGCAGCACTTCAAATGTTTACTACATATACCGGCTTTCTGGTTTATTTAAAAATGTTGCAACTCTCCCCCCACTTTTTTTCATTTTTAGCCCGTACCCTGGGGTTGCCAGAATATTTTATTTTCTTCTTTTTATAAACAGATCTGATATCAAAGTTATTAAAATTAATCTTCAGATAATATGTTATTATCTTGTACATTTTATGTATTACAATTCATTATAAATTAAAATGGGAGTGTTTTTGGACAGGTTTCCACCCATGGGAAATTTTCATAATCTAACATATAGCAAGGATGTCAGCTAGTTAGAGTCAATTGAAGTGCTCAAAGAAGTCATTGAAACTGTACTTTTGATTTTAATAATTCATTTATGGTTTCAATAAATGGCATTTTACATGTAATATTGCAAATGGATTTCATTTTAAGCACTCTTTATATATGGAACTTATGAATTACAAAATAATCTTTTATTTTAAACCAAAATACTTTACATCTTATAGGGACATATCATTAATTTTATTTGAAATAACTTGCTTTGGAGAACATTAAAAAATTCAGTTCCTCTTAAATTAATTGATTTGTAGCCTCAGGATTATATATGTACCAGTCTGGCTGGTACAGTGAAATAATAAACATATACTAGTATAAAGGCTTATTAAATATATGAAGGTATCAAGCAAGTAATAATATTAGAAACTTAAAATTTGTTAGGATTATATTACATTAATGTATTATATGATATGTTTATATATTATAAATGGGTTAAGTATTCTATTATTAGAAACCCTGGGCTGGCCGACTAGCTCGGCTGGTTAGAGCACCGTCTTGTAACACCAAGGTCAAGAGTTCCTCTTGCTGGCCAGCTGCCAAAAGAAAAAAAAAAAAAAGAAACCCTAAATAAGTTCAAACACAAAACTATTAAATTTTATAAAAGTGTAAATAATGAGGCTGAATATAAGTTAAATACAAAAATATTTGATTAGCTTTTCTTGGTAACCCTATAACTGCTTAGATTACATAGTATAATAAGAAAAAGAGTCCATGAACATGAACAACACAAATCTAAAATTATTAGAAATAACCTGAATGATAAACGAGCAGCATCCACATAAAAAACCATAAGAGATTACCAAATGACCGAAAATAAAATTTTAACAGATGAAAGATGTACTATTTTATTGGTTGGTAGGGTTAAACACCATAAAATTGTTAACTTGTCTCAAATTAATTTGTCATTTTAATGTAATTATTCAAATTCCTGATGGGATTCTTTTGACAAAAACTTTGTAAAAAAAAGTAATGAAACTCTGTAAAAAGAATAAAACATTCTTTTCTTCTAAAAAAAATATTAATGAGTGGTGAGGAAATGTACCGTACATTAATAAGTATTACGAAGCTAGGATTCTTTAAGCAATGTAGGCATGATAAAGTCTAATCGTCAGAACTAAATAGCTCAGATGAACTCTATGTTATGTCAGCTTCCATATATGGTAAAGGAGGCACCATAAACAGATGGTTAAAGGAAGTAATATCTAATAAGTGGTGTTGGAACAATTGGTTATCTGTTTATAAAAAAGATACCTTTGAATTCTTATCCCTTACCATACCCCCCCAAAAAAAATCTATGAGAATAAAGAGACTAATATAAAAATCATATAATTTCAAAAGTTTAGAAGAAAACTATTAAAGATCTGGGTAGAGGAAGACTTACTAAAATTAAAAATAATGGAAAAGCCATAAAGGGTATAATGGAGTGGGCATGTGCCCCACACATTATAGAGGGTGTGCAAATTGTTGGAAGACTTTTGGAAAAAATTTTGGTAACATATACCAAAAACTTTCAAATATTTCTTCCCTTTGAACTAATAACTCTATTCCTGGGAATCAATAATAAAGAACTAAGCTGACATAATGAACAAGCTTTCTGTTTTGAGATATCCTTTTCATGCTTTATGTGATAGTTAAAATTGGAAACCGTTTTAACATAACACATAGTAAAACTGTTAAATAAAGTCAGGTACCACCACTCAGTGAGATAGTATGTAATTTTTTAAAAATGATTTTGTAAAAATTTATAATAGGAGAAATGTTCATGCCATAATATTAATAAAGCAAGGCACTTTCATTATATATATGAATGTATATAAGTTCCTATATATGAATGATTATAATTAAATTACATAAAGACAGAAAAAAACCAAATTCCATTTAGATAAATGAAAATCGTTCACCAAATGTTAACATTGATACTGTTTTGGTTAGTAGGAGTGCAGTTGATGTCTTTCTCCTATATTTGTCTGTTATTTTCCACAATGAACATGTAGTACTTTTAGAATAGACAAAACAAGAAAGTTTTGAAAAGTAGCGTGCCCACATGTAATGGTTTCCCTCTATTGATTTACATAAATGTGTGATTTTATTAAGCAGAAATCCATTAGCACAAAATCCACTTCCTATTACATTTGTCACTTCAGGCAGTTATTAAGAATCTTTTCCACCTTAAAGAACATAAATCTGTTTCTTTAGTTCTGCAGCCTAAGTTAAAAGGTGGGATAAGTGCTAACATTTCTCTTTTTAAGAAAGACTGTCAGTTTCACTGCAGACTCTCTACCTAGCACTGCAAATGTCACTGGGAAATTGTAGTTTTTAACCTAAAAGCTTAAAATCTAAATTATATGGATAAATCAGTTTAGATTCATGAATAATATGAAAAGGTCTTTTAATCATTAAAAGCCTGGACAATAAAATGAATCACTTTGAGGTTGGCTATTTCTGTAGAAGATGAGATTCCCCCTCCACCCCCGAAATATCTGAAAGAGTGAATGTTGCAGCTGGAAATCATTCCAACAGTGCAGGAAAAAATAGAGCTATAAATAGGATGAAGAGACAAGTGGGCGATTAGGAAATGGTGGAACAAACTGAAGGCAACAATAGAGGCTGGAAAAGCATCAGCAGTGGATGCAAAACAGGAATCTGAAAATGTTCTCTAAAGGCCTATACAAGCAGAGAGAAAAGAGACGCTCCATAATGTATGAACCCATGTGATTTTCAGACATCTGGTTTTATGTTCTGTAAAAGAACATTGTAAGTTTGGGCCATTGGAAATAATCTTTTGCTGCCATTTCAAGAATAATAACATGAATAGTTTTTAGTAGTAAGAATTAATAATCTTAAAATCCTCAGATTCTAATAATTGATCCTGAAAAATATAGTTTTCACAACTGGAACTGCATACCTACACATTGGTAGACACTACATATTGTTAAAAATTAATCCTAGCAAAGGAGTGATACTTTTAAGGAGTCAACCTAAAAATACAGACAAGAGAGCCAAAAAACTGGAACAGTCTAATATCAAGAGTACCTGAAACTAGCTTATCGTTTAGTTTTTTTCAAAAAAGCTTTTACATGCAAAGTCTACAAATTTTAACTCATTCTACAACTTTGACATACAGAAGTAAACAATTATTTTTCCTATAACTGAGTTCCCCTTCCTCTTGAGAATTCACCTGCTGTTTAGTGGGGAAAAAGTGATCTAAATGTGCAAGCCAGTTTAAAACATAGGCCAAATGGATGAGTTAATCTTTTTTTTTTTGCTTTTTGCTTTTGATGGCTGGCTGGTAAGTATAGATGGGCCTTCTAAACAGCATTGGAACTCTGTTGTGTAATAGTTTTTAGTTTCTTAAGAGAGCATTCTCTCCCTAAAATGGAGTTTAGGCACATAGAGGGAGGCTTGCTTGTCCTTGTGGCAAAGGGAGAGGACTGGTTTGGATCAATCCTTGGTTCTGTCCTGGATGCTGTATGCCAGTTTTTGGCAAGATTTCCCTCTTCCTTTGGGGCCTTTTGCACCATGTCTTTCTCAGATGGCTACATTGGTAGCTAGAGAAGTCCCAGACCCTTTTAATGGCTTAGGCAGTGTCACAGGAATGGCTTGTCATTTCCCCCTCAGTTCTCAATGGCACAAGTTTTTGTCTGATTAAATTATTTCCTCAAACTAAATATTTATATGCCTATGTATATGTTGTGTGTGTGCATGTGTGCTTACATTTGTGTTTTGTGGGAATAAATAAGATGGGAGGAGAAAGCAGAGGTAGTAAAATATATTTAGTGTCTATGAAGTCCCAGTTACAAATATGTATACATATATATTTGTATGTATGTATATATGTGTGTGTGTGTGTGTGTATATATATGCATATAAAAATATCTGCTTGCACCATGGCAGGGTAGGAGGCTGCCGAAAGGTACTTTCCACATCCCTTATGCTCAGTATTACTGCTAAAAGAATGGATGGACACCTTTCCAATCACACAAACAGTACCATCCTGTAACTCGGCTCAACCATCTTCGCAAAATGGGGTACACACTATGCACATTACCACATGTGTTATCTCATTTAATCTTTTTCTCCAGCTTTTAAATTTTAATACCTTCTACCTTCTAACATACAGGAAAGTTGAGAAACTAGTACAATGGATTTAATGCTCAATACCACTTCTTTTTCCATGGTTTTTTCACTCTCAAGTTTTAAATTTTGATATTTCTACTAGTTGGCTGGATTTTATGGTCATTAAAAAGGTATTCATGGATGCTTTAATTACCTCATTTCTTTTATGTTCAAGAATGTCTACCTGTGCTTTTATATATGAACAACCTTGTGGCTGAAGATAATTCTCTTGGGGGACCATTTTCTTTTCCTTATGGAACTCAATAGACATTGTTCCATCATCATTTGGCATTCACTGGTGTGGTGGGTAAGTATAAGGGAATCATAATTTTTTCTTCTGTGGATGATTTGCACTATTGGCCTGGATTTCTGTGTTGTTCTTTATTCTTGATGTGTGTTAGTCTGGTAGGTGTGTCTTAGTGTTGAAGGTCCTCTCTCACATTTGATGTGCTCAATCATGATATGCTTCTTCACTTTTACACATCAGTTTTTGTTTGAATTTTAGGGTACATTTTTTCTGGTATTATAACTTGCAACATATTTTTTTTTTAGTTCTATTTGTTGGATTCTTTGCCTGAGCAGCACCAATTCTTCTTAAGATTGATTATCTTTGTCCTTCATATAATTTAGCTGCTCTCTAATTCTTGGAATGACTCTGTCTTTTTATCTGCATTCACTGTGTTTATTTGCAACTTTTCACATGTCAGTAATTTGCTCTTTAGCAATGTCTATTCAGTTTTTGTCAGGTCGAGTATAATTTTTAGTTCAGAAATGATGTTGATTTGAGGATCAGTTTATTACCTTAGCCATGTAGTATCCCTTTTCATCTCATTCTACCCTTTTAGCGTTTTACTGTATCTGTTTAACAATTAAAGTGAAGTGTTATCATAACACAATTGTACAGAAATTTCTCTCTGTTTGCTGAGTAATTTTTCCTTATAGATTTTTTTTTTTATATTCTGCTCCTTTTACTATTCCCACCCTTTCAGCTGTCACATGTTTGCATAGTTGCCATGTTATTTCTTTTCATCTTGCTTATGATTTGGCAGTTCTGTGCTGCCATTCTGTTTGATCGGATATAAAGCCAGTGACTTCTCAACCCTCTCCCTGTCATGTTGGAGAAGAGCTTGTTTTTCTCTCCAACCTGAAGGAAAAGACAGAGGAGAAGAAAGGTCAGCTGAGGATCTCTCTTTCAGGATGCTTAGGATCTACCATGCCTTCAGGATTTTAATGTACATGTTCAATATGTCTAGCTAGGAGGCAAATCATATTTCCACAGGGAGGTGGGGAGGGGTCCTGAGCTTCAGTTTGTCTTCAGTAGAGGAGGTAGTTCTGGAGCTTTCATTTTCATGTGAGATAGTTACCCACGTTGTCTGCCATCTCCATTTAACTTACTCCACCCCAGGAACTGTTCCATTATTCTTCTGTTAAAAGAGAAAAAAATATGGATACATATTTAGTCTACTTCTGTTCAAATTTGGGGGTATTAGAGAAGAATTTCTGAACTTAGTAAACTGACTGACACTCCTTCTGGGACAGGGTGGCATCCAATAGGAGGGGAGTAGTTAGAAATAAAGCTTGGCTGTGCCTCTCCTCTCTACCCCAGAATGCATGATCCCCTATAACTTCCCTTCCATTTCTTTTAAAACTGCACATGCCTAGTTAATTCCTTTTCCTTTTGTTGGTTGCTGTAGCTCTTTTTTGCTCACTTGCTTTTATATCAGGGGAGGAAAATTCTGTGATGCTGTTTAAATTTGTTGTGTTAATCAGAGACACTACTAAACATGTTAATAATGATGCTGCAAGGAGGGTATTAGCATTCCCATGCTGCAGAGCAACAAACAAGGCCCAGGGTTGTTAAGTACTGTGCTGTGGACGTGTAAATGGATAAGTGGAAGGACTATAAGTAACGCTTGTTCCTTTCCATTCCAAACAATTGCTTTTTATAGTAGAGTCCCTTAAACACACAGTTAAGTAGTTCATTAATTAAACACACACACACACCCACACACACACATATGTAGTTTTACTGTGCTTGGCATGTTTTGAAAATTATGAGATGAAGGGTCATTGGAAGAAGAGCTACAAGCTTACCACTCTTTGTTCAACAGGCACATTCACAAATGGGTGTGTTAAATTAAGTGTTGTAGATGGAATAATATTTAAAATGCACAATTGTGTTCACTATTTAAAATAACTCTGTATAATGCTGATGGGTGGGAGTGGAGAGAGTGAGGAGGAAGGAAGGATTCGGTAAGGGGACGCGAAAATCAACTACATTGTATATTGATAAAATAAAATAATATAATATAAAAAAAACTAAAAGAAAAAAATAATAAAAATAACCCTGTATAAGACATCCCCCAAATTAAAGAAAGACTTAGTAATTTGACTTTTAAAATATGCATTTTTTTGGTTTTTTTTTGTTTTTAGAGAGAAGCTCACCCATATCAGAAGTTATCAAAAGGCTTTGTAAAACCTCCCTTGGAGGCTTGGAGGGATTTAAACCAGAATGAAATTTCATCTTGCTATAATGTTTTATGGGACATTGGAGACCAGGGAAAAGGACTTCACCGATATGTTCTAGGTCTATAATTCCTTTAGAAAGCATGTCTCAAGCTTTTAGGTTTTCATTTGTCTGGGCAGCACTATTTTTTTCCCCCATATTTATTCACTTATCTCATGTGAATTCTAGCTCAACAGCTCTGCAAAGAAAAACAGTCTTCCAAATAAATACAGAGCATTTGTCCAGCTGAAAATTGTGCTTTGTGTTGATGGAGTGTCCTCTGATCCACGCAATGGGGTACCATACATGGTGCAATTCTCTTTTACTGTTGACAGCCCATGGTGATCATTCTGCAGTATGGATCTATTCCTACTTTTCTGATGTCATTTTCTATAGATGTTTATGTGTTTGTCCCCCACTTATACTGGGCATTGGGGCACTTGTTCACAAGAATATGACAGGACTTAATGTCTTTATTTTTTATTTTTATGTTTTGCCAAAGATACAAAGTTTTGTTTTGTTCTTTTCTCTTGATTTGCACTCAGCTGTTCTGGGTGTAATGTGTAGAGAGTTCTATTTTAGTGCCTGAGTCTTATTTGTATGCTTATTTCTTTAATCTTCTAGTTCAATGATTCTTATACTACACTGCACATAAATATTGCCTAGGATGCTTGTTAAAAAATAGCAGAGACCCACCATTAAAAATTATGATTTAGAAGGATGGGGGTAGGACCTAGGAATTTGCATTTTAATAAGTGTGTCCCCAACCCCCAGCTGATTCTAGGGAAGGTAGTCCATAGACCACACTTTTATAAACTTAGATCATTCAATAGCTGGAATTTGGTCAGTCAAGGGGCATTTCCTTAGTCTGATTATCAGAGATGTAACTGTCCATCGTGTTTCACAATAGCCCTAATGGATAGAACACTTGATATAAAATGGCGCTCTAAGACATATAAGAAAGAATGCAGAATTTAAGATAGGAATGTTAGAGGTAGACATTTGAATAAATAACTTTATCTAGTTAGCTCTTCAGCAACTTGTGCTAGAAAATGTGCAAAGGCAGTGTTAAAATCTTAGGATCCTTCTGATTTGAAAGAACAGCTTTTCACTGTTTTTTCCTGTTTTATCTGGGCCCTTAATGGATTGTATGCTACCTACCCACACTGGTGACAGTAATCTTCTTTACTCAATCTGCTGATTTAAATGCTAATCTTTTCTGGAAATACTCTTACAGACACACCCAGAAATAACATTTTACCGACTATCTGGGCATCCCTCAGTCCATCAAGTTGACACCTAAAATTAACCATCACACAGGAGGCCTTTAAAAAGTTTTTTCGTGAAGCTCAATTATGATGATTTGTGGACAAGCTCTCTGAAAAACATAAATTTTGATACATTTGAAGAATTTAACCATCATTGATGTTTTTTTGCTGTGAAGACAAGCAATATGAGACAATCTTGCTGTGCTTGACATTTTAATGACTGGGAAATCAGGGTTACTTATGGCGATTTTACTTGTAATCTTTAATCCTGTACCTGCCTCTTATCTTTTCCCCCTTCTCTTACATTCAGTACATCTGAGGCTGCTTTGAGTTTCCCTGCCCTGCCTTATCTATTGACAATGTCTGCCAAGAACAACTCACCTTTCTGTTCTTTCGGGGAGAATATATCAGACATTATTCTCTGGAGCCCACGTTTGTTTATTTATTATTTCTCTGTGTAGACCTCGCAAAATGGGAGCCAGATCTCTTTTGTAGATTCAGCAAAAGGTAGTTGGGCAAATTTATCATTAGAAATTTATTCTACAGGGAGCCTATTTTTTTGCTGACTCTGTTGGTTGCTTTGAACTCAGGTTTTACTGCCAGAGCTTGACTTATTAAGACCATTGAGAAGCACTGGGAAACATCATTCTGCATACTTATTCAACAATTCATATCACACATCCCCACAGTTCAGTGTGTCAAGCTTCTTTGTTTTGAACTTAACCTGAGTGATTTTAATGACTAGCCATATTGGCCTAGCATGTGATTTACAGATGAATCAATACATCTGCACAGCAAAGAGTTGGTTGCCTTTTTACTTCTGCCTTCCCTAAGTGAAAACAAATATTAAGGTGTCCTAAAGAAGAATTGAAAGTGTGCCACCATTTATTTTCTGTCTGTCACTAAAGCACCTTTGGATTGGGGATTGCATTGCCCAGGCATTTGAATAACCTGCGTTTATTAATCTCTGGAGATAAGTGGGAAACTAGAAAAGGATGAACATACAATCAATATAAGACAATTTGGGGGCCTAACAAAGTGGATGAAATTATATTTATCGGGGGGGGCAGCTGTGTAATTCACAGGCACAGATGCCCACATTCATCTGTGACACTGAGTCAGTTTTCTAATGAGTGCTGTCTTCCCCAAGGTTCCTTCACACTCAAATTTCAGAGTCTCCATCCACAATTCTGGGAAAGGTGATGTTACACTTGTCTCATTCAATAAAGATGAGAAAGGGTGGGGTGGGGGGTGCCACGAGTTATGGTTCCAAATGTCTAATGCTGGTCTTATATTCCTTTATTAAGTATGCCAGGAAGAAAACGTAACAGTTTTATTTATTTCACAGCCATCAGATACATTAAAATCCATGAGTCATGGTAAATTTTTAAGCAATTATTGATTGTGTTGTGGTGAACATCAAGATATATTTACTTTTACCACAGTTTCTGAAGGCATAATAAATCTCGATGTTTACTGGAACACACGTGTTGATCTCAGTGTGTGTGTGTGTGTTCATATATCTCAATACTCAGATGTTTATTTTATATTCCTTCTGAACATCTTTGTAAAAAACAATTTTTCCTCTAAGATCTTTTATTTTTTGGCTCATTTGTTCATCAGTTCTTCCTTTATTCTTTAAAATTTTAATCTCATTTATTCTTCCCCTGCTTGATAATGGAAAGAAAAACTGTGGCTTCAGAAGAAATCTGTTTGCCATTAATGAAGCAGTTGGGGGCCAGTTTTCCTGATAAGCTTGTCATGAATTGCAAAGTGGGTATTACTTGCTATCTCCAGCCATGTCAGGGTTTAATGGAACAACAAGAAGGTTGAAGACTTTCACTCTCCAAATCCATTCAAGAATGCTCTGTTGCAGCATCTGTCAGATCAGTACTAAATCAGGGATGACGTTTGAGAATCCACCTTATTTAACCCCAATCTTTTTTTCAATTACGTGATGCACATAGACAAACAGGTCAAACTTGCATTTAGACAAAGTTAAATAATCAACTGCATAATACAATTTAATGGGTACAAAAACAAAAGCAAAAATTTTCTTATTGTCCCCATAATAGCTTAAATATTACCAGCAGAAATTAAAGTATCCTGTTAGTAAATTCAAATTGTTCCTGGATAAATTACAATATCAATGAGCTCACCAGTAACCATTTATTGAATATCTATTATATGTCTAGTTCTCTGCTATCTTCTGGTGTCAATACTTATCTGGTTTACTCTTTGCTTCTTAGGTTCTTATCTGTGTTCCATGTTTCTTTAAACTAGCTGATGTTCCTTATATATTAACTGGCTACTCTGTAACCAGTGGGGCAAATGAAGTAGTGCCCATTTAATCAGTGGAGTTTTTCCTTCCAGCTAGAAAAGCGTGTTTCATCTAGAAAATGGGTGATTTGATCGCATGTGAGGAAGTGAGAAGGGATAAATTTAAAGTACAGCAAATTGCCACTGTGTGTGTGTGTTTGTGTGTGTGTGTGTATATGGATATGGATATGGATATGTGTGTGTGTGTGTGTGTGTGTGTATGGATATGGATATGGATATGGATATGGATATATGTGTGTGTGTGTGTGTGTGTGTGTGTGTGTGTGTATGTGCATGACCTCTTGTATATGTACTTGTATATCTGAGGCTAGGTAGAAAGCAATAATTTACCATGAAACAATTTGGTAGGGCTGATGTTCCTGGGGAAATTTCTAGCCAATTACAGACTGATTATCAACTGAGCATTCTGATTCCCAGGGGAGAAAGTGGTCAAGAAAAGAGAAAGATATTGCAAACATGACAAAATCAATCTTTCTCACTAAAACAATCGCTCTCACTGATCAGTCCTTCAGAGTGTTTTATATGGTGGCAAGGAAAAAAAGTGCCAGGCAGAAAGAATTGGTTCTGGCAAAAGAGAGAAAGCTTTAATTTGATAGAGACAGTATGACAAGAACCAAGTCCTCTTTTCAAGAACACTAATGTTTAAATGCTCTGCACAGTATTTAAAGCTAATGTGGAGAAAAATAACAGCTCCCACCCTGTTGATGCATATTTAAAACTAAGAACTTAAAACATGAGATTTTATGTTCAAATTGTTTTTGTTGCTCTACTTTAAGTCACTGTGATTCCTTACAAAATGCATCCACATGATTTTCAAACACTACATGGGAATGAAAGAAAAGCCATTCTGAGCTTAAATATATAGATTTTCATAAAGCTTGTATCATCAAGGTAGCCTTTATTCTTTCAACTTGTAGTATAAAGAGGAATTATGTTTAAAGCACTTCAGGTGGAAGTAAAGTATTGTTCCTGCAGAATACAAGAATAGATGGAAAATTTGTAGATGGCTTCTTTTTTCTTTCTTTTTCATGCTATGTAAGAAGTTGGATTATAAAACTTATCTGTACAAGGGCCCCCTTTTTTTTAATGCCTCCAGGGATCAGGAGGAGCTGTGAAGTCAGAATGTTTTGCTGGTACTCCTGCATTGGCCCCAAGAAGGCCATTTTCTTCATGGCTATGGACCTAGTGTGTCTTGGATCTGGAATGGCATTGGTGTTTTATGGGAAGCAGTTCTTCCCTTTCATGCATCCTGCTCGTTGTTCATCAACTGGCGTCTAGTGGAGCTGAAGGAATGGATTCCTACCTGTGGTGTCCCAGGAGGGCTCCTATTGGCTCTTTGCAAAGTGTGAGGAAAGTAACGTTGATTTTGATACCCAAAGCATCCACTGTGTACTGTTTCACTCCACACCTCAACAGCCCCTACTTCATGGCTAATGCTCTTATGTTCTTATTTATTCTGCAAAAGTATTATTATATGTTAATATATTTTACCTTATGTTCTCATTTATTAAAAGTAAGATTTTGATATGAGTAATGTAAATATAAGCCAGTGTGTAGGTTTTTTAATAATTAAAAATGTTATTTAAATATTTTATGAAAGTTGTTCCTTATGTAAAAGGAATTTTAGGGATGACAGCATATGGGAAGATATACTGGGTACAGGACATCAACAGTGGAACTCAAATGACTACTTAGAGCCTATATGGCCTTTCCTTGAGATCTCTAGAAATGCTATCTCTAGGCCTTTCCTTTCTGTATCTTTCCTTCATAAATTATGTACCTGATAAGAACTTCATGTATCAGGAAGAATAGCATAGCACAGTAGAGAACAGTACAGGCAACACAGCATGGTAGACAGGGCAGGGCTAGTTGTCAAGAGATTTGGGTTCCTCTGTGTGCTTAATGCTTGTTGTATGATTCGGACAAATCACGTTACTTACCTGGACATTGCTGTCTACATCTGTGAGATGATGATGATGATGATGATGATGATGATGATGATGATGCTGTTGCTGCTGCTGATGATGGAAACTGACACTTCTCACACACTTACCATACGCCACGTGGTGTTTCATGTGCTTAACAACAGTGAACTCATTTAGTCTTTACAGCATCCTAGTGAAGTGAGAACTGTTTTTCCTCCTTTTACAGATGAGGAAACTAAAGCATAACAAGGTAAAATATATTTCTTGAGGTCACACAACAAAGACAGGGTAGGGTTAGGATCATGCATCCTCGCCCCTGGGCTCTTGCTCCTCCTCTTGATGGTGGTTAAAGTCACTTCAAAGTCGAGGATTCCATTTTAAAGAAAGTTCACCTCTATGAGGAAATAGATGAAACATAGTTCTGGAACAATGTATTCCAAAGGATTTAAAGGCCATTCAATAATCACTTTTATAACTTAACAGTTTATGCTTCAAAAATGCATATGTATTTACTATCATTTATCTACCTACCTGTCATCTATCTATCATCCATTTAAAATGTAAACTCAGGAATCAATCTGCTCAAGCTGCTCTCAAAATTCTAATGCCTATGTGATAACTCCTAATAGAAATGAGTAATTATAGCCTGTTGCGACCCACCACTGAGAAGCATTCTATCTAATCATTTTCTCTGTAATGGCTGTTGGTGTCACAAACAGAACTTTTATCTAAGAAGAGAGAGAAAACAATAAGAAAAAGAATGGTGGAGCAATTAACTTATTAAAACATTGATAGTATGTAATAATATCAAATAGTTTTGGAACTGTTTTCTCTGAGAAGTTCTAAGTGCTTCGTAGATTTGATCTTGTTCATTCTTAGAGAACGGAGAATCCAGGTTCATACAGTGAAGATTTTAATGACAGCCTGGTCTACTTACTGAAAGCTTCAGCTTTCTTTTCATGCTTACAGTATAGGTGTGGTAAATTCACCCACTGAAACAATGATTTCCTGTTAATGTTCTTAGAAGCATCTGTAGAAGTTTTTTGAAAGGGAGTGGGTCTGGACCTAAATACCTTATATACACCCCTCCAGTAAATTGTCAACTTCACTCCATCCCGAAGTTAGTAGTTAGAAACTAGAAAACCTGCTAAGTGACATGTGGCTAGTAGGGTGTCCTGCATTTATGAGCATTTATTTGAAAATATCTAGGCAACATATCTACGTCTTATTTGGTAACATCTTGAACCAATATCAGAGAGAAAAAAAGCTTTTAACTTATTCTACTGAAATATAATCAATGGCCATAAGCCCTGATGGGATTGCTAGATCCTTTCCTGGAAGCAGGGATTAAGTATGACAGCAAGCCAAGACTAAGATTGATACCAGCACAAATCTTGAGTTTGTCCAAACAGAAAGATGGGCCAGGACCTGTGTCCAAGTGTTTAGAGGTGTGTTGTACCATATGTAGATACTAAGCAGATTTGTCTCTTTAAATTAAAATTAATTAAAATAACAAATAATTTAAAAATTACACCCTCCCTTATTTCAGTCACAGTTCAAGTGGTCAATGGCTACATGTGGCTTGTGGACAACGTACTGGAGAACGTAGATATAGAACATTGCTATCATCACAGAAAAGTTCTTTTGGACAGGACTGGTTCAGAGTCAGAGCTTTAACTGTTAGGAAGTGAGCAATCTCTCACTGATTAGAAAGTAAAGGATCTCATGGGGCATTGGTTAGTTATGGAGGGTTAATAACTAAAACTTGGCTAGGGGAATCAGAACATGATCTGGAGGGTTGCACTTTCCTGCTTAATTGTTAAACGAAAATCTGGCAGAAAAAGTGATGTTTTTGGAGTGAAAGGAGATGGGAAATTTGACTTGCTTGTCTTTCACCCTCGTATGGAACCGCCTCTTGACACTGATGTGAAGTGTAAAGATTTGATTTCTCCCTTGGTCATCTGCATTCTATTTTAATATGCTTATCACTTACCCTAGAAATTCCATATCTGAGGTTTATGAAGATTGCTCTGGTGCTACACAGACCTCACCAGAAACTTTAATGCTGTATGCCTCAGGCTTACTTGCCTGAAAATATCCTTTGTAGAACCCCCTGTCTGCCTCTAGCTAAGTGTCATTTTCAGGGAGGAAATCTCCCTGAAGTCTTCTGTCACTCCAGGTTAGGAAGCTCAGAATCGTCCTTACATTATAAAATGCCACACAGTGGTTATGATATGAACATAAGAGGGCCAGCCCGTGGCTCACTCAGGAGAGTGTGGTGCTAATAACACCAAGGCCGCGGGTTCGGATCCTATATAGGGATGGCTGGTTAGCTCACTGGCTGAGTGTGGTGCTGACAACACCAAGTCAAGGGTTAAGATCCCCTTACCAGTCATCTTTAAAAAAAAAAAATATGAACATAAGGAAAGACTTAGAAGAGATGAGGAAGCTGTTGCAAATATAGTACAAGTAATTGCTTGAATAAAAATCAAGGCAGAAGAGCAGGCTTAAATTATAGAAAGGAAAATGTGGGGTAGATTTCTGGAAAATTTACGTGGCTTGTGGGATTTTTGCTAGGACCACAATCTCATCTGAGGCTCAAAGTCCTCTTCCAAATTCATGTGGTTGTTGGCAGAAGTCAGTTCTTTACGGTTGTAGGACTGAGGCTCTCAGCTCCTAGACGCTGTTGCAGTTTCCAGCCACGTGGCCTTCTCCCCAGACAGTTCACATTACATCAGCTGGGGGGTCTCTTGTAACAGTCTGTGAAGAATCATGGGAGTGTCATCCCATCACATTAACCATGTAACATAGCCTAATCAGGAGGGTCACATTCCATCACTGCTGTCATATTATGTTGATTAGGAACAAGTCAAAGGTCTCAGCCACACTCAGGAGGAGGAGATTACAAAGGACCTAATACTATATGGGACAGAGATTATGGGGCCACCATAAAATTCTGCCCATCACTTTAAGAAATTTAGCTTTAATATGCATTCCTTTTATTATGAGTATTTTATATGTTTAATAGGCATTTGTATTTTTTTATGAGCTGTTTTTTCATATTCTTCATCCATATTTCTATTGAGTTTTTATTATTTTTCTTCTAAACATCTAGGAGCTCTTGATGTGTCAGTAAATATAGCCATATGTGATATAAATTGCAAATATTTTTATTATTTGTCCTTATGCTGTTTTTGAATGCAAAGTTTATGAATTTTATGTAGTTGAATTTATCTATCTTTTCTTTTGACTTCTTGTTTCTGAGTCATAGCTGTAAAAGTTGCTTCCATTCTAAGATGATAGAGGATCCAACCATATTACAATTTTATTTTTTACATTTAATTCCTAAATCCATTTGGAATTTTTAAAAATATAGTATGATATATGAATCCAACGTATCATTTTCCAGATGACTGTTCAGTTGTCCTAAGATTACCTATTAAAATTCATCTCTACCACCACAGATTTAGTACCACCTTTACCGTATAAAGGTGGTAAATTAAATTCCCATATAAACTGGGATGTATTTCTAGAATTTATCTTCTTTTTGGGGGGTCTATTATAAATGTTCCAATATCATACTATTTTAATTATTGAAGATTTATAATGTATTTCTATTTCAGATATTTCCTGGTTGTTATTACTTGTTTATTTTTTCATATGGACTTTATAATTAGCTTATCCAGTTCTAGAATAATTTTTTTTTCAGTATTCTTATTGGGATTGTTAAATTTATGAATTAAGTTAGGGAGAATTGGCATCTGCTATGGCTTGAATGTGTCCCCTGAAGTTCACATGTTGGAAACTTGATCCCCAATGCAACAGTGTTGGGAGATGGGGCTTCTTGAACAGGTGATTAGGCCATGAGGGTGGAGTGAATGGATTAATGCCATTAAAGCAGAAGTGAGGTCATTATCGTGGAAGTGGGTTCCTTATAAAAAGGTGAATTCGGCTCCCTCTTGTTCTCATGTTCTCTTTGCCCTTCCACCATAGAATGATGCAGAAAGAAGGTCCTTGTAAGATGAGGCTCCCCAACCTTGGGCTTCCCAGCCCCTAGAACATGAGCCAATACTTTTGTTTATTATAAATTACCCAGTCTGTGGTATTCTGTTATAATAGCACACAATAGCCTAAGACAGCATCTTTACCACATTAGGTTTTATTATTTACAAACCACTAGTATGTCTTTCATTTATTCGATTCTTCTGTGTCTTTTAGGAATATACTCAGTTTTTTCTTATATATTTTTGTACATTCTTTGCTAGGTTTATTCCTAGCTATCTTATTCTTTTTAGAACTATTGTTGTTGCCATTATAAATGGGTTTCTTCCATTGCATCTTCTAAGTGTTGTTGTTTGTATACATGAAAGCTATTGATTTCTAATCATTTTATATATGTAAACATTACCATTTATAAAATATTTATTGGGTATCTACCATATGATGAACTTCTGTACTAGCACTGAGCTGCCAGTGCACAAAACAGTCATGGCCCTTGCCCCTAATGAGCTAATGGCCTAGTGGAGGAGGCATAAAGTAGATGTGTAAGCAAACAAATTAATGTATAATTACTACTTGTGATAAATGCAACAAAGACAATGAAGAGTGTTTAGTAATGCAGAATAATCATTTAAGTGTATTTTATCTACTCAATTACAGAGTCTTTGAGAGTTTGGTTCATACTTTATTTATCTATTTCTAGGTCCCTAGAGTCTAGCATAATTAATGCCCAGGAAATAAAAAGCACCAAATATTTATTGAACTGATGTGAATTTGCTCCAAGCTTAGGGGCAATAATATTTTAAGTCTTTTAGCCACAATGACTATGCAGCCAAGATTTTACAATCAACCTCATATTCTGAATATTCTGTTTCTATAAATATATTATTACACTGCTAGACTAAGGATTTGTTTGGAAAATGACCACCATAGGTATAGCTTTCATCCAAAGTGTCCTACGTGTCCCAGACCCATGAGCAGATGGGCTTTCAGTCCTCAGCATGAGGGTTTTGAAGATAGGTCACCTGGAAGGGATCTTTCCTTCATAAGATTTTGACTGAGGTATCAAAGTTAAACTTAGGTTATTTAGTGTAGTTGGAGAATATGTGTTTTTCCAGTCTTTGATGTTAAAATTTACATCTTTAATCACAGTAGGAAAGCGGGGGAGTGCTATAATGGAGAAAAATCTTATTTATGTGTTTAGGCTTTTTATCGTTGTTTCATTTTCCCTCTTCAAATGCTAATAAAGGGTAAGTAAGGAAGTTAGAGTTTATCCTTTTAATTTTCTTTTATTTGTCACCTGTGTAACTGGGGAAAGAATTTAAATCAGCTTAAAGGTACATATAAAATGCAGCAATGTTACATACATTGGAAGAGAATGAGAAAGAAATTGGTCTGTGACCAAGTTAGAAACATGATGGATGTGCTGTGAGTAGCAGGCTCCGGTTTGGGCTCTTATCTGTTAGGAAACATATTGAGCATTAACACAATTTACAGTTCACTTAAGATTAAAAAAAATTCCTAATAGCAAAAAAATTTGGTGCTTTCTCTGTTCTAGGCATCATTTTAAGCTTTTAAAATTCATTACTTAATTTAATCCTTGCAACAACTTGATGAGATGAGTACTAATACTATTCTATTTTACAGAGAACAACTATTACTGATATTGAGACAAGAGGGAAAGTTAATCAGGGATTCTTATGAAGAAGACACTGCAATATAATGAACAGCTTTCTCTGCAATATCCGCACAGTGGATACGGCAGTGAATCTCACATGTCTGTCTTTTGTATCATCCCTTGATCTAATGGCCTCATGCTGAGCTCAGAATGATCCGAAATCATGGTCAATGCAATAAAAGGCCAGCTACCTGTGCACTGAGCTCTTACAAACACCTAAGAGTGGAATATAAATTTTTTACATGAGGAACTAAAAAGAATGTTGAGTAAAGCTGTAGTTTGTTATATAGGGGAAGTTTTTCCTGGGATACATTTTTCTGAATTATTTACTGATAATTTAATTGATACACAAAATAACATAAGCAAAATGTCAGGATGTTTCTTTTGCTCTAAAAACTTCAGTGGACAACCACTTTCTCCTCCTCCTCCTCCTGCTCCTCTGCCACCTCCTCCTTCATAAGCAATTCAATTATGTTAGTATTGAACAATAATGAATGTTCAATGATTTTGGATGGAGAAGAATTTTATGTTGTCCATATTTCTGGTATGGGGAAATACAACACTGTGTTAATGAAAGGACTTGTGTAACAGCTGCATATACTCGCATGTGAAAGGAAGCTAGTAAATGACTATTACTGGGATAAGGAGAAACCAAAGTAAGGCAGCGGCTAGAACACTTAAGAAGAGAGTGTGATTTTGACAGATTTTGAAGAATGTTTGCTTTTGCCATTATGTGTGAGCAGAGGTACTGGTTCTCATCACCTGTTCATTGTGTCCCCTATGCTTCTCAGTCCCCTTGCAGTGAGGAGGGGCATATGGCTCTTTCTACGTAGGAAAATGTAGGTCAGAATAATGCGAGTGACTTCCTCGCTGAAGCACTGAAGTCGTGGAGTGTCAGTTCCACCCTGCTCTCCTCCTCTGTCAGAACAACCACAGAAACCATTTACTGAGTTGGAGACATCACAAGAAGGGGACATCTGGGACCCTGAGTCACCAGATGAGCCTGTGTTGAGCAGTGCATGATTGAGAAACAAACCTCTGTAATGTTATGCTTTTAAAAAATAAAAGAAGCTCTGCTGGTATTCATCCAGGGGTAAATTTCAGAATATCTAAAAAAAATGTACCACTTAAATATCCTTTAGGCAGTTCCTTAAAAATGTCACATCTTCTAATTAAGTAATCAGTAAAAACAGGAAGTGGTGACTTGAATTAGAAACAGTGAGTGAGATGCTAATGTCTAAGTTAGCAGGCTTTTGGACTATAGGCATGACTAGCAACCTTGCTTTTCCCATCTGTCCCAGATGGGGGAGTAAGGTGTATCCACTAGATTATGGTATGCTATGCTGTGGTAACAAACAGGTGCCCGAACTGCACTGACTTCGCACAAAAAATTCTTATTTCATCCTTGTATAAGGCCCAGTTTGTGTGTGACAGCTCTCCCCCACTGTGTACGCATGCCAGCTGTAGCAAATGGCCTCCAAGGTCAACGTTCCTTTCAAGGGGAAAGGAACAAGTTTGGAGAAGAAACCCCACTCTTCCCTTTGTCAAGTGGAAATTGGCACGTCGCTGCTGCTCATGTTCCACTGGTAGGAGGCTGTCACACGACCCCACTCTGCAGCTCGGGCTGGGAAACATGGAGAAGCACACGGATAGTTAGTGAGCACTAACCATCTCTGCCACGTAAGAAACAAACTCTTCCTGTTTCTACTGGAAATTTCACTCCTCCTTCCTTTTCTCTTTCTTTTTACTGCTTCAAACGTCTCGTTTCATGAAGCCATATCCTCATGATACCAGATGCCTCCTTTCAAACGCCTAGGCCTCTGTCTTGGCAGGAGGAGGTGTCTCTGAGGGTGGGTGGGGAGGCAGGAAAGCAGGGAGGGAAGGGCACAGGGAAGGGACAACCCCTCAACCGTCACTTCTCATTTCTCTACTCCTCTGTTCCTCACAATCCAGCTCTGGGTGATGGTTGCAAGTGGGAAGGAGGTTAAATAGTGGAGACAATCCATTGTGCTGTCCCTTCGGGACCTCTGCTATTTCCCTTCCTTTCCTTTCACTTTATTTAGTAAACACTTCTCCTCTAAAGACATTTTAGCATGCTGTGGGGGCCATCACGAGTAGGCTTTGGGCATCCAGAAAGGCACAATATGTGGCACCTGTGCTGCAGGGACTCTTGGTCACTGGTGAACACTGAACATTGAAACGTGATAGAGATAGAGTGCCAGGTAGAGATCAAAGAAGTGCACAAATCGATGAGTGCTTTAATGCTTGACTAAATAGAGTACCCGGGCTTCCACCTTGCGTGGAGAGTGGAGGCTGGCCTGCCCACGACAGTCATGAGCTGGAAGCCAGCAGAGAAAGGAAGAGGGAGATGCAGAAATTACAGACCTCATCATTCCCGCATCAGCAGTCTCTCTCTCCCCTCTTTCCTAACCCTCTGTTCAGTTCTCTCCTACCCTATGGCACAGATACTGATCCTACTCCTCACGTGCCTGCGCTAGCTTCTTTCCTCAGCCCTCTGGTGCCTGCACATGGGGTTGGTGACAGAGAATGCTCCTGCCTGGGGCTTGGGGCTGCAGGGGAGGTGTCTGTGTAGCTGGCACACCAAATTGGGACTATGATCTGGTTCCATTTTTCATAGAAACATTATGATACAGTGTGAGAAAATGCTATACTACTATGTGTTTAGTACATGTTAGATACTTTATGATGTAAACACAATTTTGTAATGTAATCTGGAGACTTAATTACCTTCTATAACATTATTTACTTCACAGGGATGATGTAAGAGGTGATTAAATCTCAGAGCAGCAGTTGGGCTAAATGACTTTTGAGGCTCTTTGCAATCCATAGATTCTTTGATTGTGCAGGAATATGTGCTCTAAATTCTAAAGACATGATTTCAAAATGAGCCTTTGAAACATAGGTTCATTATTAAGAGAAGGATTGCCTGTGATGTGGGAAGTTCTGATTCCTTCAATCTGTCCTTATTCTTAAGTTTCCACCTATTACTTATTCTGTGAGTTTTTTTCCTTACCATTTCTGCTTATTGACACAGGATTCCTCCTTAATCCCGAATTGCTGCTTTTTTATTATAAGCAGTTCTGAATCTTCATTGTTTATTTCATTAGGTTAAATAAATATATCTCCAACAAGGTAAAATGTACTTCCCAATGGATGACAAGGGAATATTATATTAATTTGCTTCTAAGTCATTGCAATCATGTACATTAAATTGTTTAACTAATTCTTTCCCCCTAATGAAATGAGAAATGATTGTTAATTTTTTATCACTTCCCTAAATTAACTGTACCATTTCTAATGGATGTACAGCCAGAATTAATCTCAAACAGAAATTATTAATGACATGCAGAGTATCATGTGAGTTTCTTATGGTGTATTATCAAGAGGTATATTTTCCTCTACGCAGTTTACATTTGCATTGGATTGTTTTTGTGCTCTCTGCCACACATTTTGATTCTTTAAAAAAACAAACAAACCAATTTGTATACAACTTGGCATAATCATATTGGATAGAATGAGGCTTACAGAGGTCATTAAAATCAACTCCTGCTTCCTAACAGGGGCACAAGAATTCATCTTGTAGTTTCATCCACTCAAGGTCATGGGCTTCACATTCTTCTTTGGCAGCTAATTTTAATAGCTAACAACACTTTCTGCCAGGATTTTTTTTTTTTTTCTCACAGACAACAAAACTGAAATGTTTCTCTTCAGTTTTCACTTTCTCAAACCTTAAGAAAAAAGATAAGCAATTGGTTACGAGAGTCACAAGTTTCTAGCTGAGTCTTCTATTAAACTCATCTCACTAAGGTTGCCTTTTGTTCCTTTTTTTTTTTTATCACTTTCTTTAGGATGATCCTTTATCACTTCTTCACGTTTCTTTGCCGGGGCCAAATTTGTTTTATATATTTAGGAAAGATGCTGTCCAAAGAGAAGAACATGGAACTTTGATAGTAGGCATTTTTAAAGCAGAGTTTTGTCAAAGGGAATTTCTGTGGGACCAAGTTGAAGAAAGAAACTATTAATGGAGAATATTAATGGCTGCTATTAAAAGGAGGGTGAGTAAGTAATTATCCTCAAGGAGATAAGTAAAGAGGTAAATGGACTGAAGGGGCTAAAGGTAAACAATAAAACATCTTTCAAGGTCAAAGTCATCCAGAAGGGGAAGTGCATGGTAAATGGACTTTGGACAGAAATGAAGGCCACTGTGACCTTTGAGAGAAAAGTGAAGTGTGTGGAGGCAGAAAGCAAAACTGCAAGTAGCTGGCATATGAACTGCTTGTCTGGGGGTGAGGTAAGCGGAAAGGCAGGTGCAGGTGGGTGCGCAGGAGAATCCCAATAATGAGCTGAATGTACGGTGGTGGACAAGGCTGAGGACGTTTATTAGTAAATAACAGGGAGAGTGTGGTAATGACTGGATCACCGGTCCATAATCAGTCAGAGGCTGGGCTATGTGCATAATTCTCCTGGGGGATTGTTAGAGGGAGAACACTGCCAAGGCCAGACAACGACTCATTGGGGGCCCATTAGTTGCTTACGGGGGACAGATATCCTGTTTCTGTACACGTAGAAGTTCTGTTGATTAGGGAAGCGGGGAGAAATGACTGAGAGACCTGCATCTTTCTCTTGTGGTCTGGTGTCTAAATACAGCATGTGTCTGAGTGGACCCTCTCTTAACTGCCAATTTTAGGGAAAGCTAATTAGATGGTTTGTTATTCTTTTACCAAAGCTTTGGATGAACATAATGCATAATAAACAATCTGTCACTTAAGTACATAATGTATTTTACAAATATGTGTATGACAATCAATGCATGCAGACAGAACAATAGATTTATATATTATGAGTAGGTGAGTGGTGGGCTATTTTCCAGCATATTAAGAAATATAAAATCATGGCTTTTCCCCCTAGCCCTTTAGACTCAATATTTAATTTGTTTCTAGTATCTTTTACACATCATTTAATTGTTTTTATACAAAATCAAGGATTCTTTTAATTGGTTTGTATCCAGTAAGGGGCACATGGAAACTAAATATATGCTGCTTTCTCTACATGAATGTAGAAGTGAGAAAGTGAGTCTTATCTTTGTTTCATTGTACTTTGAATTGAAGTGACCTGTGCTTCTGTCGTTAGTGTTGGAACTCTCATTTTTTGTGTCTCCTATTTAATTCATAATGTAGCACATGCAATAAGATATACTAAGATACTTGGACAAACTTGGTAGTTCTGGTGAAGGTGGCACTGTTGCTAGGACAGACCTGATGGCAGCTGGCATGAAGCCATGTTCTCACTGATCAGTAGAGGCAGGGAGAGTTGTCCCTATTTGTCACAGAAAAACTGATTTAGAGGGATCAATACACAGTACATGAAAGAGAAGGTTAAGTGAAAGTCCAATGTATAAAAGTCAGAAACTGCCAGTACATGAATCCTCAACCTTAGCAAAACCAGATTACCCATGATCAAGAGTGATGATAAAAAAAGCTCCAAGGTATTTTTTTTTTAAACTGTAGAGATCTTTGCAACTCATGAGCTAGTATCATTTTCCTTATTTCTATTATTTGTGTGGTTATTTGTCATTTTGTTACACCTTCTCCCCCTTTCCCACATTGAAATACCGTACCAGCAGCTACGTTTTGAGGTGCAAATGGTGATTTAGCAGCACCTCTTTTCTGTCAGGTGGAAACATCTGCATTCAAGGTTATTTGAAGGTGAAGCACCTACCAAGTTGTCTGCTGTGTCTTTCCACCAGGACTCAAAGTGGAATACGGGATGCCAAGATGAGTGGCCAGATTTATCACCAAACAATGAGACCTGCATATATCTTTCTTTCTTTAGCTCCATGCAAGATGGAGCTTGTAGGTTCTTGTAGGCTTATTTTTGTTGTGTGCACAACCTCGTTTGTCATTTCCAATATGTTCAAAAATGCATTCCCCTGCAAATAACTGAAAATCTGATTAATAAGGATACATTGCTGTCTCCCATAACTACTACTCCAGACTCAGCTGCTTCCAGCTGGAGGGTGGCAGCTCAGTAATGGCAATGAGGACGGAGACCGTTTCCATCCCTCCAGCTCACCATCCTCAGTCTATAGGCTTTTCGACTTACTGCTTATTGTGGCAAGATGTCTGCTGAACTGCTGCAGTATTCTAGGCATTAAGATGGTATTCAAAGATAAGAATGGGCAGAGGAGGGAAAGAGAAATGCTCATGTGGCTCTTTCTTCTTTTATCAGGGGAGAAATATCTCTACAAAAAGACTTCCCTTTTCACTTCAATGGCTAGAACTGTGTGGCATGGCTACCTTGTCCTGCAAACTGCAAGAGAGACTGGAAAAGGCAGCAAGACGGCCATGGCCAGCCTAACCCAGTGCACTGGATCCGTGGATGCATCCCTGTGGGTCTGCACAGCTGGGACTATTCTCAATAAACTAGTAGCACATAAACTCCTGTCTCAGGCTATGTTCAATAGACTCTATTTCCAATATTTGATTGTTGACATCTTTTAAGCTTCACAGCTTCCTGTCTATGAACAGGAACCCTCACCCTGCCCCACCTCCATCCATGAAAACCCCATGCTGGTTTCCTTTTTTGTCTCTTTTAAGCCATTTTCAGACCCACTGGGAGGCTGCCCTATTCTTCTGAGAAGGCCTCATTATGTGAATAATAAACATTTTCATATCCTCTTGGTGTGTGTACAGGGTCAGTAGTCTCAACATCAGAACCAACTTTTGGGTGGCGTCCATCTGCTTCTGCGGAGTGACTTCAACACTACGGCACCAAACATCGTTCATTCTCTGGGGCTATGCACATTGCCACCCTGCACAATGACCAGAATTCACTTGGTGAGGAAGAAGTGGGAAGAAGAAACATGGCATAGATGCTGGACCACAGTTTACAGAGTGGGTGGTCAAAGCCCAGGAGATGACACTTAAACCTCTTACCCCCATGGAGGTGGCTGAAGGGCTGAGAGGAGGGTACAGGGGAAATGCTTCTTTGGAGAGAGTTGGCTTTGAGACCCACCCTCAGCCAGTGGAAGTGGCAGTGGTGTGTCTTCCTCACCCGACCCCAGTGAGATCTTATGAAAATTAGTAGAGAAGGGAGTTTGAAGAGAATATTGTGGATAGCTGCTGTTGGGGCTAAACATGGGGGATACTTCCTCCCTCACCTCAACTCACCAGAGAGGGAGTATTATAGTCAGAGTCCTCCAGAGAAACAGAATTGATAGGATATGGACACACACACATGTGAGCATGCACACACACACAGAGGATTTATTTTAAGGAATTGGATCATAGGTAGAGGCTAGCAAGTCCAGAATTTGCAGTATAGAGGGCAGGCTGGGGACCCAGGGAAGAGTCAGTATTGCAGCTTGAGTCTGAAGGCAGTCTGCTGGCAGAACTCTCTCTTCTCCAGAGTAGGTCAATCTGTTTTCTATTAAGGCTTTCAACGGATTAGACGAGGCCCACCCACATTATGGAGACAATCTGCTTTACTCAAAGTCAACTGATTTAAATGTTAGTCTCAGTTAAAAATTATCTTCACAGCAATATCTAGATTAATTTTTGACCAAATATCTGGGCATTGTAGCCTAGGCTAGTTGCCATACAAAAGTAACCATCACAGAGAAGTTTTAAAGATCTTACAGGGAGGACTTACTGTGTGTCCTCTGAATTTTGATAGGAACGCGTAGAATACCTGACTCTCAGAGGGTGAATTTAAAAGGTGAGAGTCAGGCTGGCCAGTTGCTCTTATGGCAGAAGTGAAAGGAAATTGCAATTGCCTTAGGGTTGGCCTCTATCCATTTGTCATAAGACAAAGAATGCAGGAGTGCTCTCATGGGACAGCTGTGGGCCATGTCAGCAAAGGCTGGCATAAAATTCTCTTAGGATCTTGTCCAAGAAGGCTGTCTGGAGAGACAAAAAGATCTCAGCAGATAGGAGCTGTTGGTACTGATACATTCCTGGGATTGGGGAGAAAGTATGAGACCTATCAGAATAAAGACACACTCACCTAGTGTCTTGTTCTGCTTGGGCTGCCATGACAACATGCCCTAGACTGGGTATTTATTTTGTGCACATGTTGGAGGCTGGAAGTCTGAGATCAGGGTGCCAGCATGGTTGGGTTCTGGTGAGGGCTCTCTTTCTGGCTTGCAGATGGCCACCTTCTTACTGCCTCACATGGCCATTCTTTGGTGCGTACATGTGCAGAGAGAGAGAGTGAGCAAGCTTTTCGGTGTCTTCTTATAAGGGCAAGAATCCCATCATGAGGCCCCCCCCCATGACTTCATTTAACCCTAGTTTGTTCCCAAAGCTCTCGTCTCCAACTACCATCACATTGAGGAGTAGAGCTTCTACATATGAATGGAGGAGGTACCCAGTTCAGTCCATAGTCACCAGTATGAGCAAATAAAGGGGAGATATCCCTGGTGGCAGAGACTCTCAAGAATCCACAAAAACACCCAGGAGAGAGATGACTCCCCAAGCAGAACTCTCCTACCTCTTCCTCTCCCTCAGACCTTGGTGGAATCAGAAACTGAAGCTAGCAGAAAGGAAAAAAGAATTAGAAATGCTAAGCCAGGAAAGAGAATACATCCCCTCCTTGCCCAACAGCCAGCTTCCCATTAGATTCTGGTCCAAGGTGGGGGTGACTTACTTTTCTTGTTAGACTGAAGTTCTGACCAATACGTGGGACCAACTTTTTTAATTACTAAATTTCAACAATGTTTTACATAACCAGAAAAGTCTGGGGCTGCCTGAATTTTCCTCCTGGATCGGAGGAAGAACAGCCTAAATCAATAATTTTAAGGGATGGGGGGGAACCAAAAAAAAATAAATTTGCATTTTATGAGAAATGCCTGTTCGACTTCACTATTAGCTCTATTTTGCTTCCCAATCCAGTTTTAGGGGAAACATATAGTTTTTAAGGATGATTGTTTGACAGGTGGTAGAGTAATGAACAATCCCAGGAAGAGATTTCTAGATTTGAGTTTTCACACGTGGTTTTCTCTGGGGTATTCTTCGGAATTAAAACATTTTAAGTAGATGTAATCCCTGAAGTGGCCGCTTGGTGGCAGCCGTCCACAAATGCCGTGTCCTGCTCGCTGCCCCCGGAAACCCTGTGGTTCCTTGTGAGGAGCGTTTTTTGTCCAGCTTGGAGGAGGAGTGTCCACTCCTGCTTTTGATGGAAGGTCTGTTCCCCTTGACAACGTTTGTTTTGTGGACGAGCCGTCATTGGTTCTGTGAGGCCCACTTTTGTGATGTTTTCTGAATATCCTATATTTGGGTTCTGTTTATGTTAAAGCAATTTGGAATCTCTGTTGGTTTGGAGGGTTTTTTTCCTTTCGTCCTCAGTAATTCAAGCACTGATTGACACATTTACAATGACAAGCTGTTGTTATTTTCCCTGGAAAAGTTTTCTCAAAGAGTGCATACTTTCTACAAATCCTTGCACACATCAGAGAGAATACTGTTTTTCTGCCACACTCGAGTCTTCATTATTCATGTTTGCACATGTCATTAGCAGGGTGAGTTTTCTCTCGATTTGTACCAGATGGTGTGATTTTCTTTCTTTCTTTTTCTTTTTTTGGAAGGGGAATAGAAATTTGCTCCATTAAAATCCGACCAAAATTAATCTTTAGTAGGTTCATTCCTTTAATAACAAAATTTAATTTATGAGGATCCAGTAGTGCCCCGAAAAATATTCTGATTTTGCAAATCAATTACCTGTGTACGGTTCTTTACAGGTGAAAGTCAGCTATTGTTTGGGTGGGGGTGATGGTGTGGGCATTTAGAAAACCCCACTTACTGTATGTCCTCAGGCACAACAATTAGGTTTGTTGTGAAGTTCAGATGATATTGTTCATGCAGCAATGAATACTGCATATGTGGCTGGCATGGTGCTGGGAGACCCGGGCGACAGGATGAACACAGCGGACATGGTCCCTGAGCTCACAGGACACACAGTCAAGTGAAAAGAACAGCATGACTGCAACCAAAACTCCCAAAGGAGTGTATGTATGATCACAGGCTGAGGAGGGGCTCAGAAGGAAAAGAATCGTGTTTCAAAAACGCAGCACACAACCAACAGGCCAGGTCTCCCTAAGGAGTTAGACGTAAGGTGAAACCTGAAAGTTGAGTTGACATTAACCAGGGAAAGGGCAGTGGGGTTGGAAGGAGGGAATGTTGGGGAAAAAGACTAAGCATGTGCACAGGACAGAGGTAGGAGTGAGCAGGGACTGTCTGGGGATGGCAAAGAAGTTTCTGGAGGTGGAAGCACAGACAGCCAGAGGGAGAGAGTTAGGAAATGAGGCAGGAGAGGATGGGCTGAACACAAGGGCCATGGCAGGGGTGGGAAGCTGTGGATGACACACACAGGTGGCTGTGATGTGTTTAAACGTGAACAGAGCCCTCTGGTGGTAGCTGTGGAGCACAGAAGGGAAGGGGTGCCCAGGACACCATGAGAGCAAAGGGCACCAGATGCTAATCCCAGCATGAGAATGAAGAGCCTGGACAAGAGCACAGAGGCAAATGGGCAGATACAAGAGGCAGGTAGGATCTAAAATGGATGGAACATTGAGGTGAATTGGATGGAGAGGAGTGGCCAAGGGAAGAGAACGTCGCGGGTCGTACTGGCTTGGGGAGCGATGTTTGGTGGTCTCTTCACCAAGTGAGGGAATACAGGTTGAAGACAGATTCAAGGTTCAACATGACCTGGCTGTCTGAATGTAGGGACGGAGAAAGGCTGGGATCTCGCCAGGTGGACGCAATGGAAAGAGAGAGAAAGACAAGGGAGTTGAGGGTATTGGTAAGTCATATGAATGAGATGTTCCTGAAATGATGCCTTGCACACAGTTAGGAGTTTAATTATGGTTATTTTGCTTTCCTTCCTGCCTTTCACTATTTTTTTCTCTTACTTCCTTCTTTTATATTTGCTTCCTTCCTTCCTTTGCAGAATTTTATGTAAACTTTGCAAGTTTATCTACAGAGATCTTACAGTTTTCTACCTTATGAATCTCTATGATTTTTCTAGAGTTTTTGCAAAAGGTTTACATATATTTTGGTAAAATTGAGTAATTTTTCTGAAAGGCAAGCTACCTGGACCAGCTGGTAATTTGCCACAATTTAAAATTATTTTTATTTAAGTGCATCTTTCACTGTATGTTTTTGTATGTTAATGCATCTTTTAACTATATCTAGTTAATTTGTAGTGTGTAGTTTCCCTTTGCTACAATTTCCTAATTTGAAAAGTAGGTTAGTAATCTGATGATATTATAATCACACCTTCCTAATGGATTGTTTTGAGGTTTAGATAAGGCAAAACTTGTGAAGTACATTAGAAGCACTCAATAAATATTAGGATTAGTAGTAGCTATTACATTGGATAGGCAAGAATAATAGACTGTGAGACCCACAGATATAGCCAGAACTTTAGCAATGGAGGTTATAACTATGCTTAAGGCAAAAGCCAGTGTTTCCTGGAGCTTATGACACAGTTTGCACCATACACAGGAAGTTTTTCTTGAGTAGTGAATGGAGAGTAGGGAGTGGGTGTTTATGCTGGTATGGCGAGCTGGAGGAATAAACTTGGGTTTATACCCTTTCGTGTCTCTTGATGGGCCTTCTGTAGGTGACATTGTGAACACTGACACAGCTTAATAACAGTAATAAGTTGAGTGCTTGCATAGTGCTTGCTAGGTCATTTGCCAGCCCATTACACACTTTATCTCCTTGAACCTCATAAGAGCCTTATCAGGTCAAGTATATTCTCGTCTCCTTCTTAGAAAATCCGTAAACCATATAATTTGTTCAATGCTTCTCTGATCATTAAGTGGTGAAATTTTAAGTGGGGTTGTAATCCATCCTAGCTTCAGAGATAGACTTACATGAACAACCTCCGTTTCCCCAGTCATACTTCCACAGCTAAAATTCTCCCAAATGTCCAACTTTTTGCACTATTAAGAAGAAAGGATCATGCAGATTTTGTTTTCTTTATCTCGAAAGAGGAATTTCACCAGTCAAGGTTCATCTTCCTTGAAACAACTTATAATGACACACCTAATCCTGATTTTCTATAATTTTATGAGAAATAGATAAATTCAAAGTTGATAACGATGGAGGTAAGCATAGTTGTGTAATCAAATAGCTGTATCCAATGGCCTGACCCTAAGAGTAGAAAAGACATCTAAATAAAGACAGAACAATTAGATTCCCACCTGCGATACTTTGAAATGTATTGATTCATTCAATATAAACTTATTAAGCACCTACTGTAATTCGGGCACTGTGCTATATTACCGGATCAGAATCCTTTTCTTCAAGATGCTTACAGCTTCATGGAAGTGGGATGTAGAGAACAAAAATAAACACACACACACACACACACACACACACACACACAAAACTGGTAAAGTACACCGGTAATGGAGGGTTTATGGAAATATGTAAAGTGTGTGAGAACAGAGGGAATTCACACTTAGCAAAGTCTGGTCAGTACACAAATGACTGAATCCACAGTGGTGAGGAATATGAGAAGGGGTAGGTGGATTTGGGGGCAAACAAATATAAACAATGAAAACAGAGGGACCAGTCTCTGGCTGAGAAGAGTAAAGAGAAGGACAATTTTAATGGGAAAGGAAGAGAGGAGTTTAATGAATGTCCTTACAACATTGGATTGAAGTTTGATGCTGGAATTTCCTCTCTCTTCTGGGTCTCTTAAGACACAACAGATGTGGAATTATAGCAAACCCTGTAACTAAACCGGATTCATATAACCAAGGCAGAATTACAGACAAGAGTAACCAGGAGATAGACACAGAAGGATAGAAGATTACGTATTTCTCACCACCACAGGGGCTATTCTGTGGACGATTTCTAACTCTATTTTGATTCTGCAATGACAACGGCTTCTTCCCGCTTTATCTGTCCTTTTTATAACTGCAGTGCTTCCTGCAGAAATGTTAGTATGGGGAAGGGTGTCCATAAATGGGCAATATCAGGGGAGGTGGTTAGAAATGTAGCAGCTGCAGATTAGTCAACAAGAAGGAATTCATATAAGTTTCATGTTCAAATAGGAAAACAGAAATATTGCCAAAGTGTAGAATTTTTTTATTTATTGAGTTTTTCTTTAATTTACTATCTTCTTTTGGCCTTATGAGTTTATATTTTACTGTTTTATACATAAAATTCAGGAATTTATCTTTCATTCATCGACATTTCCAAAAATGGGAATGTTGATGACTGGTGTTTGGGTTTTCTTGCCCTGGCCTGGTTTTAAGATGAATCTTCAGAATCAGTTCAATGTCATCTGTGTAAAAGGAGCTTGGTTGACAATGAGACAACTGTCCTAATTAGCTAAGCCTTAAGAAGTAATTATCTCAGTCCACAGAGTGTGCTACCTTTGCCCTTATCCAAAAGACCTGGCAGATGGTGGGTTCTGGGAGGTTTTGATGTTCAGAGGAGAAGATCCAGGGAGGCTGGATAGCCTCAACCCACCCTGTCCTCTTACTAGGTTCTTGACTCTGCCACAGGAAAGAATTCAAGGGCCGAGTCACAGTAGAAAATGGGACAGGTTTAATGTAACAAATAAGAGATATGGATTTCAGAGAGAGAGTGTGGTCTAGCTCCAGAGACTGAGCTGGGCCCACAGAAAGTTTAGTACACTAGTAAGAAATGCACATTTATGGACAAAGAGCAGGCTGGCCTCAGGGTGAACAGCAGCCCACTAAAGGCAAGTTAGATATAGAAAGAAAGAAATACACACCTCAGGCAAAGTGCAGGCTGGTTTCAGGAGAGTGAGCAATAGCCTCACCTTTTGTTGGCATTCCACTTTTATAGTTTTGCTATCTAACACATATTCATGTATTCAAAGGATAAACTCCACTATACTGAGCATGCTCGGCTATTAGGTTTGTATAACCCTTCTCTACTGAGCATGCCCAGCCACCGGATTTGCATAAGTCAGCCCCTCATGGTCTCAATTTCCCATTCATGGTGCTGAAAATAGGTCCAACAAGCAACAGTAACTCTCCTCTAGGGGAGGGCATCCAAGAGGGGTCTGAGATCTTGGGGGTGGCTGGAAACTCATAGGAGTGTCCTGAAACCTGAACCCAGGGAAACTGAGCACCTCCTAATCTCAATTTGAGGCTGATTTTCTTTAAAGCTTCACACAGATTGTTTGTTGAAAGTAAGGAGTTAGCTTTGGTGTGTTCATCCTGTGCTTACCAACCAGTGGCCTTCCAGGGTCATTGAGAGAAGTGGCACCTAGGGTAGGTATGCTCTTTGATTTCCTGGTTTTCAGACTCACTCGACTATTTGATGCTGCTAATGTTCACAGTTCCACCACTCTGTCTTCAGAGGAATTGAGTATTTTCCTCAAGTGGATGCTGCTCACTGGACTCCTCTGTGTTTCTGTCACCTCCCAGGGCTCCCTGTCCATCTCTTGTCCCGGCCTGCGGGACAGATAAGAACGTGGGCTCGAGGAGGACTACCTGTAGCTGGTGAAAAGGGGGAGGGACAGGAGACACGCAGAATGGAGGCAAGACAAGATTCTGATCAAGCCTCAAAATTTTATTGTTAGGCGATTGCTTATATACATAGTGAAGAAGGGGCGGGCTGTCACAGAGTGTGGCAGCTTATGATAGGCGGAAAGGCAGGGGGGTGATAGTGGCGTGGTATGAGAAGAGGAGGTGGGAGGGGTGTTGGCTTGGTGAGCGCGGGCTTTTCTGAGGAGGAAGAGAAAGGCTTACATAAAATGGCTGTTATTTGTTAAAAATGGCGGCTATTGTTAAATATGGCTCCCGACATCTCTTCCTCTCTCAACTGGCCCTTGATCTGGTATTGTTGGTTGCCATTATTTTGTGAGACTCAGAGAAAGGTTCTGTGCAGAATGCCAGGCCTAGTACTCTGGGCTTAATGGTATTTTTCCAACCTCATTACCATTCCAGCGAAAGTTAAAAAAAACAAAAAAAAAGCAAACATGTCTGCTGAAAATCCTTCTAATCTGTCTGATATCTATTTAAGACACCCTTGTAAATAACTATTTAAATGGATAAAATAAGCCAGCCTGCTTTTTAGGCAGAAGTTTGGTAGATTGTAAAATAAATAAAATCAGATAACTTTAATAATCTTCTGGAATAAATTTATTTTCTTTCCTCTTGGCAACTGGCTATGTGTATTGTTGTCTACACATGGAATACCTGCTTGGTGGGTCACTGGCTGCAAGAACTAGTGTTATTGTCTCTGCAAACAGTCTTGAACTGACATATGAATGGGAAAATGTAGCTTCAAAGCTAGTATAATGAAGGTGACCTAGTTGGGAAAAGTGCTAAAGTATCTCCAGTGTAAAGCCTTTTAAATTTTCACCAACGATGAGACGAATCATTTGGAGTTCTGAGTACTTCCAATTAGCAAGTGAGAAACTCTGATTAAGAAATCAGGCCTACTGCATGGCAGAGTGTGCTTTAGCTCTTTATTTTGATAAGTGGTTGTAAGTATTTATTATAATAATCCACAGTCTACAGGCTAATAGGCTGGAGTATGTCTTTTAACTGTGATAAAGTCTAGAGAAAATGAGAATTTGTTCTAAGCACTTGCAGTTAAATCTTGGTTGGGAAGTAAAATGAGGCCACTTTTTTGATCACAATGATCATATTTTCTGATTAATGAAGTGAAAAATAGATCATTTTACTATATGGAAATTACAGTACTCTGTACATAATACTATGAACAAAAGACATTAATTGCTATTAATGGCCTTGATGTCTATCCTGAAGCATCACATTTAATTGCTTTCTTCAGTTGCCTTATTCAATTATTTGGATTTTTATTTCATTATGGAAGAACAACTCCCCCATTTTTATGGCTGGGTCTTCTACCATCAGAACCGGAGATTGATTTTGCTGCTCCTTCTGCTGTCTTGTTTTGTAATGTTGGAATCTCATCCTCTCTTTACTCTTTTTTTGTTTCTTTTGTCCCAGCTGACAACTGGCTGGATGTTGAGGGTGGTGGGACAACATTCTCATGTGTTCATGGTTTTGCACCAATCATATCAGCTCCATCAGTTGTATTTAACCTATCACCCTTACACGGACTCAGTGCAGCTTGTGGGTGAAGATGCTCCTGGGACAGATACTGAAGAACTCCTCAGTGGATGGTGACAATATGTTAATGACTCTCTTAATTTGTAGACCCAAGCTCCAAAAACATGAAGGCAAATCTTTTGGCCTTGATGTGTTTGCCCAGAATGTACACGAACTTTGAAATTGACATTGTTAGTTCCTGTTCAGGACGATAGGGCAGTTAAAAGATCTCTGCACATCAGACGCTCACCTTCAATTGGGTGAGGCCATTCTGGACCCAGCAAGCTTCCAAACGACATTCTGTTGATTTCCTTAGCTATCAAGATCCTTATCAGAATTGTTTTGAGTTTTCATAAATTACCATGGGCTCTGTAAGCATTAGACGGCTGGCTTTATTAATAGACTTGTGGAGTGTTGCTGGAAATAACAAGATGCTGTCGTTAGCCATTACTGAGTCTTGAATCTGGACTGCCTCCTTGGCTTCAAGTCCCCAATGTCCTGCATGTTCTTCCTGATTTTGTGGGCTTTTTGAAACAATTTCCCTTGCTTCCCTTACTTTGGCCCGCCATGCTCAATGCTCAGGTTTTCATAGCCACTCATCTTTGAAGACCCAACTGAAGATAATATAGTTCCCTGTGATCTCTGGAGACTTTTAGGCAGAGGCCCATGTCTACCCACATATTCCCATAGATATTGTTAGTGGCATCATACCAAACATAGATGACTTTCCTCTTGCCTTTCCTCTGCTGAACTCCCACCTTGTCCTGAACTATCTTAGCATTTTCCAGAGAAATTTGATTGAGGACTGTCTTCAGTCCTGGCTAAGACTTCTTCCCCAGATCCCTCTTAAGCTTTTTGCTAGTAAATGAGACCATACCATGCACAACCACAAACAATCTTTTTGTGATCCCATCACTTAAAGCCCTCAGGCCTTTCCTATTTTCCACCTGGGCCTCTTTGACCCTCCTGAGCTGAAGACTTTCTAAGCTGAAAAGTCAACCAACCCATGTTCTAAAACCCCAGAGAGAAATGACTCAAGAAAGACTTCAAAAATGCCTTTTATTCTTCTTTAAGACCCATATCTATGATACTTTCCTCTGGTTGTTCTTAGCTACCAAAGCTGCAAGTTATTTAGGTAAGTTATACTTTATGCCTTGAATAGATATACTTGCAAAGGAAAATGTTACCTGTCCAAATAGACTTTCTAATTCACCTTCAGCAGGTCTTGTGATTGGATCTTTCTTCCCTCTGTCATATGGACAGGTTGTACTATTTGGCAGTTTCTAGCCTGCTCTGTCTTGGAACTCAATGTCTGTCTTTAGAATTGGCTAAGCAGGAATTCGAGTGCCATTTCTGGCCATGGAGCAGAGCCGAAGTCTGGATCTTGGCTTCATTAGAACAGGATTCTCTAATCAGTTTAGCCCACCAGCCACAGGATAAACATATATATTATATATTTCTACATTAATATATATATATATATCTCATATATATAGATATGTTTTTAAAATGTGTGTATACAGTGAAGTCTGCAAAGAATTGGAATAGAAAAGCAAATGCATGTGATGATTGATGAAACTAGAATTTTAAGTGGCTCCTCATATATTTATTGACAAAATACAATTTTTTTTCTTTTTTTTAAAAAATTTTATTTTGTCGATATACATTGTAGCTGATTATTGCTCCGCATCACCAAAACCTCCCTCCCTTCTCCCTCCCCCCTCCCCCCCAACAATGTCCTTTCTGTTTGCTTGTCGTATCAACTTCAAGTAATTGTGGTTGTTATATCCTCTTTTCTGGAGTAGAATGTGTAAACCTCTGGGCAGGAAAGAACCAGGAATTATTACTTTTCTTCTAATCTACATAAGTATGAGATTCTAAAACTGTGCTTTTATCAGCTGACCATGCAATGGTCACTAGGAATAGACCTATTATAGATCTAGATTATCTATTTAATAGCCTCTGCTGCAGGACACATGCTTTTTGAGTTCAATGGACCAGAATTTCCTCACTCTTACCACCCCCTCCCTTTCAAGGTTCATTTCTTGACAGTAGCCTACTATCTGCTTCGGAATCTTGCAAAAGGATTTATTTCAATTATAAGAAACTTCAAATCTGTTTCCTGCACCTTTTAGGAGCTCTGCTCCTTCGAAACTTTAAAATACTCTATCTGGATTAGTGATAATAGGTATAAATTTAAGCATTGTAATCTGGATGTCTTTTCATTTTTCTCCACGGTATTATCAGCAGCATAGATCTTTTTTTTAAATAAAATTGTATTTAGCAGGTTCTTGCTGTGCTTTTGAAGAGTTTTACTCTGTTATTATAGGACCTTATTTTCCAAGTAAAAGCACAAAGAAAAAAAAAAAAGCATTAATAGTTTTCCTTATCACTAGCATCTATCCTCTCTCCCATCAATAACACCTAATCAGAACCCTGTCTGTCTCATCCAATGACCTTTTTTTAATGTTAGTTCTTTGTTGGAAGAAAACGTGTAGACAAGCTAATAGACAATTTACTTTTTGTTTACAAAAACAATTCACTTGCCCAACAGGACTGTGTTGGAGTTTTGGTGATTAGCAGGCAGGATGGATAAAGCTTAGAACATTATTCATGCCTAAATGAAGGTCACATTCCCGCTGCTAGTTTAAGTGTGCATGCAAATGACAGCAATTGCCTTGCTCTCCATCTCACACACAAAAAATGTTTAGTTAAATATGTTGATTAGTCAGCTGGGAAGGTAAATATTTCCTGAGAATAATACAGACACATTTAAAATACATATTGTTATGGAAAATGTGTCCACTATCATTTAGTCAAATAATATTTAACTAGAAACAAAGTAAAACTGATTGTAAAAGCAGATGCAAATTGGAATCAGGTTAAAATTCTTGATTACTAATAGTAATAATGAAGGACCCACTATTAAACTCCCTAATATACCCAAAGAAGAGCTTTGAGGTTTCAATAGCAAAATAAAAGAGTTAAAAAAAAAAAAAAAAAAGAAAAGAAATTAGATTCATGGCAATGTATTTATTTCTGTGAAAGGGTGTTTTAATAGCAGTGAACCGTGAGGTGGGGGAGAAGTGGTCGGAATTTTAACAATCTGTATCGTTGCTTTATTTAATCACAAGAGTGAATTTCTCCCTTTGTCAACATATGGCTGGTCATCCTCAAGTTATCTTAATAATAGCAGGCAGAGTGTATAGTTGTTCCATGCTTGAAAAGTGAAAACAGTTGAACAATCAAACTGATTTAATCCTGAATGCCAATAGTGACAAAGGGAACAATTTTGTGACAAAAAACGGTGGTTTTTACATCATGCAAAAGCCTGAAATAGTGCTTTATGTTCGTATTAGAACTCACAAAAGTTACATCTAAAAAGTTTAACAAAGTTGAGTTGTATTTAAGTTAATCTTCTGGTGTTTGTTCCTATTAACTTTGAATTAAAACTGTAGAAACTTCTGGAGGAGAGTTATTTATGCTCTATTTATGAACTGGCAAAAGTGAAGTAAATTTCTGCACAATACCTCATACCTCCCCAGACAAACTAACACGTGAAAACCTGAAGACCACTGACCAAAGTCCAGCAAACCAGAACCACGTTCCAAATATCTCACTGATAACAGCTTTTTAAAAGAATCCAAATAGCTGAATCTATAGGAGGCATGTTTTAAATACTCATCATGAGCACAGCTATTAGGCCTCATGGCCAGCATCAGCACAGCCATGTTAATGAACTTTCCACCCATTTCCCCCTTGCCCCTCCCTATCTCATGTTAATCAACTTTCTGTCCCCTACCCCCTTGCTTTCAGATAAAAACCAGAATTTGTACAAAACAGATTCTTATGCAAAAACGGCCACCCAAGGCCCTTCCTTGAATTCAAACCTGATAAAACCTTTTTAGTGAGTGGGAACTGATCTGACTCTGTTTCCCTTTCACACTGGTGGAATAAAGCTTCTTGGCTGAAATGGCACCTGATGCGGGTCTCTCTCTCTCTCTCTCTCTCTCTCTTTTCTTTGTCTCGCCAAACCCCAACAATAGCATGAAACTGTTAGTAACTTGGGGATAGAGGAGCTTTATTTTTCTTTCACATTCCCAGAGGCTAGTAGAGCACCTTTCTTAAAATAGGCATGTTAAAAGAATATATGAATTATTGCATGAATGCATCAGAAAAGCCCTTCTGGAAGGATTCTAGGATTGGGTGCCACCTATTGCAGGGAGCCTTGGTATTTTTATGTCAATGGGATGTGATTCAAAGTGATACAGAACAGGGCTAGGCCTGTGAAACAAACTGACTTCATTTTCCCTGCAGAGGACACTTTGTTACTTTTCACTACTCAGTCATGAGACCTCCAAGGGCACATGATTACCCCATGTGTCGTGCTCTTTTACCTGCCCATAATCCTGTTTGTGACACCAATTGTTGAGCTAGGGCTGGGTCTGGAGCTCACAGATCCCTAAAGCTCATTGTCCAGACTGGGTCACAAACCCTTCACATGCCAGGCTGGGTCCCCAGACCCCTCACACACCAGGCTAGGTCTCCAGATCCCTCACATGCCAGGCTGGGTCACCAGACCCCTCATGTGCAGGTCTGTGAGCTAGGTAACCAACAAAAAGGTCCTTGGAAGCTGTAGGTTGGAGAGCATGGCCATGTGGCATGGATGCCTGAGGCAGTTGCCAGCCAAGTCCCAGCACCACACATGAGCACCAACTCCACCCACACACACACAACCTGCTCACAAAGAATGCACCATACCACCCCCAACCAGATGGGCAGGCGAGAGGGCTTGATCAAACCACTCCACTTTCCCAACAATCCACCCTTTCAGGGTCCCTTGCCCTACAATCTACACATTCAGAATCTTCCGTGATGGGCCAAGCCCGTGGCGCACTTGGTAGAGTGCTGCGCTGGCAGCGCGGCGACGCTCCCGCCGCAGGTTCGGATCCTATATAGGACTGGCCGGTGCACTCACTGGCTGAGTGCCGGTCACGAAAAAACGACAAAAAAAAAAAAAAAAAAAAAAAAGAATCTTCCGTGATGCTCCCTTAGCAAGGATAAATGACCCTTGCATTTACGTAACCTATTGTCCATTCAATATGCCTTAAGGTTTGTAGTCTTGTTCTTTTAACTATTAGCTGAATTTGCATTTACGTAACCTATTGTCCATTCAATATGCCTTAAGGTTTGTAGTCTTGTTCTTTTAACTATTAGCTGAATATGCAGGTTTGTAGTCACCATTGGTGTGATCCTCCATGGGAATCCTACAGTGACACTGATGGGAAGTTCAATGCACATTCAGTAGGCTGACACATTGATCACATGATTCTGGTGCAGTGCCTGCAGCCAGAACACTATGGGCATGACATTTGGGCCATATGGGGTACAAAAGCTTTCCAATACCCCAAAAGTCACAAATATGTCTGTAGCTGAGCTACTGTTGTGGGTCAAGGTTATGCCTGTATCTTATCTATAATAGCTTCTGGGATGACCCTTGTCTTACTTGACCAGACCACTCTCAGAATTTGACTGACAGCCCAGGTCCTTGTACTTTGGCTGTGTTCACAGCCCACCCACATTGTTCCAAATGACTTAGCAGCATTGGAGCTGCCTGGGTTAAATCTGCAAGAGAATCAGAGGTTAGTAATACATCATCAATGTAGTGAAACATTGTAATGTGCTAGGCCTAGTCTACTTGGCTAGGTCCCCAGCCACCAAACCATAACAGATGGTTGGGCTATGCAGATAACCTTGGGGCAATACTTGAAAGTTCCACTGTCTCCCTTCCCAGGTGAAGGCAAACTGATCTTGGCTATCATTCGAGATTAGAATAAAGAAAAAAGCATTTGCAAGGTCCAATACATAATGATAAGTTCCCAACTGAGTCATCAGTTGATCCATCAAGTCATGAACTGAAGGCACAGCTGCATGCAAAGGAAGCATTGCTTTGTTCAGTTCTCAGTAATCTACAGTCATTCTCCAGGTACCATCAGACTTTTTCACTGGCCATACCTGAGCATTAAATGGGCTATGAGCCAGACGAATAATGCCAACTTTCTCTAATTCCAATACACTGACACTTATCTCTGAATGTCCTCCTGGTAGGCAATACTGCTTTACAGTAACTACATGTCTTGGCTTGGGTAACACCTGTGGGTCATGTTTAGCATATCCTTGTAACACAGGCTTTACTGTCTGTATCTACAGCTGAAACTCTCCAACTGTTGTTTGCAGGTGTAAACCACAAAGTACATCCATACCCAAGATGTATTCAGCTACAGGAGATATATATACAGTATAAACACGAGGAGGTAATCTTCCTGTGTCCAATGGCAATCACACAGCTTTGTCCTCAACAGTATGTCCTCCATAGCCATCTACATGAACTGTGACCCCTGGAAACTTATCTGGATTGCCATATATCAGGCTACATTCTCCACCTGTATCCACCAATGCCAAAACACGCTGCACATTTGTCCTTGACCAATGTATTGCCAATTCAACATGAAGCCTCTGGTCCTCGCCTACCCCCAAAAGACAGATACCTTGGCCCTCTCCCTAATCAGAATGGAACATTTCATCCGCCTCCTCGGGAGCAACCCAAAAGTCCTTTAAATCCACTGAATGTACCTTGCTACCTGTTTCTGGACATTCGGTGAAATGCTGTTCAGGGCACAATTGCTGCCACAAAGCAAACAGGGCTGCATTTGGCTGCCAGTCAATTTTCTTCCTATCAACCCCTGCTGTAAGCAAGTCAAGACACATTTGCTTACGGCTAGTCTTGCTTGGTCCCTTTGGGATAAAATCCTGAGCATTTCTTGGGGGTTTGGTCTTAGCCACCTTTCAGACCCCTTTTGCTTATCTTCTATCCTCTACTTCACCCAAGCTGGCTATCATGGTCATTACCTCATGTATAGGATGACCAATGTATGGGACCAGTATGGCCATCAGTGACTCAAAGGATGTTGATGGGGCATTCTGCAGCACTATGTCTCTTATGCTGCCTGTAAAGTTTTCATTGTCCAGGCCACAAGTGTCCACATTAAACATGGACTGCCACATCCCCAGCTCTCAAATTATTTAGACCAGCTCTGCATACATTTGCCATTTGCTCACAATCTTGGGCAGTTCTCCAGCATTTGCCCACATGGTTCAGGCAGCTGCATTCACCCAGTTCATCAAGGAGTGATTACCTCACCCTTGTGTATATCTGCAGCTATTCTGCAGCCGCTGCCTCAGGGACGGGTGTATGGCAATGGAGGTCAATTTCTCCACCTCCTCACCAGACCACATCACACTATCCACCCCTAGGTCCCATAACTGCAACAGCCAAGCAGTCAGGGTCTCCCCATGTTTCTGCCTGAACTGTCTCCCCAAGTCAACCAGTTCAATTTGGGTATATAGGACATAGGTGGTGAACTGAGTCACCTGTGGGTCACCCACCAGTTGTCCATCTGGTCCCATAGGCTGCTTGTGCTTCATTTTCTGATGCACAACAGGTCGTGCCTGGAGACCCAAGGTTTCCCCCAACTCACCACTGGGTTGGTTGTCTTCCCTGGTGTGAAAGACAGGAGCGGCCAATCGCTGCATGTCATCCTCCAGGACATTTATTCGTGCCAACAACTCTGCTTTCTGCTGCAAATCTTGATCAGTTTGCAGCATAGTGATTAGCAGCCAGGCTCCAGTCAGCAGAAAAGTAGCTACTGGGCACCACATGGTCAAGGACAGCCACATTTCCTCCCCTTCCCACGGGGTTTTGCATTGTAGTAACTGGTCTATGCTGCCTTGCAGTAAACTGCAGCAACCAGATCCTGGTCAACAGGAAGGTGGCCACGGGCACAGCATATTCAAAAGTAGCCACATTTCCTCCTTCTTCCAAGGACTTTGGGCTCTTGTACCTGCTCAGAATCCTGTCACAGACTATGCCAATTGTCATGTCTCAATTTCTCATGCCCATAATCCTGCTGACTGGGCCAGTTGTCGAGCTCTTTTACCTGCCCATAATCCTGTTCATGATGCCAATTGTCAAGCTAGCACTGGGTCTGGAGCTCACAGACCCCTCAAGCCCATTGTCAGACTGGGTCACAAACCCTTCACACACCAGGCTGGATCACCAGACTCCTCACATGCAGGTCTATGAGCTAGGTAACTGGCAAAAAGGTCCTTGGAAGCCATGGGTTGGACAGCATGGCCATGCAGCATGGATGCCCAAGGCAGTCACCAGCCAAGTTGTGGTGCTGCACATGTGCACTAACTCCACCCACACACACACAACCTGCCCACAAAGAATGCACCGCACCACCCCCAACCAGATGGGCAGACAAGGGGGCCTGATCAAACCACTCCACTTTCCCAACACCATAGTCCACTCTGATAAAATATACTGAGATAAGAGGGGAATAGATATTCACTGAATTGCAAAACCCCTCTGTTTTAGTCCATTTTGTGTTACTATAACAGAATACCCGAGTTTGGGTAATTTATAAAGAAAAGAGGTTTATTTGGTTTATGATTCAGAGACAGCTGTGTCTGGTGCAGGCCTCAGGTTGCTTCTACTCTTGGTGAAAGGTGACAGGCAGCTGGCAGGTACAAGCAGATCACACGGTGAGAGGAAGCAAGAGACAGAGAGAGGGGAGGTGCCAGAGTATTTTAAACAACCAGCTCTTGTGGGAACTAATAGAGTGAGAACTCACTCATTAATCCCCCCACCTAGGGAGAGCATTAACCCATTCATGAGAGATCTGCCCTCATGACTCAAACAGCCACACTGGGGATCAAATTTCCATATGAGTTCTGGGAGGACAATACGTCCAAACTCCATCACCCTCCCCAAGGCTTGCTTCCTGTAATTGTAAAAATTAAGTGACAGATTAATCTTAAGACCGTTTTAGGAATTTCCACATGTGCACAAAGCTTCAAGGTGACTGCTACAATGACTCTCCTTGGGTGACAATAATTCACACCACCACCATCTTGGACCTACTGAGCAGGCACAAGGACCAAAGGCCTAACTGAGCATGCACTCATGATGCAACCAGGAAGAACAGAAGGGACCACCTCCGGAGGTGCAGAATGATGACACTAGCCTGCACCTCTTAACCCCTTTCTCTATAAAGGACTCTAAGCAGCTCCCCTTGGGTGTCTAGCTTTCCTGTAGCCACCCCCCTTATGCATTAGTCTATCTCCTCTTTTAATAAAGCATTGCTTGCTTTATTGCTGGGTTCATTGTTCATTTCTATGATTTTGGAACCTAAGAGCCTAATTAGGTAGCAAAAGGAATATCAAATGTTCTTGCTAAAATGGAACTAATAATAGCATCTCCTTCACAGGGCTTTGTGAAGACTGTATATAAAGCTCTTACATACATTCCTGGTGCATGATAGAAGCTATGTAAGTGTTTGTTATTATTATTTTATTATGCTGAAGGGGGGAAATTTACTCGAGTGTAACTGACAGCCTGAAGGGCTTAGAAAGGAAGAGTGTGCAGTTCTTATCGCTAGGTCAAGGAAATGGTGTCTGCTACATTCTGACTTTCTTGGGTCTCTGGGTAGGCATTTTTGCCTTTCAGGGCCCCTTCCTCCATAAAGATAAATAAATTAATAAATATTATGTTTTATGATTGTGTTGGTATAAATATGAACACAGTTGAGGCTGAATTTATTAATGTATATTCATTTTTATTATATTCATATTTTTTCTTCTGACTTAAAAGAAATAAAATTAAAATATTTTTGTGGACCCCTAAAAGTTTTGTGGGCCCTAGGCACTGTGTGTACATTACCTAATGGGTAACTGGACCCTGGTGTCTGGTTGGGACTGAATGAGGTCGCCAGAGAGAGAGAGATGTAGACCAGAAAGATGGTCCTCATTGTCTAGTGGCTCTGGGTTCAATTCCAGAATCTGCCACTTAGTGACTGTGTGACTTTGGATAATTTATTTAACCTCTCTAAACTTCAATTTCCTCATCTATAAAATGGAATAAAAATAATAATACATAATCATAGGACTGCTTGTGAGGGTTAAAATGAGATTATTTATAAACCACTTAACAGCGAATATACAATTACTGTGAGCTGTATTATTTTTAGCTTTACGTGTTTCTGTATTTTAAGCATCAGTGTCTCCTCCTCCCTCTACTCCCATTGCACTCCTTTTGGAGTAACTTTCAACATCCTGTGGATTCAGAGTCATGGACCAGGTTTTCCATACCTTAGCAATGATTTTTATCATTATTGGAAAGTTTTTAAAGGTTGAAAGAGACAGATGGTTTGATCCCAGAGCTGGAAGTGTTTACACATCTTTCTGGAGCCTCTCCCTGCCCTTCAATCTTTATATAACTCATATATTATCTATGCCATGCTGTGCTTTGTATCCAGAGCATGCTCATTAAATGTTTGCTGAACTGAAGTGACCTGGGGTAAGAGACTATTTGAAATAAGATGTTAATATCACATTGTTGCCTCATAAAGTTCTTTGGCAACATGGAGTTGAGCACTTGTGACTACATTAGGAAAACATTGTACAGAAATACTAGCATTCCAATATTTGGAATCTAAACCCATGATTGAGACAAAACAGGAGGAAAATATTTGCATGATACCTCACCGTTGGGCAGAGCCACCTCTGTCAACAGTTGCAAAATGTAGAAATTGTCTGGAGGTTTACTTCCTTATCTACTCATCACAGAAGAAATGTCCTATTCTTTGGGGATAGGCATCCACTTAATCCCCGTACTTCCGTTAAAATACACGTGGAAGGGAAAAAAGGATCAGTGAACATAATTAGCCTAATAAGGCCTGATGGTAAATGGAGATATCACAGTCAAATTGTCCTCACATCCAATAGTAGATTATCTCAGTGGAAGGAAGACAAGTCTCTACCCCAGGGTTCATATGAAAAATTAAAACCAGAGATAATCAACAAGAACCCCCTTCCCCCCAAACCTCAAGTAATTTCATTCTTCTCTTTTGCTGAAATTTTAAATTAAACTCATTCCAAGGAGGAAAATAACCTCATTGGAATTACATAGTGACACAGTTTACCTTCTTGAATAAAATTGCCTAAATTTAGCAAGTGAAGAAACAGGATGCTAATAATGATCAAACTCAATGATCAACTTCAGAGTAATCAAGTGTTACTTACCACTAACTAGTTTTTTTTTTAAACAAAAACTTGTATTTTCTTTCACTGTCTTGCAATAAATCTTTAACATTTTGCCAGCCAGTATTTAAAAAATAAAGAGACCAGAATATCATGGTTATACTGTGAGGTAAGATTCAGTCATGCCATATCAGGCCCTATTATATCAAAGGTACAGAATAAAAAAGAAACTTAGATGTTTTAATGATGATTTTAAAAGGCCTGTCATTAATATGACGACGTTGTTGTCAGCATCCATGATGACAACACCCACATTGGCCTTGATTTTCTCCTCTGTTCTAATCGCTTCTCTATGTCCTTTGCTGTCACTCATCTCTATATATCTCTTAGCTACTGGATTCCCTGAGGATTCTCTTCTAAGCTCTCTTCTCCTCGCACTCCACATACTTCATCTGAGGTCTCGTTTGGTCCCATGCTTATGGATCCTGCAACTTCATCTTTAGTCCATACGGCTCTCTGGAGTTCCAGGCTAGAACTTCCAATTGTCTACTCAACTTCTCCATTTAGAAGATTTCCAGGCAACTCATATTTAATGCATCCCAAACTTGATTTATTATCTTCCCGTCTCCTTCTCCCCATCAAACACTGCTCTTTCCCAGTTATTTCTGTCTCAGGGAATAATAATCACTGTCCTTCCACTTGTTAGACAGTTGGGTGTCCTCCTTGGCCATTCCCTCTCCTTTGTCCCATATCCAAACACCTTTGGGTTGTTGGCTTTGCATTCCAGACCTCTCCACCATTCATCCCCTTGTCTCTGTCTGCCACAATTCTATTCCATGCTACCACTGTTTCTCTCCTAGATGACTTGTAATGGCTTCATAATTGGACTCTTGGTAATCTTTTTTACTCCCCTTGTCTGTGAAGGAGACCATGAAGAAGTAGAGTGATTTTTTTTTTTAAACCCAATTCTGATTACATTATTTGCTGATTAAACACCTCTCCCTCTGGGACCTGGAAAGGATATTCTCTGTGGCAGTCAGCAGTATGGGACACCCAGTAGTCCTGCCCCTGCCGGATCGTGCAACTTTATCATATGCTCTGCTCTTCTTTGTGCACTTGCTGGAGCCATCAAGTCTTTGTTCACCTAACTACTGGCCATCCTTCACATTTAAACTTAAAGGTGGCTTTCCTGGTAGGACTTCTCTATACTCCCATTGTTTACTCCCTATAGTACCCTATATTATCCCACTTGGTAGAGTTGTACCAGGATTGAATTGATTCAGGATTATAATTAGTTGTTTAACGTAGTCTCCTTGAAGGGACTTTCTAGCCCCAGAATTTAGAACCAGGTCAGGCATGTAGCTATAGCTCAGTAAATTTGTGAAATGAATGAAGGAATAGATGAATATATAAATGTTGCAAGTTGGTGAGTGTTTGTCTAGTTGTCAGGAGACCTGGGTCCCATTGCCACTAATTAGCTGTGATCTTGGTTAAGTCACAAAACTTTTTTTGTATGCCTTGGTGTCCTAAATTTGAAATGAAAATAAAACAGTTACCACCTTAGTATCTGAAATAAAATTACAGTTATAACAGTACTTTAAAATGTAAAGGCACTCTATTAATAAAATTATGCATTTCCTGTTGTAAGGTGGGAACTTCCAGTCTTATTCTTAGACCAGTGTTTTTCAAAGTGTGGCTTGTGGACCACCTCTTCATTTGGATGTATGGAGGACACCTCATTAGCAATTCAGATTTCTGGAACTTGAAGATTTTCTGAATTAGAATCTTTGATAGTGGGTTCAAGTGAAATCTGTGTGTGTGTATATATATATATATTCTCTCTCTCTCTCTGTCTTTGCTATGGGTTAAGTATGTCCCCCCCAAAGTTCAAGTATTGAAAACTTAATTTCCATTGTAACTGCATTAGGAATGTGAGAAATCTAATTATGGTACTTGAAAGGTGGGGCCTTTGAGAGGTGATTAGATTGTGAGCACTGCACCCTTGTGAATGGATTGATTCATCCATGGAGTAATGGGCGTGGTTCTGATGGCTTTAAAAGGAGACGAATGAGGTTAGCTCACTCCTGCTTCTGCCATTCTCTAGCCATGTGACACCCTGCATTGCTGTAGAGCCACCACCAAGAAAAAGGCCCTCACCAGATGTGTTCCCTGGACCTTGAACTTCTCAGCCTCCAAACTGTAAGAAATAAATTTCATTTCTTTGTAATTTACCCAGTTTCAGGTATTCAGTTAAAAGCAACAGAAACGAACAAATACACTATCTATCTATCTATCTATCTATCTATCTATCTATCTATCTATCTATCTATCTCTATCTGTCTATCTATCTATCTATCTATCTATCTATCTATCTATCTATCTATCTATCTATCTATCTATCTATCTATCATCTACCTACCTACCTACCTACTTAACACCTATCTTTTATATAAAAGCTCCCAGAGTAATACTTAGGCATACCAAGATTTGAGAATCACTGCCGGCCTTCCTTTATGCTGTGCCCCTTACTTGGGAAGTCCCGTGTTTATCCCCTAAATATTCATAGGCTTCACAGTTTTCAAGACTCATCTTACATCACTCATTTCATCTTAAAGCTTTTGCAGATCACTCCAGTAGTTCTAATTGAACTTCCTTTTGATGATATTTTAAGGCACTTAAAATTCACCAGATTTAGCACTTAACTATATACTCTGGCATATTTTGAGAAGTAATTGTTCCTGTGCTAGTCTTACTTCTTCAGATAGATTTTTAAGTTCCCTGAAGTGCAGAAATCTGGTTTATTTCATTTCCATATGCCCCCAGTATCTGGCAAATGTTGAGCTCGGAGTAGCTGAACAAAATTTGGTGGGTGGGGGATGGTCTGGAAGAGATAGGCTTTTTAGGAGATGGAGAATCTATAAAATCCTCTTGTCCATTCTCCTCTCTGATATTGTTTTTGTTGGCATTTATTTCATCAGACATCCTCATTGTATTTAAAACTCTCTACTTAGCTGTTTTAAATCTAACAAAATGCCAAACAGCACATAAATTTAGCTCCTGGTGGAAGGTCTGCAAGGGCAGATTTACAGCATATAGGGAGATTTCCAGGAGCTTTAGCAGAAGGTACCACATGTAGGACATTAGTTTTGGAGGCTGATTATGAAAGTCATTTTCTGGTAGTGATTTTGTAATTTTGCTTTCAGGAGAACTGTGGTCATTTCTGACAGGACGATAAGTGTACAACAGTCATATCATGGTGTCTCTGTTGGCTTTGATTTTGTTTTTAAACATATTGAAAGAAAAGGTAAAATAGGATTTGTTGTTGCTTGAAAAATGGATAAAAGAATACTTTCAAAAATCCGTTCGGAAAGGATTATAAGAAGACAAAGTCTTCCGTTATCCTGTTGTAAAGATACTAACATTTACCAAGGTATTCTGTTTAGGGCTGGGTCTGGTAAAAGAGGTGACTACCCAAGGATACCTGTAACATGGGCATGTGCATGTGCGTGTGTGTGTGTGTTTGTCCTGAAAGTGTTTTGCAGGAGCAGGGACTGGAATGGGGAAGTCAGGGAATCGGTAGAATCCAACTGCCATTGCTGTTGTTATTTTGCTGTGGAGAAACCTCCTACCTGTAATAAACCCGTTATTTAAATTTTAATTAGAACTGTTCTGTGCACCTGAGGGTCAGGTCGCAGAGTTTGCAGCCCAAAGATGTAGTTCCCATATTAATCACTTTGAATTAGAGATGCCAATGATGGTGTTACTTTCTATTTCTGAGATCTTGGTCGTGGTTTTCTTTTTCTGATTTCGTTTTGATTTTAATCTTCCTAACAACCTCAGGAAGCAGATCAGCAAGAATTATTACCTTCAGGAAGGACAAGCTATTCTTCCAGAATTTGTCCTAGGTGGTTCATTTTATAGTGTATTGCCAGGGCCATCTCCTCTTTTCTATGCCTGCCTAGAAATGTCAAGAATATATTTAAACTTACACATCTTTTTAACAGCATAAAAGTGGTTAGCATTTCACAATGTATTTTACACGCTTCAAGCACAGCCAGAGGTCTCTCTTGCTAGTCTATCTTGCTTGATATTCATATATGAAACTCAAAGGGCCCTCTTGAGGTCAGACCCAAGGTGACCTTCTGTTCCTGTTCATATAAAGAGATGCTAAAGCTGCTTCTGCCAAAGAAGAAAAGAAGTGTATTCACATATAGAGCACCCATTGCATGAGTATGATAGCTGTGGACTGTGTATGGACATTGAGAAGTCCTAGGGAACTTCTGTTTGCCGACCGACTCATTACCACCCAGGAAACCTCTTGGGGTGTGGGAAGCCTCATGGAGCAGTCTTCCTGTTATTGGACAGTCCTCCTGTTATTAGACAGTCCTCTGAATGGGCCATCTGTAGAGTTCTCTCCCAAATACACTCTGAACATTTGTTCATGGATGCGTCTTCCTTGCCCTCGGACACTGGGCACTCTGTTTCCCAGATGCAGGAAGTAAACCATTTCTGGGGACATGCTATGTCTCTGACATTGCCAACCAGGCTTTGGGTTCCTGTGCTATGATGTAAGAAAGATACAGAAGCCACAAGTAGAACCTAAATCAGTGGCCCCCAGTCAACTTTTGTCAACTGCTTACACATGAACAGCAATTGCTTGCTGGCCTGGCTAGAGGGCCAGGAGTCCTTTGCGTGCTTCCTCTGAGTCCCTGTTCTTTTCTCCTTGCCCTTTTCCAGGGCTGCACAGAGACTCATTTCTAGTTTCTTTTTACCCTCTAAAGTCCTTTCTGCCCACTCAGTACTCCAACCATCTCATCTCAATGCATTCCTGTACTATAACTCTGTGACTCTCACCTTATGGTTGCGGAAGAAGCAAGACCTGGGGAGAATGGTACGTTAAACTACAGAGCTGGGACTTTACTTAGGTCTTTCTAAAGCCAAAATTCTTGCTTTTAACCATAGCCCCAAAGCATTATTTTTCTTTTGAGAAGACTGTCTCTGAAGAATGGGGGAGAGAGTGATAGCTAAGAGAGGAAAATGATGGAGGGAGAGGGTGACTTTTTGTAGTTTTGTTTTTTAGGTTGGAAGGAATTCAAATTGTTTTTGCTCCAGAGAAGAGCCTGAGAACAGAGACTTGGTGCCAATTAGAATGCTGAGTGAGACGGGAATCCTGGGACTGGAAAGACCTAGTAATCGTTACTTTGGGCATTTAGACATAAACTAGAACAGTGGGTCCTGCACTTTTGAACTTACAGGTGGTGTGTTTTGCTTGGTGCAGGGCAGGGTAGATAGAGAGAGTTGAGTCTCAAAATGAGCGGTAGAGTAGAAGTCTATTAATCTTAATTATAATGATCGTATGTTGTCTAACTAGTATCTATAAGGTTAGCAGGCAGACCTCTAAGAAATGTAATGTTTAAGTTTAAGGAATGTAAATAAAATGGTCTTCAAGAAAACAGGTGCCAGACAAATCTTGGATTGTGCTCAGCTAGGACTCAGACATTTGTGGCCAGAGAAGTTAGGTGACATCTTTTCCCCCAGTTTCTATTTGCTTCAGCTTCTATTTTTATTTTTTTGGCAGCTGGCTGGTATGGGCAACCAAACCCTTGACCTTGGTGTTACAAGGCTGAGATCTAACCAACTGAGTTCTTTTTTGGTTGAAATAAGTGGAAGAACAGGTTGGGGATTCAGGAGTGGGATGGGGGCTGCACAAACTACCACAAGCCTGATGGCTTAAAATAGGAGAAATGTATTCACTCATGGTTTTGGAGGCCAGAAGTCCTAAACTGAGGTGTCTGGAGGGCCACACTCCCTATGAGTGCTCCAGAAAGTGCTTCCTTGCCTCTTCCAGGTTCTGACGGCTCCTTGCTTGTGTCACTCTCACTCTAGTTTCTGCCTCCATATTCACATGGCCTTCCTCGCTCCTGTGTCTAAAATCTCTTACTCCTTTTCTTATGAGGACACTAGTCATTGAATTTAGGGCCCATTCTAAGATCCTTAACCTAATTACATCTGCAAAGACTCACAAAAGACCTATTTCCAAATAATGTCACATTCATGGGTACTGGAGGCTAGAAGACGGACATATCTTTTTAGGGGGCCTATTCATCCCATTATAGGAGCAAAGCCATTTGGAGAGGAGAGGAAAAAAATAGGAGAATGCAAGGGATGGGTGGTGTATGTGTCCTGCCCCCTTTCTAGAGTGTGGCAGAGCCAATTCTCAACCCTAGTAAGAAAGTAGGTTAAGCTAGAAGCTTAAAGACATTTTGTGAATCTGAGCATGAGCAGAATGACTTCAGGGCGTAAGTGGAAGAGGTTACTGAGACCATCATCCTAGTATCATTGAGGCAGCCTGGGCCCTCAGAGGCTACCAGGTAAGACATGTGGTACCCAGAGTTGCAGTGGGAAGACCCAGGACCCCTGCTCTCACAAGCCGTGAAGCAGTCCCTCCACATGACACCTCCTTCAGGACAGGCAGTGGATGGCAGGTGATAGTGAAACAGAAGTCCACGAGCAGACTTCTTCCTTGCTGTCATGTGAAGCAATCCTGAAATAACCAAAGAGGCTTTGACAGGTTCCCTTGGGTGCTGCCATTAAGCAGGTGGAGGCTAAGAGTTACTGTCATTTAGATCATAATTTTAATAAAGCCACATTGGTTCTCCTGGGAGGGTCTGCTTATAAAGATACAAGAAAGATTAAAAGCACATCTGCATAGTGTGTGGACAAGCATGCACTGAGTTGTGAGCTTGAAGCTTCATCTGCCTCATTTGGACAATCAGAAGGAAACAGCCTCTGAAGCCTGTAGTGAGAGGTGGCCTGAGCATAAGTGTCAGGAGCCTTGGATGAATTTGGATGGTGGGAGAATCTGAAGCATTGATTGAGGAAAAATTTTAAAAAATAGTGAAAAGAATAAAAGTGGAAAATAATTTTAGAAATAGCAACATTCTGTGGTCTGAAATCAGATTCCTGCAAAACAATATGCTAATGAATTGACAGGGGGCAGAGGGAGCCCATTGGCCAGGACACCCTGGGCTCTGTGTTCCTTGGGCTGGTACTGACTGGGAGAAAGAGAAGACAGAGCTGTAGTCTTCTTGTGTTAAGTCTGTTTTCTGTTGCTTTTAACAGATTACCTGAAATTGGGTAATTTAAAGAAGTGAAATTTATTGCTTAAAGTTTTGGAGGCTGGGAAGTCCACCGTCCAAGGGGTGCATCTCGTGAGGGCCGCCTTCTGGTGGGAAGTCTCTGCAGGTTCCCGAGGTGGCCAGGGTGTCACATGGTGAGCATGGCTAGAGCTCTCTCATGTGCTCCTTATAAAGCCACCAGTCTGCACTCATGATAGCTCATCACTCCGGGAATGGATTAATCCATCCACAAGGGCACAGTCCTCATGATCCAATCACTTCTCAAAGGCCCCAGCTTTCCAATATCATCACCAGATTTCCCACCCTCTTAGCACTGTTACTGTGGGGATACTGTTTCCAACACATGAACTTTTGGGGGACACATATGACCCATAGCTCTCTGGCTAACCAGCAAACTTGGCTTGTGCAGGGCTCTTCTCCAGGGCTGGGATGCAAGAACAAGGTCTGAGGGACAACCTTCCTGAAGTGGGGGCCGATTCCCCCATGGGCACTCACGGCTGAGCTCAGGGCTCCTTCCAGCTCTGAAGGCTGCGCTCCTCCAACGCCGCAATATCCACCCTCCTGCTTGTGGTCCTTAGTCTTTTTTTCAAGCAGGAGAGAGACAAAGAAGTAATTGGCTTTTTCAGTTAAAAAATGGAAAACACCAGCACAGTGTTCTTTTCTTTTTACCCCTGCTGCCACTTTTTAGAAGAGATGAACAAAAGTTCAGAGGGTTCTAAGAGAGTTTGCTAGTGGGGTTCAGAAAAATGTTTTCTGTGAGGAAATGTGAAATTGGCTTCCTGTTCATGCTCAAGGCAAAGAGGTCAGCATGTACACACCGCTGGTTGAGTGAGCCATGTGGGGCCCCTGCAGATCCTGAGTCGGGGTTACAGTCTCTGCTTCCCACCTGTGGCAGTTGATTGAGTTCAGGAATTGCTTTTTACATGATGGAAGATGAGGTGCTGTTAGGTCCAAGAATGAACGAGCCTATTCCTCAGGGCCCTGTAGGGGGCAGCAGAGAGCAGGCACAGGTAGGACTGCTTTGGCAGCTTCAGACAATTGCATCCTCTCTCCAGGCTCCAGATGAGAGTAGAGCAGAGGGTTAGCTACAACTAACTAGGGAAGTTTGGATACACCTGTGACCCCTCCGTCTATCTAAACTTTGAAGCTACTTCGGCTGCCCTGAGGCTCTGAGAAGGTGGTGCGTAGAGTCCCTATCTCAAAGAACACCCAACACACCGTTATCACAGTAATTTATATACAGGCTGTCTCCTCCACCTGACACTGAGCTGCCCAAGGATAGGGCCTTGGTCTTCAGCTTTATGTCTCCAGCCCCAAACATAATTCCAGGCACAATAGACCTGCTCAATCAATATTCATGGCATGAAAAAGGTGTGGATGAATTGGTAATCTACTTTAGGTTCCACAATGTTTCTCCATCATTCATAAGCAGAAATTCTTTCAAATATCTAGGGTACATCACAGTTAAGTTGGATAGAAGGAATAAAAATGACCAACACTAGATATCCTGAGAAAGGGGTGAATTAGACCTGAGTATTTCAGTGCCTTCTCACAGCTGGGCAACTGGGCAATGGTAACATATTCTAGCTCTTGGTATACTACTAAGCAGAGAAGACTTTAGTGTGATAAATGGGGAGAAGATACAATAGGAATAACTCATATAATTGGTCAAATTCTGCCCATTTTACATATAAGGCACTATGTATAGCCATGTCACGAAGGGTCATCTGCAAAGCTGCCAATTCTGTCTGTCTTTATGGAGGGAAGTAGAAGATGCCGTCACGGTGAATGGGATGTTGTTGACCCTTTTCGAATTTTTTCAGATGAGAAGAGATCACAGGCAAAGATGATGAAAGATTCTTTTGCAAGAAGGCTTGAAAATAGATATAGTAAAGGCTTGCTTGGAGAAGAACAATAAAAAACTATCAGCTGTACCTCAGACTGAAATCTGTGTTCCTTCCAGCAGCCACAGGGCTTCTACTGAGTTTATTCCCTGTGCCATCCTATCTGGGGCTAACACTAACTGTGCATGTTTGGGAGAGAATGGGAACATGTTGCTTAAAATGTTCTGTGTGTCCAGGATAACATTTGCTTGGTGCTCTGGTCTGAAAGTCTCTTCCAAAACTCATGTTGAAATTTAATTGCCAATGTCATCGTATTGGAAGGAGGGTCCTTTAAGAGGTGATTAGTTCACGAGGGCTCTACCTTCACGAATGGATTAATGCCATTATCTCGGGAGTGGGTCAGTTATTGCAGGAGTGGGCTCTTGATAAAAAGTTAAGTTTGATCTTCATTTCTCTCTGACTTGTGTGATTGCTTGCCCTTCTGCCATGTTACAACACAGCAGCAAGGCCCTTGCCAGATGCCAGCACCATGCTCTCAGACTTCCCAGCCTCCAGCAACTTAGGCCAAACAACCTGTCCTTCATAAATTCCTCAGTCTGTGGTATTCGGTTATAGCAGTAGAAAATGGATAAGGCACCTGTCATGCAATTTTGTCCACACCATTCATTTTTTATTTCATCCTACCATCAACATTTCTCCAATGAAAATAAGTTCTTTTGTTCTTCATTGTGTAAAAAGATGTGGATCCTCATTTTAAACTTTTTTATTTTCCTGTAGTTTTCTTTCCCTAAAAAGATTCTGCTGGTGTAGAAATATTTTCCATCACACTTGTCGTTTGCAATCACCCTCCTGCACCTATCTGCCTCATTAACTCCACATTTCTTCTGAGGACTCAGCTTGAGATTATCTTTTCCCTTCTTGCCTAACACCAGTTCGTTTTTTTCTGATCACTATTATTATTTGTTTAAGCTAGAGTCATATTTTTGGATGTATTTTGTAGGAAAGATGCTATACTAGATAAAATCATGTACAAAAACATGTCCCTAAAGAAAAATAACTCTTTAAGTGATGGCTGAAAATGGGGATGCTCTCGACTTGATGTAAAGAAAAATAATGGGAATGTTATACAATGCAGCGTTTTTTATTGAGCAAATGGCGAAAGCAAAATTAAACATAATGTTCTTAATAGTCTTTCTCACAATGCTGAAAAGGAGAGACATTTCCCAAGCCATTCATGTATCTTTCCTTAGGCTTTCTTCTTTAGTCATTTATGATGTCTATTTATATAGATCTTTTATTTTATTCTTTCTTTTCTGTTCTGTAATTCAACCACCAAAGATTCTGTTCAGAACGCCAGCTGGGTTTCTTTTCTACTAAATAAGCATACTGTTCTGGGAGATAAGGCATCTAGCATGGAAATGTGCCCTCTTTCTTTGTGGAAACTATCTAAATTTAAAAATAACTTTCTTTCAAGTAGCAATTTGTCATAGCAGGGCAAGGTTTCCTATCACTTACTGAGGATTGGGAGTAGGGAAAAGCATGAGGTGTTATTTTCTGACGAGACTGGGAGGTGGTAAACCTTTCCAGACATGTGCCGTTCTCTTTCTCTCTTTCATTTTCAAAGGAAGAAAGCAATTTTGTTTAGTGGGCAAGGGACCATAATGGTGTCACTCTTCAGTCTTGGTTATGTCCCATGTCTTCTCTATGGAACTTTTTAGCAGTCACTTCTCACTTTCTGCTCCTCAATGAAGGAACTGAGAAGTTGGGAGATTGAGAACTACTTTTCTCTATAATTGGTAGGGCTGTCCTCTTCAGTAGCAAGTCCACACTGTCAATATTCTACGTGTGGCACAGCACTATGAAACCAGAGAATAATATAATTAATAGGCAAACAAAGGAAGAACAACCCTTCAGCCATCCCAGGCAGAAACAGTTGCATCTTATATTAGAGATTAAGAAAAAGTAAATGCTGCAGAGGCATGCCCAAGGAAGAAGAAATATCATTTTAAAAAATTTAAACAGAGAACTGCCTTTTTAGGGTGAGAGTTGCTAGAAATTTTAGTTCCTGGAGATAAAAGTCTCTAATTCTTTAGCGTGGAATGCCTTCTTTGGATAGAACATCTTAGGATTTCATTCTAGAAATGAAAGACTAATAGTCATCTATGATTCTTGGAGAAAACCTTGAAGTTTCCAGTTATCACCATCTAGATTCTGCTGTTTGCTCATGCAAGTTGAGTATTTTTTATCTGGTCTATGTTGTAAAGGAAATTTTAATACTCGTCTCCCCCTCCCCCAAATTAACTTATTTAGTGGTTGCCTCTTACATGGGAATATGAGTATTTGAACAAACTTCACATTTCTTTTGTGCAGCTCAAAGAATTAAGTTGTGGTTCTGAAAATAAAGAAAGTATATTTTATGAGTGGTTGAATGTAGGGGATGAGATTGAGTCATTCATTACAAGGGAGGTAATATGCTGGAGATTCCTGATGCTGCCTTTTTGAGCCTTTTCCTGTTCTTCTGGAGAGTTAAGAGAGAGAACTATATCCAAGATTGGAGAAAAATAGTGGGGATAATTAATTTATGGACTCAACATGTGGGGATACTGGAACCTGGTATGATTCACTACTAGAGAGAAAGGTATTGACTCTGAAATGCACAGTTTGGGTGACATTGGAGCTTGTGGTGTGATGTGGTGTATGTGTTTGTGTATGTGTGTGTGCCTGTGTGTATGTGTATGTGTATATGTGTGTGTTTGGAAGAGGACTTAGGAAACTAATAACACTTCTTGACAATATTAACCCCAAAGGGATGCACTGAATTAGTTTAGCCAATGTGAGTGTTTTTTTGAAATATCTGGGGAGAAGCAACTTTCCAAATTTCACTAAATAGTAACACAGAATCAAAACTCACTGATATCTGGGGCTGTGGCTATAACCATGTTATGTGACTGTGACCATGCAAGAGCAGGAATTTATAAAATTGTAGCTGGTTTGGGTATAGAAGTAAACTTTGACAACATTGAGAATGACAGGCTCTTACAATCTGTGACCCCAAATCCCTGGCTGGTAGAGTGTACTTAGAAAAAATACTCAGGGTGTGATAACAAGTTTTGTTTGTTTGCTTATTTTTTCTCCACTTATTTCATCTTTTACCTTCCACTGCCAGTAATTCAATCAGATTGTTGGCTCTGGGCTTACTGCCTAAGGGGAGAAGAGAAGAGGTAAGTGTTTCAGAAGTCCAATATCCTAGGGAAATTCAGAGGATTTGAGGCAAAGAATATTATGAAAAACACTATCAGTTAGTTTTTGCTGCATGACAAACTGCTGTCAAATGTAGTGACTAACACAAGCATCATTTACTGTTGCCCAAGTTGTGCTGATCTGAGCAGCCTCAGTTGATCATGGCTGGGCTTGCTTATGGGTCTACAATCACTCTACAATGTGTGGCCTTCCTCCCATGTCTAGTGATTGGCTGGTAGTTGGCTGGGGTGATGGGAAGACTTGGCCCTGTGTCTCCATCCTCCAGCAGGCTAGCCTTGGTTCCAAGAATGAAGGAAGACCAGTGCAGCACCTCCCCAGACCTCTATCAGAACGGGCACAGCAGTGTCTGCCACATTCTATTGGTCAAAGAAAGTGACAAGTGTGGCCCATATTTGAGGACAGGAGAAAAAGGTTCCACTCTTGATGGGAGAATCCATGAAGATGGATTGCAAAGGACCTGCCTGCAAGAAGGGGAGGAGAATTGCAGCCATCTTTGCAATTTGCCACATGTATTGCAAAGGAATGAAGCCTCAAACTGAGAGCAGGACCACCTCTTCCTGTGCAGCTGCTCACATGGCAAAATACCAGTTATACCTTTCCCATTTGGGGGAAAGTAAGAAGCCAGAGGGTCAGTGATGATGCTAGTGCTCAGAATAATGCTTTTGGGGCAGAGTCCTAGGAAATCTGCAAAACCCCATATGGATTTTTGGGGCTGGAGAGAGAAAGGTGCCAGGAGGCATCAGAATCTTCTAGAGAAGGGAAGGCTGAAATGTGAGGCTGGGCAGATGGCCCATGGACAACCTAACAGAGATTCTTGTTCCCAACACCACAGAAAGCAACAGAGTGAATTCTGTATCTGCAGGTGTGGCAGGGAACCAGCACTGAGCGCCTGAGTCACTGAGGCTGAATGAGGATATGGGGACAGGAATGGAAGCTTTGGGATGGACTGACTACTAAGGACAGATAGACATCCTCTGCCCTTGTCCACTCCAACATTTTAGCACCAAGTAAGCCATCCCTCCATCCCGCAACATAAAGATGTCCATAGGTATGAGAGGTAAGGGAAAAGAGATATCCTGAGATTGTTTTTACCAACCTGGCAGAATAAGATCTCAAAGAAAAAATAAAACGAAATATAGAAAAATATTTAAAATATATATACTTTTTTTCAATGGTGGAATTTGGTGGCTGAGATTCAGCTCGTTTCCTATAGAGGAGGTAAGAGAATGGATATGCAACTTCTTAAGTGTTTTTAACGACTCTATTATTCCTTTAAAGATGGTAGGAAAGGCCAGTATCTGGAAAGCCCCTTATTTGTGGCTCTGGAGCAGTAGGAGTGGACAGTCTAATGTGACCAGATTTTCTGGGCATAAAAATAGCTTCATGGCTCCAAGTCTGATCATTCTTTCACAGGTCAAAATATTGTGACCAGCCGCATAAGAAGGCTGGTCATCCTGCAATAGAAATAATGAGGTATCCAACACCGAGAATCTTCTAGGCACTGTTATTTCAGCCTTGGAAAGAGGTCTTTGGACAGTGGCTGAGGTCAACTATCGAATGGGACACACATGACAAGTATCAGGTGGCAGTGGAGGAGGCTATGATGAAGAGCCTCAGAAGTGCCATGTTTGAAGTGAACACTGCTCCTGACATTGAGGCCAACTATTTGCAGAATGAGGAAATACCACTGGGAATGCCAGGAATTTCTTGCTCTTTTTCACTGAGTGGGAGCCAAAGTGTCTGTGTTTGTGTTAAGGCTAAAGACGTTGCTACTGAATATGAGAGAAAATGGAGCAGAAGATTCGGGAAACATTGATCAGACCATCCTAGAACAGGTGAAAGGAGGTGACATGCTAAGAGAAATGCTTCTGATGGAGACCAAGTTTTCTAGATTCTTCCAGTTATTAGTCTGATAAAGGGAAGTGCTGGCTTGAATTAATGAGAAGGATTCACTGGGATGAAAGCAAGGTATTTTATCCTTAGTACACAGTAAGACTTTGGCGAAAAATAGAAGCCCTTAATGCAGCCTTGCAGGAGTTGAAGAAAGAACTAGACCCTTGAGAAAAGGAGTCTAGTGGGAAAAAGGCAAAAAGAAGTGTTCTTATAGATGTGGAGCAAATGAGCACATGGGAGGGGCGTGGAACCCAGAGAAAAATCAGCATTCGTGTTTCATTCTGTAGCTGTGAATTACTTAAATCTCACTTTTATTTCCTGTACAATGGAGGCACGAGCCTCTCAGAGTTTTGGATTCATGTAAAGTACTGAACATTGCACCAACCACTCAATTAATGTTACCTCTGATTATTGCTTGCCACACTGATTAATATCAGAAAATAATGAAGGAGATAGGGATTCAAGTTACCTTTTCTCTCTCCTCATCATTGCCTCAGTTAAGAAGCCTGTAACTAGTTTAAGAATCTAGCTCCTAGGATTGATGAGTTGTAGGGTAGGGAAAGTGAACAGAAGGGATTTGGTACTCAGCGGTGCTAGTGAGAGAATTAAGCTCCCCATTATAAAAATGCAATAGATTGGGATGGGCTCGTTAGGTTGGAGAAATCTGCTTTATCTCTGTTATGTGATTGCAAGGCTGAACTTCTTGGACAGCCTGGTGGAGATCTTGGGAGAAGCAGGCAGTAGTAATAGCTAGCATTTGTTGAAGCACTTGGTGGGTGCCAGGCACTGCTCTGAGTACAGGACTTAGAGTGAGCTATCGTGAGGCAGGTGAGGCACTCACCTCAGGAACAACATGAAAGGGGTGCCAAAAACTCAGTCATCGAGATAGATACTATTTTGATGCAATATTAAAAAAAATCAAAATTAATACAAAAAGTCCATGATTGATAAAATGCCAAAATTTTAAGTAAAGACAGGATCACTAAAAGTACCATGCTGAGCTGTGTTGGAGCCTGAGACAAAAAGGAAAAAAAAATCATCAGTACTGGTCCAGTCTTTATTTAAAAATTTGATATTTAGTTCATGAGGATTTTTTGCATTAATTGTGATTTTTAAAAAATAGTGTATTCAAATATTATTTACCTTGGTTGCCATGTTTTTGGCATCTGCTTAAATTTTATGACCAAAGAGAGTGCCCCACTTGCCTCTCCCTAGTCCTGCTACTTCTCTGTGTGAAAAGTTATTTAATCCCTCTGAAACCCATCCTGGAAGGTCTTGTTATTATCCATATTTTCACATGTGAAAAAGCTAAGACCTAGGAAGAGTATGTATTAGTGTGTATTAGTTTCTTATGGCTGCTATCACAAATTACAATACACTTAGTGGCTTAAGACTAAGACAACCCACATTTATTCTCTTACAGTTCTGGGTCAGAAATCCAAAATCATATCTTGGCTGTTGTGAATAGTGCTATGATAAACATGGGTGTGCAGATATCTCTTTGACATACTGATTTACTTTCCATACTCAGTAGTGGGATTGCTGGATTATATGGTAGTTCTAGTTTTAACTTTTGAGGAACCCCCATACTGTTTTCCATAATGGCTTTATTAATTTACATTCCCCCAATAGCGTGTAAGGGTTCTCTTTACTCCACATCCTTGCCAAAACCTGTCATCTTTTGACTTTTGATAATAGCCATTCTAACTGCAGTGCCCATCAACTGATGAATGAATACAGAATATACACAATGGAATGCTATTCACCCACAAAAACCAGTGAAATACTATTATTTGGGACAGCATGGATGAACCTGGAGCACATTATTGTTATGCGAGATAAGCCAAGCACAGAAAGACAAATACTGCATGATCTCATTCACATGTGGAATTTTAAAAAATTGAACTCATAGAAGTAGTGAGTAGAATAGAGATTGCAAGAGGCAGGGAGGGTACAGGAAATGGGGGGATGGGAAGTGGTTGAACAATGGGTACAAAGTTACAATTAGATGAAAAAAAATCACATCTGGTGTTCTAATACATGGTGGGGTGACTATAACAATAATGCATTGTACGTTTTAAAAAAAAGGTAGAAGAGAGGAATTTGAATGTTTTCACTGCAAAGAACTGATAAAAGTTGGAGGTGATGGATATGCTAATTATCCTGATTTGATCATTACACAATGTATACACGCATTGGAACGTTACACTGTACCCCATACATATGTACAATTATTATTATTATTATTATTGTTTAGCTGCTGGTCAGTACAGGGATCCGAACCTGTGACTGTGGTGTTACAAGGCTACACTCTAACCAACTGAGCTAACTTGCCACCCCTGTACAATGATTATGTGCCAATTAAAAAGAAAGAAAGAAAGAAATCTAAAATCAACTTCACTAGGCTGAAAACAAGGTGCTGGCAGGGCCTTGTTTCCTTCAAACTCTCTAGAGGAGAATCCCTTTTCTTGCTTTCCTAGCTTCTAGAGTTGTATTCTTTGCATTCCTTGGATCATGAGATTCTTCTCCAAGATTACATGTTGAAATTGAGTGCCATTTGAAAAAATAGAAGTAGTATGTCCTCTGTGTGTTTCTACCTGTCACATACTTTTGACCCAATTAGTGATAAAAAGCAAGAGTGGGAATGTCTGCATTTGAAGATACTACTTTCGGGAAATGGGTCTTCCTTCTCCCAGCACTGAATCATTCATCATGCTAGCTGTACACTCTGATAATCTGAAAATAAAGCAAAACAGAAAAGCTTGGTCTGGAGACAAACCAGAGTTTGAGAGAACACACAAATAGATGGCAAAGAAAAGGTGAACACTCTCAGGCTGATTCATACAGTGGTAAATTAATGGCACCATTGCCTTCTGATCACAAAGATCTACTCCCAAAGAAGCTACTCTTTTTGATAAAAGACTCCCATTGGAAAGGAAAAGAACTTTCAGAATACTTAAAATGACTTCCCCATTATTTGAAAACTATTTTCTTTAGATGCTGAGTCCTAGCATCAGCAAAGAAAAAATTTATTCAGAATTTATACAGAAATGTGAAAGGATTTAGAATTTCTCCAGTGTTTACTTCTATTCTGTTTAAGATGTGGGCCATGTCTTTTAAGAATTGTGGTCTCTAGGTTGTCATGGGGTGGTTAACAGAATGTAAGAGCAGTTGCTACAGTTTTGAGGGACCCAGATGTCAACAAAATTTGGTTTGGATAGATGTAGCAATTGGATATGTACACAAAATATTGTATTGATGTTAGTCCAAAGATATCAATGAACAATTAAAAAAGTCAGCATCTGTGCTAAAGTCACCCTGACGTGTGAGCAGCAGTGCATGAGGACCAGGAAATTAAAATGCTTTACCACATGTCCAAAACCAAACAAGCTAGTTTGTTGTTCAAGTTAGGTGAAATACAAACAGAAATAGCCAGGAGGGTGAAATTTAAATTAAACTTCAAAATCATTTTGTGTTTTAACCATCTACAGTGTTTTTAGTGCTGCAAATAAGGCCACTTTCTTTGGAAGCCTTGAAAAATAACCCAACATAAACGACTCCCTTGGCTGTATATTCTCTCTTTGCATGCTCTGCACATGTTCACTTTGAAACAAAAGTTTGACCAAGATCAAAAGGAACGAGACCTAACTACCTAAGAGGAGTTTCTAAGCCATGGTGACCATGGGTGGTCTTCTCCAAAATGATGAGCTGATTTGGAGCAGGATTTGAGGCCAAAATTGCTGTGCCTTTCCTTGTTAAGTGGCTGCGTTTAGAAATGCCTTGCAAAAAAGACATCTGCATGGGATTCCTACTGACTCATTAGGAATCCTCTTCTTCACTGTCTGGCTTTGTGTGTTGGATAAGCTTTCTGTAGACTGGTTTTACTTAGCACAGTTGTGCTACTGCTTTCTAGTCAGGAGATGGATGTGAATAGGCAGGATGTTTCTCTGAACAGTTGAGCTTTATTCTTTGAGCCACAGGCCACCTGCAGAAATTCCCCTTTATGGGGGGAGGTTGGGACCTACACTGGAGTCAGGCAGAAGGCTCACTGGATTGCTAATTCCACACTTTCTCTCTGAGGCCAAGAATCTTTCTGTATTCTGAAAGGCTTGGGTCACTCCAAAAAGATTTAATTTCTACAAGTCTGACATTAAGGCAGCAAGCTAAATGTAAAATGCTAAATGGAATAAGTTAAAAATCAATTTCTCATGAGAGAAAATAACAAGGTCGTGAATGTCATAGGCGATGAAATGTAGAAACAAGTATTTTTTTGCAAAGATATTTATCAGGTTTGCTGCATAGATATTTTTTCTTTAAGAGGATTTAAGAAAGGTGTTCATGAAAAATTCTATACACAGGGTTGGAAGTAGGAGACAAAACAGGAAAAATGAAGAAAGAGAGTGTAGTCGGTAAGTTTTAAGAACAGGTGCAGTTCCTACAGACAAGTCTGGTGAAAGGGACAAGGGTCACTTCAGGCCCTCCTGGGGAGCCCTGGGATCCCCTGTCTGCCTCCTCCACAGCAGGCAGTAGTGCTAAGTCACTCAAATAAATCTTCTCAGGCTGAGAGAAGTTTCTGTGCTTGAGGCTAGACTCTGCATTTTTGCCTTGAAAGAAAAATTTTCTGTGTTTATCTCTTTTGACTTGAAAGTGCTTTCTCCTTGGGTTGGGGAAAAAAGAAATAAATTCTTATTAGTCATCTGGAGAGACAGGAAGCACTTTGTGACTTCGAGACTGAGTATTAGTCACTGTCTGTGGTGGTTTTGAAATTTATCTACAAATGCTTTGACATTCATTCCTTCACCAGAAGGAGTCTATGTTCCCACCCCCTGAACACAGGCAGCCTTCATGATTGGCTTGATAAACAGAATGGAACAGAGTTGTGCCGTGTGACTTCCAACACATGGTTAGATAATGCCACGTGGCTGCCGTGGTTCCACTTGCAACACTAGTTATGGGAGTCTTCAGCCACCGTGTTTGAAGTCTGGCTATTCCTAGACAATGTGGATAGACATTGTGCCATAAAGGATTAACTCAGCATGTCTAGGTTGTTGAAACTCTGCACATTCCAAAGAGAGTTTTGGCCCTTGTTCAGCTCCTGGGAAGAAACCTCTAAGCCCTTGGAATATCTTGCTTGAGAGTGTCTTTGTTTATCTGAACCCTTGGATCATGCCAAATAGTTAATGCAAATAACTTGATTTATGGTAGGGAAGCTTGGGATGTGGTATCAGCTTGACCTGGAGAGCTGGTCAGCCATGTGGGTAGTCAGCTATATCTATGTGACTGACCCCCAGTAAAAATACTGGGCACCAAAGTTTGGGTGAGCTGCTTTGGTTGGCAATACTTTGTACATATTGCCATACATTATTGCTGAGAGAATCAAGTGCTGTCCACATGACTCAACTGGGAGAGGACAACTGGAAGCTGGTGTGTCCTGGGATCTTTCCTATACACAATTTTTCCATTGCTGATTTTAATCTGTATCCTTCTGCTGTCATATGCCACAACTGTGGGTATAACAGCTTTGCTGAATTCTTTGAGTCCTTTTAGTGGATCATAGAGCCTGAGAATGGGTTTGGGGATCCTCGAACAAAAATAGAGAGAAAGAGCAAGAGATAGTGCCAGCCCCCCCCCCCCCGAGGACCCGCAGCTGTTCCTGTTCCAGTCTTTCTAGTAGTGGTTTCAGATATATGAGTGAAGAAACCCTCAAGATGAGCTTAGCCCCAGCTGTTGTCGGATTTCAACCACATGAGAGATCTTCAGTAAGAACTGCCTAGCTGAGCCCAGTCAATCTCCAGATTTGTGAGCAAAATAAATGATTGTTATTTTTTCTAGCTACTGTTTTGGCATAATCTGTTACTCAGCAATAGATAACCAGAACTAGGTTATCCATCCTAGGACTGGGATACTATAATAGCATCCATGAAGAGACTATTAGCAGAGGCTTGATGGCCCTCAAGGAGACTTTTGGGCATGGCTTAAGGACATTGAGAAAATGTTGCTGGAAGCTGGAGGAAAGAAGACCCTTGCTATTTAGTGGTGAAAAATTTAGAAACAAATTTGCATAGTGAATCCAACGAAGTGATAGGATTTGGCTAAGTAAATTTCTAGGTGGAATATAAAAACTGCCAACTTGTTTCTTTTGGCTGCGTATGATGAGGGTAAAGAGAAATGAGTTACAAATGGAGATATTTATTTTTCAATCATAATTTAGAGGACAAATAAAAGTTAGGCCTTACGGATTTGAAAACAAAACATATCTTCTCCAGACAGTAAGAAATTCTAACATTAGACATAACCTCAGACTTAAGATCCTTTCCAGGGCCCCTGCTTGGTGCTCACACATCTCAAATTGGCAGTATGGGGGAGTTACTGTCTCGGAGGGGAGACTTCTGACCACTGGGGGAAGGAACCAGTAGATAAATTATTCTCTTCCTTGATCATCAGCAAGGACAGTCCTGAGGTGCAGACACATTTTTTTATGGCTTTACAGGCACCATCTCAACAAAATGTGCACCCAGTCATACGTGGTGACAGCCAGTTCCATCACACATCTCCTGTCATGCTTCTTCCTTACTTACTCTTCTTCTCCCTCACTCCATCTGGGGGAATCCTCAGTCTTGAAAAGGGGGTGCAGGTGACGCATCACAGCATCTACTACGGATGCACTGGATGGTAGCTAGACCAGGAGGATTTCCTTTTAGGGTGAGGCAAGCCCAGGTGACCAAGCTTCCTGGATGTGCCTAGGAATAGGTCCTAAAAAGGAGTCACAAGCGGTCAGCTAGAGAGGGTATTCCCCAAATCAAGGCACCGAAAAGTGCAGGAGGTTCTTGTAGGGATAGTTCTAAAGAACTCATGAACCTGCTGGAAAAGTCAGTGTTTGGTCCTCTTACAAGTGAACACTGCACCTGATGACAACAGCACCTGTCACGAAAGACCTTGGCTCCTTCTGCTGTCTTGTCTGCCTCTCCCTTCTGTCTCCCACTTGGGGTCTCCAGAAACAGCCTAGTGAAGGGGGAAGCAACAGGAGAGTAAGGCTGAGTCACAGGAAAGGCATGCAGAGTTTGAAGCCCAAGCTGGGAAAAGGGAAAAGTTCTAATTGGATAAGAGAGAAATGGTGCTTTAGATTGCAGTGGGTGTGAGAATGAGTTGCTCTAATACTTAGAAATCACCCATACAACTCTGGGACCTGCCTAAGTTATCGTTCAGGGATAGGAAATAAGGAGCTTTTCCATTTAGTCGTAAGAAAGAATAAATTTCTGCTTTAATCCTAGTAAATATAGTACAGTCAAAAAGTGGTTTTATATATATATATATATATATATATTTTTATCAATATACAATGTAGTTGATTTTCATGTCACTTTACCAATTCTTCCTACCATCTCCCTTTAAAAAAATGTTAAACTAACCTTGCATTCTGGGATGAACACCTCTTGTTATGATGTATTAAAAATTTTCTATTTTACTGTAAAAAAAATAGTGGTTATATTTATGTAACTGAACAAAATCTTCATAAAACTCTATGGACTAGTTGTAATTACCCTCATCTTATAGATGAACAGGCAGAGTTGGGGAGCCTCTGCAATGTGCCTCACTTTTTGTATGTGCTCCTTTACACGGTGGTCCCTGCCTAAGGAGCTAGTTTCTGGATGAGAAAATTGAACCTCAAAGAGTTCAAGTGACTTGTTGAGGTCCCATAACTAGTAAGTGGGGTACTGAGAATTTCCACTCGGCAAACTTTGCTCTTTCCTCTCCAGTTGGCTTCTCCCTACCGTATGAAGAATATGAAGGCCATGACCTCTGAAATTATTTGGTCTGAACATTTCCCAAGGAACTGACTTAAGCCCAGTAGTTCATTTTGCAAATGAGAGAAGTGAGACTTGAAGAGATTAGGTGACACTTCTAAAGTCATACTAGTCACTCTCTCCTCCTGGGATGGTATTTAAACCTCTCCAGAAGGTTCTGTACAATTCTATTCTGAGGGAACATTCATGAGGTTTGCAATTACACTTGACACTGTGTGCAAGTGATTTGGCTAAAAGCAAAGCCAAATGTGTTTATTTCATGTTTTCAGTGTAGCTTTGGGACCAACATTTCCCGTTGTTTGATGGCTTTGTGATGTCAGTGAATGTAAGGGTGATATGCTTTTACTTTTTGCTCAGCCCCAATGGTCAGGCATGCTATTAATTAATTAATTCATTCTTTATGCATGCATTTATCATCTGAGTTTGTTACAAAGTACACCACAGAAAATTTTTTAAAAGGTACACAGGACTACGTGTGTCTCATTCTGGACACTGTGGCCACTCTTTTCTTCTACGTTCCTTTCTCTGCTGCTGACCTGTTGAAGGGTTTGTCCCACATACAGATGACTGTGATGTTTCTGGCAATTGTGGCTCCACAAGGAACAATTCCTATTTAAGAGGTTTAGAACTACTTTGCCTAGTGAGTGCCTCCATCCGTCAGAGATAAGGGAAGGTTTGTCGTCGAAGGGATAAACGCACAGGGAGACATTTCACAGGCTGACAATTTCCCTTAACTCTCCTTTTTCCTTTCTATAAAATATAAAGCTTCCCATATAAATTAGGAATCTAATCAGAATGGAATGCTCCACTCAACTGGGACAGGCTTAATTGGGAAATCTGCTTAATCAGGACATTTCCCAGGGAACTGATTTAAGCCCGATGATACATAATGGCTATGATTGTGGCTTTATAGGGGGGTGGTAATTCTCCTTAATTGAGACACTTTCCAGTAATTTAGTGCTACTTGAGACTAGGTGTGTGTGAGTGTGTTTGTGCTTGTGGCCTCTCTGGTTTGGTTGTTTTCTTCTACACTATGGCACGCAGGATCGATTCAGACAGCAACATACATCAGTTCAATGCTGCCCCTGGTACCCATCCCTATCCACAAGACAACGGGGCTCCTTGGCAAGAAACTTCTATGTTCTTTTCAGCAGTTTGGAACTGGTACTTCAGCCCATTCCAGGGTGTGATTAGCATTTCTTTTATAACTGATTTCAGGGGAATTTGTTCAGGAAGTAGAAGAGGTCTTTCTGCTCTTTGATTCTTGCTCCTCTTAGGCTCCTGAGTGGCCTTCTTGCTGGGATCTTAAATGAAATCCTTTACGTTGACCTGGAGTCTGTGGGGTTGAGCAGCATTTGAGGAGGACTGATTGCGGGACAATGGTAAATTCACTAAAAAAGTTTTTTGAGACATCCATCTGACTAAGAGATGGAAAATCAGAGTGAGGGAATTGGGGATGATTCTTGTCTTCAACACTGATCATGTTTTTCTTTAGCCTTTTTTATCCTTTAGGAACTGGGTATGCAATTGATCATTACCCAAGTCCTCGCTTCATGCTATCACTATGCGTCTATGTGTGCCACTCTCTAAATTTACTCATTCACTCAGTCAGTTGCACATGTATTTATTTTCTTTTATTCCCTACCTGCTCTTGTTCTTCTCTTCTTTCTCCCTCTATAGGCCAATATGTTTAATGTGTAACCTTTTATTGTGCGTCCTCCTGAAAAATGAGTATTGTTTTATATGCATGCAATTAAGAAAACAAGGTAAATTGTTCTTCATATATAAGAAAAATGTGGCCTGGTGACCCCACCATGTCATTAAGAACTCATCATCAGGGTGTCTGCTACCATCTGCAGCCCTGGCTTTCATTCTCAGAGTCCTAGAGACAAGCTCGAACCCCAAGCTCCACATTCACGTTCCAAGCAGGGTGAAGGAGAAATGGGAAGGAAGAAGGTAGTATGCACATGTGTTTAAACTAAAATAAATGGTATTATTTCTCATTTTTTTCACTAAGCACTACGTATTTATGATCCATTCATGATATGTATGTGTGTGTGTGTGTATGTGTATCATTACTTTTAATTGCTACATATTACTTCATGGTGTGCATCCATCACATTTTACCTATAGTAGTTAACATAACAGGAAGCATGTTATTGGTAAACCTGTCAAATTTCAGGGGCTTACCAAACCATCAGATTAGTTAATTAAGTTCAAACTAAATTAACAGTCCAGACATGGAGTTCCCCTCCAAGTGGTGCTTTAGGGACTCAAGCTCCTTCCATCTTGTGGCTCCACAGTCTTCTTCACATGGATACTCAGGCTGCACCAGGGCTTGTCTTCATTCAAGCCAGCTGGTAGGAGGAGTTAGCAAGGAGGTTAGTACTGGGGAGGCTTTTACGGCCTGGTCTGTAAGTGGTCTACTGCATTCTAGCCGAACATTCCTCTTTCTGGAACCCAGCCATGGTTTACAACTAATCTCAAGGGGATGCTGAGAAATGTGCTCTTTTTGTGTATCCTGGAGGAAGAGAAAAAGTGTTTGGTGATAAGCCAGCAGTTTCTTGCACGTGTATGTCCTGTCTCGGGGATTGACAGCCAGATTGCTTCTAGTTCCCTTCAGCAAAAATAATGCTGTAGTGGCATCTCCTTTCTTACACTCTGTGAATGTGTATGACAATGCCTTTAGTTTATAAACACAGGGATGGAATTGCTTAGTCTTAGGACATGCACAGACTCATTTTGACCAAGTAGTGTTTGTACTCTGGATGGGCAACACCAGTCAGCTCTGACCGTCAATGCACAAGGATTTCTCTATCCCGACATCTCTGTCTATACTTCATGCTTCAGCTTTTTTTTCTTTTTCTTTTTTCTGGTAGACTAATATGTATATAAACATATGTTATTGTTGTTTTAATTTACATTTAAACAATGGCTATTGATTTCGCACATCTCTTAGTATTCATGTTAACCCTTGAGTTTTCACTTCTGTAAATTGCCTAGCTGTATTCTTTGCTCATTTTTCCATTGTGGTTCTTGTCCTTTCCTTTATTTGAAAAATAATGTTGAAATTAGATGTATCTATTTATACTCTTTTTTTAAATGCTGAAATTTATTTTATTTATCATGTAAAACAGAATAGAGGCTACATAAAGGGTACTGGGTTTGGCTGCTCCAACCTCTTGGGACTCTTTTTTTTGCAGAAGAGAATGGAGGGAACAGTGGAAGGGAAAGGGAACACAGGGGTGGGGGAAGGGTTCTTTTCCTATAAAGATGCTTCAGGGAGAACCAAACTATTTCATCTGTATTCCCCTATCCCACTGGAACTGGTGCTTGGAGGGGTGGGGGAATGAGGTCAGTCAATCAGTTACCACCACCATCAGTGTTGCCAGAGAGGTGGAGGACAGACATCATGGAGTCAGACGGCTTGCTGGAGATTTTATCTGTGCGCTTCTGAATCTTCTTATTTTTCAGGGAGGATGCCAGAACCTGGCTCTGCTGCTGGGGGTCCGTCTCCATGATTCTCTGCAGCACTGGGCCGTGGTCCACTAGGCAGACATCCATCACACTGCTGGTCTTGGGGCAGGGGTCCACATTGTGTTCAGCCTACCCCACTTGATGACAGTTTGGATTGGTGCAGTAACCAGTGAGATCTCCAATCTTATACACGGTGGTTTTATTCTCAGTGGCATACTCTATTTTCATCATTGGAGAATGGAGCCTCTTGATCTCCATTTCGAGTGGGTCCATGTCACCCAAAAGCTCAGCAGATTCTTCAGTGGCCAAGCATTCCATGGTGTCTTCATTGGCCTGCTCGGTATCTTCAATGTCAAAGACCTCAGTCATCTCCTTAACAATCTCAGCACTGAGATGGGTGGGCAGAGTGTGGGTGGGGGGTGTTTGTGTATAGAAGCTGATCTTTCCACTCACCCAGTCAGCCAGGACAGCTTTGGCTGCCCGCTCCTGACTGTATAAGCCTCCTTTCTTCTTCTTCCCCAAGTGGTGGGCCACTGCAGTCAGAAAGTGCTCAGTGGTTTGGATCCCAGAGACACCGTAATAACTAGAAATCTCCTCCAGGTTGCAGCGCTGCAGGATGGTCTCCACCGGGGTCACAGGGTCTGCCAGCTTCTGCACGTGGATCTAGTTGCACAGGATGGTGCCCACCTCTGAATTTGGTACTGAGACTATGCCTGGAGCATCCAGCAGCCTGATGAATTTGTCCAGGTAGACCTCTTGCATGAATTTGGTGACCCTAGGAATGGCTCCCACACTGCACACACGGCTGTGCTTCAGGCTATTGATCAGGCTGCTCTTCCCAACATTGGGAAAGCCCAGCACTCCCATGCGGATGTGGGTGCACACTTGACCAAGGCGACAATAGTTCCCCAGTACCCTCAAGAGGTTCTCAGCTCCAAAGGAGGCTTTGCTTTTAAGCAACGACTCAGGGGCCTGCTGCACTGGCACACTGCACTGATTCAAGTTTTTGAATCAGTGCTGGCCTTGAAAGCTACGGTTGGAAGCTCATTCCGAAGGTAAACCAGCCACTTCTCCACAACCCCCTTGGGGATCAATCTTATTCAAGACCAACACCAGCTTCTTGTTGCCTTCTGCCCGCAGGGCGGCCTCCTCCATTTGGAAGCAGCAGCAGCCCAATGGGTCTCTGGCATCTAGGACTTCCAGAATCACATCAGAGTACTCCACCACCTTACAGAATTCCTTGTAATAAGCCTTCCTTGTGGCCTTGTGATCCAGCTGAGGAAACATATTTAATTCCTGCAAAACTTCCACCTTCTGATCAAACTCCTCCTGGCGTCTCAGGACCTCCTGATAATAGCTCTCGATGGTCCCGCATGTTTGTCTCTCTTGCTCCCGGGCAGCTTGCTGCTTCTGCTTCATCTCCTCAACCCTCCTCTTCTTTAATTCAGTCTCCTGATTGGCATGATCATTAGAGCGAGGAGACTGGGCAGGGGAAGGCACTTCAGAGGTGGCTTTCTTCCCATTTTGCTTTGCAGGCTTCTTGCGGCCTTTGGAACATTTACCAGGCTCTTTATTTTTGTGCCTAATTTTCATGATGACCAGCTTGAAAGTAGGTACATTCAAATGTGCCCAATTTCTTCTTATACTTCCAGGGAGATCTGAGAAGAGCAAGTAGAACAACTCCGTTGGCGCAGGCGATGTGCACACGCTGGAGGCTCCCACTTCCGGATTCCAGCCTTGCGTAGCGCGACCCGCCTGCGTGAGCCCCTTCGCAGGGGCGGAGCTTCAGATTGACTGCTCGAGACCGCCCGTCTCTTCCTGGAGACCGTGCTGACCCCCCTCCTGGTTGGTTAGAGAGTGAAGTCTTCCTCTAATACTAGCCTGAAAATGTACTCTTTTTAATGCTTATTAAGGAGTCCTTCCTGGGCACTAGGTTCACATTTAGAATCTACCCTTAAAGTGTTATTGAGTAGGGATTCACTTTTATTTTCTCCATATAATGAATCATTTCTTACCACATCATCTATTTTTTTGTTTAATTTTTAAAAAAATTGACAAATGCAATTGTATATATTTATCCTGTACAGCATGATATTTTTGAAATATACAAGGGTACTTCAAAAAGTTTGTGAAAAAATAGAATTAAAAGATAATGTGAATTTTTCCATGAACTTTTTGAAGACCCCTCATACATACCTTGTGGAATGGTTAAATCTAGCTAATTAGCATGTGTTACCTTACGAAATTATTTTTTGTGGTGAGAACATTTATGACCACATCATCTATTGAACAGTCTGTCCTTTCCCCATTAACTTATGGTTCCAGCCTTATCATTTAGTGACTTACTACGTATATGTCTATCTGTCTCTGGGCTCTGCTCTGCTCTGTTGGTCTATTTGTCTGTTTTTGTGCCAATACCATTCTGATTTTTCTTACTGTAGTTCTGAGGTATGTCAATATCAGGTACGTTAGGTTCCCTCTTTTCTCTTTAAAGGTTGTCTTAGCTGCATTTAGGATTTTATTCTTGTATATAAATACTGGAGTATGTCAATCTAGTTCTTCAGAGTAATTCCACTATAATTCTGATTGGGTTGCTATTAGATTTGTAGATTAATTTGGAGACCTTTACTGTTTATAATATTGTCATCCCACCGAAAAGTCTGGACTATCTCTTTATCTGGTCAATTCACCTTCTATGTCCTTTATTAACACTTAAAAATTCAAGATACTTTACCATTTTCATTGCTATTATGATTAAGATCCTGTTTGTACTATATATATTCTAAGTAGTTATGGCTGATGTAGAGCAATGCTATTGATTTTTGTAATTTGGATGGCAGACATGATGATCTCTCATTAATTTTATAGTTAGTCTGTTGAGAGTGTTGGTTTTTCTAGGCAGATGATCACAACATCTACAAATAATAACATTTTATCTCTCTCCATAAACCTTATACATGATAATTTTTTTCTAATTATTTCTGCTCTCTAGTACTCGATTAAATAGTGGCTCTATTAATGAATATCCTTGTTTGGTTTTCCTTCTTACAGGAAGTACACCTAAAGTTTTTCATTAAACTTAATGTTTAGTATCTTTAGATTTTAGCATTTAATTTTCGTTATGTTAGGAGATTTTCCTTCTATTTTCTCATATGTGGCTTTTAAAATATAATAGAAACAAAATTTTACTCAGTGCTTTTATTTTGCTTGAGATAACAATACAATATATCTTTTTGCTCAAGTCTACTAATGTGGCGTTATATTGATCTATCTTATATTTGAAAACTCCTTGCATTATTGGGATAAATGCAGCTTGTTCATGATATATTATGACCCTGAAAGATAACCAAGTGTTACTGCTTCTGGATGCAGGACCACTGAAAGTCATGCCTACCGAAAGAAGTCCTCAATCTTTTGTTTTATCCTCCATCTCTTTTCATACAAAGTTATGTTTTTCTTCCTAGGCACTTAACTAGACTCAGTTTTTTTAAAAAAAAAACACTTTATTTTTCCATTTTCAAATGTTAAAAATTTTGGAAAATTTAGAGATGTAGGAAGAGAAAAAAAAAATCACATAAACTACTGTCATAGAAAGACCCCTACTAACATTTCAACTCAGGTAGCTATAGCAATGAGATACTTTTTCAGGAGAAATACATTCAGATACCAGGTGAATTGAATAGGGAAAACCAGCCAGAGCTGCACCAAAGGACCCTTCACCGTTAGCACTGCCAGAAAGGGGGTGTCTGCTAAAGTTGCCCAAAAGTCACAGGTATGGATGCTACTTTTGTGTCTAATTCATGATGTAAGCAGTGAGCATTCCTTCCAGTTATGGTGCCAGGTGGCTACAGAGGGTTTGGGCTCAGTTTCAAGCCATGAATCTCTGAAATCCTTTAGTAGGGAATAAAAGAGACATGGACCAGCTGGTGAGGCCTGGAGCAAGGCTGGGCTCTGGAATGAGCATTGAAGCCCAGCCTAGAATCTTTCAAAGTATCTGCTAAAGAGGCAGAACATTACAAAGTCATTTCTGGTGTTTGGACAAGTGGTTCAATCAGTTTTTCTAAAATATTTTGGGCATCTTTCATTCCTTGGTGTTCTTTCAAGAATGGGTAATAACTCTCTGGGTCTTAACATGGCCCACATCTTTTTTTAGGGATAATTTTGCATGATTTGATTTCACAGATCTTGTGCTAGATATTCTCCATAATCCCTGGAGATCCATTCTGTGTACTTCTCTGTCCTGCTCTGTATGCTGGAAGGAGGCTGACCTCTCAGACTGTACGACTCACTCAGGTTCCCTGGCCCTGTGGCTTCTAGTTGATTTTGTCCAATTGGAAGCCCACCTAGAAGTTGTGCCCACACATATTCCATAGTGCTCCCACACCGCCACTCCCAGAGGCTGTGTTCCTCTACCCACAGCGGTACTCCTATTGGGTAGTCTCTCTCCTGTGCCTAAAGCCTCCACTGGATTCTGGTAACATCATTCATTTCCACTTCCCCTCTGGCTTATGGATGATAATGCCAGCCCTTATGGGTTTTCCTCAATCTTGCTTTCACCTCTGTAAACGGTTCTTTCAATAAACCAACCTTCTTTTACTGATTCCTTGGGTGCCATCTATTTCATGGCAGGACCTTGGCTTAGAAACTTGCTAAAAGGAACAGCCATTTCCCACATACTGATATATTAGGACTTGGGAATACAATAAGCTTAGAAGAAGACCTTACTACTGTTACAACTTATTTGGCTTTGATATGCTTCAGAAAAGAGTGTTGTGATTTATTTATTTATTTATTTTTAAGTTTATTTATTAATATATATTTTTTACATTTTATGATGTTGTTGTGGAGCAGTTGGAGGGGAGGGGGAGAGGGGAAAGGAGGAGGAAATAGAGTGGGAGGAGGAGGAGGTAGGAGGGGTGGGGTTGAGGCCCATGGCTCATTCCTGCAGGGGAGACCAGGGGGCTTCTAGTGGTGGCTTGGTCACTGCTGGGCTGGGTGCATATGTCAGGGGTACGTGGCTGAAGCCCTTGCCCCATACTGCCCCAGTTTGGGAGCCTAGGGGACTGCTGGTCTTCTAGGTTTTATAGGTATTGTTTGGTGATGTGAGACCTTTAGTAGTTAATAACAAACTTTATCTCTGGTCTATGGGTATTTTGTTTTTTCTTCCAGTTCTGTGTTGGATGATTTGCTCTTTGGACCACTTAAACTCTGCACTGGAATTTGTTGTTCTTTGCTTACTTATAAAATGGGGGAAATTCCTGTGGGGACCAGTGCTTGAGCTCTGTGGTTGAGCTAAATTGCTGCTTTGCTGCTGATTCCCTGGGGAAGGCTTTTTGTGCAGCTCAAGTTTTAATGGTTGACTTTATAGGTACTTCCAGGTCCTGTGAGATCTGGTGCACTTGGGTTGTGTAGAAAACTCTGGTCTGGGCCTGAGTCTTTTCATCAAACTGCACCCTTGGTAGTTCTATGTTCCTGACCAATCTCCGCTGAGTGGTCCTATGCTGATTGGGGGCCAGATCAGCTGTCCATGCTTTGCCCCAGTGTTCTCCCGGTGGGCCCCTCACCCCCACTGCCCATGCTCCAAACACTTCCCATGGACGGGCCATGCACAGGTCCCTTGTGATGACTCACTGGTGTCTGAATGGCTCCTTTTTACAGTTGTTGTGGCTCCTTGCTCCTATGTGGGTCAACGGGAACCCTGTTAGTGGTACAGCTGGCTTGAGGGCCACCAAGGCCGTCTTCTTCTCTGCTGCCTCCAAGCAACTTCATCCGAAGGGCACAGCTGCAGCTTTTGGCAGCTCCTGCTCCTGTGCTCACCAGCTCAGGCCTTGAAGCAGCTGGGGCTCGAAATGGCCGGAGCAATCCTTTCTTTCTCTTATTATGACTTCTCCCACCTTCATGCACTCTGTAGGTCTCTCCTTCTCTTCCACTGAGCTCTAGTGACTCCAGCTTGGCTGTCATTGCTTTTTAATAGTTGTAAATTTGTTGATTTTTGGGAGACAGTGACACTGGGGACTGTCCATTCTTCCATCTTGACCAGAAGCCAAGAGTATCGTGATTTAAAGATAACAATGAATATGAGGCATCCCTATGAGAGCTTGTAGAAACACCATTTTTGATTTGAGGGGTGTTCAGGTCCTTCAGCCACTGAATACTGTAGTTTAATGTGAACTACATATGGAAACCTTATGGACACCCATTGTTTTTTCCGTGGTTTTGTTTTAAAACCAGATAGAGACTCCCTAGTGGGGTTTCTTTCCCTTCATCTTAACTTTAGACTTAATAGTAATAATAGTAATAATAATAATAAAAATAATAATAATAATAAAGTAATACTCCTTTGTGTTGGGCATGATGTATGTACTATTAATAGTCCCATGGATGATATGAGAAAACTGAGGTCCAGAGAGAAGTGAAGTAACTTACTCAAGCTCATGCATGTAGTGAGCTGCCTAGCAGAGACTCAACCCAGTTCTAACTCTGGGTTCTGAGCCTTGAGCATATTCTTTCTCCATTCACTTCTAGCATTCCTTTATTGGTTTTATTTCACTCTTTCTTTTCTTCTCTTCTTTTTCTTCTAGAAGGGCTCCACATGAGTTAAAGTAGATTTTAAAAGACATACTGAATTTCACTTTAATGATATTCTAACTTTGAATGGTACTTATTATTTATTGATTCACATAAATTCTAATATGGAAAAAGTTGTGTTAGGTATTGTATCAGTCCATTACTGTTGCTTATAGCAAAAATACCTGGAACTGGGTAATTTATAAGAAAATGAAAGTTATTGTTTACAGTTTTGGAGGCTGGAAATTCCAAAGTCCGAGGAGCATGTCTGGTGAGGGTCTTCTTGGCTGTAACACAGAGTCTCACATGGCAGAATGGTGGAGCAGAGAGAGACCCTCACATGCTCTCCTTTTAAAGCCCTCAGAACCATGCCTATGACCACCATTATTAAACCATTCACCAGGCATGGTCCTTAGAATCTAATGACCCCTTCAAGTCCCCACATTTCAATTATCATAATAGGATTTCCCACCCTCTTAATAGTCACAGTGGGGACCAAGTTTCTAATACATAAAACTTGGGGGACACAATTCAATCTATATCAGGTATTCTCTGCACCATCACATCTGTTTTCCAATTTGTTCTAGGAGAGTGACTTTTAGAGTCACAATCACTGGACCCCCTTGACCAGTGGGTCAAATACAGATTTGGGTTAGGTTAAGCCAATATGAGGCATGACCAGAGATCAGAGCCTTGCAAAAGAGTGAAATCCACATTTCACTGGCTTCATCTTATCTGGACCTCATATTTACAGTGAATGTATCTCTCCCCTTAAGGCCACAGCTCCTGTTGATGGCCCTGTTTTAAGGGAGTCTTAGATTCTGGTAACTGTTCCTTCCCCTCACTCCCTAGATGGAAGCATCTATCCATTATTGCTGCCCTTGGCCCTCCCACTGATCAGGAAATAGGTCCTTCTGAAATTGCCTTCATGGACCCATTTATCTATGACACCAGGTTCCTGCCATGACCCACAAGTGAGCAACTTTTTGATTTGCCTAAAGCTAAAAAAAAAAAAAAGTGAGTAAATGAAAGAATAAAATCCAGATTTAAGAATCGTCTCTGGCTCTTGAAAGGAAGACTGGAGAGGTCCAGCTAACCATAAGAAAGACTCTTGCTGGGAGGATTAAAGTTAAATATCCCACCAAGGACCAACAAACTGTCTGTGTCTCCCCAGCCAGCTTTGGAAGCCCCTCCTCTCGTTCCTCTGACAGCCTCAGAAAACAATACAAGTGAGCTGTGCTGATGATCTTGGATCTCTTTTAGATAATCACCTATGAAGTCAACACCAAATCTTACCCATAGAAAAATAGTTTTAATACTATTTTGATTATTAATTGATTCTCCCTGTACTCACTAAAACTCTCCAGTGTTCTAATTATACTGTCAGTAAAAGAAAGGGTCTATTTATCTTTGACTTAGCAAAATCACGACCTTTTTGGATGCATAGCTGCATGAATAAATTTTAACTACAAAAGCAATATGATTTAGATTGAAGATTTTAGGGCATAGCTCAAGAGTGGCAAACCCATTGTCTTAGGGCCAGACTCCAGTCCCAGGAACAAATGTGAGGTAGAAAATGCCACACTCTGGCTTCTAAAGATGTTGTCATTAAGGGTAATAATGTGTCCTTTGAAAGATCTGAAGTGAAGAATAACATTGTCGTAAAAGTGATAGTTTGAAAGAATATCCTTGTGACGAGCTCCACCTCTTTCCTCTGATTGAGCTGTTCATCCTGTGCCCATAACAAAACTGTTCTGGTGTGTCCCCATGCTAAAGAGTGGCAAGTTCCAAGGCCATTCCCTCTACAGTCTTCTACTTCACCTGCTCAGGTGGGCAGGGCATCAACTCAGCTAGTCTTCTGCAGAAGTATCTGTTGGGGGGGCCGGCCCCGTGGCTCACTCGGGAGAGTGCGGCACTGGTAGTGCCAAGGCTGTGGGTTTGGATCCTGTATAGGGATGTCCGGTGCGCTCACTGGCTGAGCGTGGTCCAGACCACACCGGGCCGAGGGTTGCGATCTCCTTACCGGTAAAAAAAAAAAAAAAAAAAGGAAAAAGTATCTGTTGGGGGAGTGAAATGCCAGTCTTCCCTGCTTGAAGACCTTTCATTCTCAGACCAATTTGCTTTCAGCCCCCTTCATGTGATGGGCTATGGTGGTGGGGGGTCACATCTTTCCCTCCCCATAGGGAAAACACACCACTTACCACTTTCCAACAGGTGGCTAATCTGGAAAGTCTCTCATGCTTTGTCCTTGGTGGACCTCTTCTTTCAGGGGTTGGGGATTTGGAAAGGGCAACAAGGGCATGGCTGCCGTGATGGTCGACCTGAAAGGTGCACCTGGCTGTAGGGTTTGTGGCATTGTTTAGAAAGTGGGGTACTTGATGATTTCTGGTTCTCAGTTCTCAGCCTTAGTTGCTGATTTAGGGATAAAAGGAACAATTACATTTGATAAAATTTTAAATGGCTTTTAATGCCAAATAGAACAATAAAACTGCCTGGATGTTTGGTAGATCTCACATCCCATCTTTCTATATGTGAAAGTAGTAGCTTTTTAACTGATCCCAGGAGCTTGTTCGTCCTTCTTTCCTCCCCTCTATCCTTCCCTCCCCTCCATCCTTCCCTCCTTCTTTTCCTTCAGTTTGTTAGTCCTACATTGTTGAGTAAATACATGTTGTGTAGTCACCTGTGCCACACGTTATATAATTTTAGAGTCTGGGTTATACTTGTGTCTTTTATTTCACAAATGACTTTCGAGATTTCCAAGCAAATATGAACAATTCCCCCTACAATGAATCTCTACAGACATGGATCCTTGCTTGAAAGATTTGATGTGCCTTCTGAGTTTCTGGGAACTTGCAAAAGTTTGTTATATATTTGGAGAGAAAAATAAGATTTGGAAAACATGAAAAGGGAGGTAGGAAGGGAAAATATGAATTCAAGTTCTCTTTGGGAAAGTTTCAGAGTGAAGAAAATGAGTGAAGTTTCATACTTTGGGGGTAATTATTGGCCTTGGTTGGATTCATTTGCACGTTTAACAGGTATAATGTCCTGCATTGTGTAAACCAGTCACTGGGAGTGGTGGTGGAATGGCTGATTTAAACCTGGAACAAAATGCTTATATAAATTACCAACATGAACCAAATAACTTTAAGATCAAACTGTTTAAGGACAGACAAAGGTCAGAGAGATGGGAAAAAAATCAGGGAAAGCTTCACATCATCGGTGGAATTTGACCTTGGGTCTTTAAGTCAAGTATAGATCTGGAGAGATGGAGAAAAGAAAAAGGTCACACATAAATGGGGAAACATGAGCCAGATAGATACACGTGTAGATATAGATTGGTTCTGGTTCAATGAAATTAACCTGGTGCATAGTCTCTAACATCAATATTTTTGGGAGAAAGTTAGAAGGAAATCATCCAGGAAATCTGTATGATGAGATCATTAAACATTTCAGTGAAAGATTCCCTTGCAATTAATTTCATTTGCAACATGAATGCTTATGAATCACTATGTTTTTTGGGATGTTGTGAAAAGGTCAAAACTAATTATGTATTTGTTATGATGAGCTAAAAATTCTAGCTGTCATTTGTCATCTTGGTTCTCTTGAGGCAATTGTAGACTCAATTCCATCCTTAAATTGAAGTTTTGGGTGTCATTTTTTAAAGCTTTAATGAAAATATTTCTTTCATCACTGTAATTTGATTTATTGTGTTTAATGCCACCAAATTACTTTTAAATCTTGATATGGCTTTATTAAAAATGGTCTTATTTTAATTTGCTGCTCTAGGTACAGAATTTATCATGAAGACAAAGAAAAACAGCCTCTTCAGAGATGTTCTGGAAGTAGATTAATGACAGATCTATAAGATCTGAAGATATTACGAATGCATTTAACATTCTCTCTGATATTGGTTACTCGAAAACCTATATCTTGCATGTGTGTGTTTTCTTTTCATGAACTTCCTAGGCTTTTCTGATCTATCACTGAAGTGTTTACCAGCATGTGTTTCTTGTGGGCAAGTGATGATATAAATCTGAGGAGATCTCAATGGCATTCACAGTTACGGTCTAGAAAAATCAAGTGTCTCAACAAGACTTCAACTGTGAAATATGACTTGTTCAATTATGATATTCTCAAAGGCAAGGACTATATCTCCTTCAAAATCTGCAGCAGGGTCTATGTGGCATGTACTCAAGAGGTTATCCATTCATTATTCAGTAAGTCTTTATTTTTATTACGCACTATGTGCAAGAGTCAGAACGACTTATATAGATTGACTGAAATTTAAAAGAAATATTCAGATTTTGCTCTCTAGAAGAATCAGCTGGGAGTTCACAATCTAATGGACTCCCATAATATTGTTGAAAACATGGTGAGGCTTGAGACACTTAGAGTAACTGTCACATCAGGCCATTGACATGTTTTAGGTATGACTTGAATGGTTTGTCTTAGGAATGAGAAGCATTCAAAGAGTAATTTCATATCAATAATACAACTAGTCTACAGACTAGTTGGTAGAGAGTTCATTTTACTAAATATTAAGGGTTAGAAATTACATCTTACTATTTAAGTGCCTCAGCAATGCATTGATATGCTTAAATTTTGCATCCAAAAAACAATGATAGCTATTTCCCCATCTATTCTATTAAGTAATGGTGAAAAATGACAAATTACCCCATGGATAGTTCTTTAAAAGTCAAGTAAAAATATGCACTAAAACAAAAAGATAAGATGTATAGTGCCTTGGTCAAGAGCCCAGGCTTTGGACTCTGATAGAATGAAGTTAGGATCTTGGTTCTTTAACCAACAGACAGAATGACCTCGGGGCAGCTACTTAACCTCTTTTCTTGCAGTTTCCTTTTCTGTAGTGGAGATGATAATATAGACTGCCAACCTCATAAGTTGAGGCTGAGAGGATGCTTGAGAATGTACATGCCCCGGGCTGAGCCCAGTTTGGGTCGATGGTACGGTACTTGGTCTGTAGGAGTTAGGAGGGAGTGAGGTGGGGCTGTGACGATGTGGGAGGGGTAGTGTTGTATATTTGTTTCTTTACAATTGAGGGATCTAGGGTAAGCTATCTAACTTCTCTGAACCTGGTTTTTTTTTTTTATTGAAACATAATTGATTATACATATTTGTGGGGTACAGAGTTGAATATCAATATCTGTATACAATATGTGAAGATAAAATCATGATAATTAGCATATTCATCATTACAAATCATCCTTTATGTCAATTAACCAATTTCTCAATAATCCCCTACTCCCACTTTCCCACCTCTAGTAATCACAGTTCTGTTCTCTCCGTCTGAAATGAATCTCAGTTTTTAAAAGTAAAAAGTAATATTTACCTTAGGGTTGCTATGAATATTATATGAATAAATGTTGGGAAGTGCACCCAAAGCACCTGGACTCAGCACATGCTCGTTAAATGATAGCTGAAATTACAATTGTTGACATTATCTGATGATGTGACCTTGATAATTTACTGAGTGCATAGCCCAGATGAGAATAAGGCAGTGGGGAACAGGATGTCAAAGTCAGTCTGACTCCTCCCAGGTCATCCTCGCTTACTTTGATGGAGGGTGGGGATCTCTTGTCTTTCATTGGCTCCTTTGGAAGGGGTTCTCATTTCATTATGAGTAGAGATACCAACTCTATTAGTAGAACTCTCTGGCTGCCAGGAAGAGGAAGCCAGAGAGGAGCAATAAATAAAACATCCTATGCCTTATTGTCCAAATTGGGAGACTTGTGAAGGAAAGATGGACTTTGGGATTTCAGGCTTAATGCAGAACTGTTCAGGGCAAACCAGGATGTCTGGTCACTCTACCAATGAAGGAAAGGGAATGAGAAATAAGTGGGGGGGGGGGGGGGGGCGGGGAAGAAAGGAAGAAGGATATGATTGTAAACAAACAAACAAGATAATACACGCTCACAAATCCATTTTGGAGTCTCAGTCAACTGAACAAGTCTAAAATTGGAGAAACTTTTCTAAGTCTTCTGGTGCGCTCATGTCATCACTAAGAGGGTACACCCCTGCAAGCCAGCCTACGTGTTTCTGGATTCCTAGATGTTAACATGTCAGGATGGCTTAATGTTGGTTATTTCACTCCCAAGGCTTGTGGGACTTTGAGTTACCACTTGCACACATAGGATGTATGTCTCCACTCTTGTCGATTTACTGTTTCTATTTTATCTTGCTTCTTTCCTCCACATTGACAGATTTTTAGAAATATAACCAGAAAAAGTTCCCCTTCATGTACAGGTCTAGACCTAAACAACGCTGAGAGTTGAATGTGCCTTTGAAGCCTCAGCCTCCCCTTTTCTTACCACCCCAGTAGGCACCTTCTGCAAGCACTCCAATACCTTGCTTGCTCTAGCCACAGACACTTTTGGCACTCCTTTCCTTTGGACATTCTTGACCAGTTGTGATGCCCATTCTCCTGTCATTACTCCAGGATGGAGAAGTGAGCTAATAAATGACTTGAGCTAGTAGACTGCAACTTACACCTTTTTTAGCTCATGCTCCAGTTTGTTACCTAATCATTGACCCCTCTGAGGTTGGAGAGAATCTGCTTGGCCATACATTTGGGATTGGTAGACTTCATGTTTCTTTAAAAAGCATAGTTAGCACCCCAGGGATACCTTTTCTTGAACAGACACTGTTACTCTTACATTATTACCCCTTGGAAACAACCATCACAGGAACTTCTTGATTAAGAACCTACTTAGTCCTTTCAGGTAAGGCAGAGAGTGAAATTAAAGCCACAGCTGCTGAAATAGAGAAAAAAATGCTGGTTAAATCTAATTTATCTTAATCTAGTTTTCTTTAATCTACTTTTACTTATTTCTGTCTCCCAACAGCTTCTTTTACGCTAAGCCTCTGAGTTCCTAGATGCATCTCCCACTCCATGTCAATGCAAGTAGTGAATTGTATCTCTGCCCTTTTCTCCTACAATAAGGATGAGGCTCTGATTTGAAATATGGAAGGAAAATAAATCTTAACTGTGAACATCACCTTTCAGTCAACACTGACCTCCATCTCTCTTCCTGAAAATCTTACTTGAGGATTCTTTTTCGTTTAGCATGAAGAAATTGTTGAAGAAAGAAATATTAGATCTAGTGTTTAATTAACTTTGCCATTGATTTTTACATAGCTCTCTATGAGTTACAGTTCTTTAGTGAATGGGATGAAAATCTCAGAGATTAATGGTTGTTTCCAGGGATTTTTCTGGACCAGGTTCCAGATACTCTGCAATTTCTTCTTCTCTTCTCTGAACTTATTAATTTACCCTGTTCCTCACCCTAAAATGCACACACACAGAGAAACACAGGCAAATGCACTAAGTGTGCTCTTAATGAAAATATTGGGGACAAAGGAAGGTGTTTATGTGCTACATTTAGTAGTTGACACACACAAAATGTCCTGTTCTATATTTTGCACAGTTAAATATATTTTTTAACGAAGTTGCTTGTGGCAAGCATTAAATGCCTTGAACAAAAATTTAGTTATAGATAATTGAAGAGGAAAGAGGCTAGTGGGCCTTAAAATATCTATAAACCAGGTTGACACATGATATATTTTAGATATTAATAGTTGATATGCTTTTTCATAAATTACTGTAATATTTTGTGAAAAGATAGAGTAATATTTTCTGAAATGAGATAAAAATTTACAAATGAGAAAAATATTAGAAAATGTAACAGAATGCCTTAGGTATAATTTTTAGTGATGTGAATAAACTTGGCAGTTTTCCCCTCTAAAATATTATCACTCTAGACCATCTTTATCTAGTTGGAGTCATCATATTTCTATCTGTGAGTTTTTAATGTAAGCATCCTAAGGCATTCTTTATGAACCCTTTTCTTCTATTTATTACTAATAAATATTCTGATTGATTTGAAATCTGAGTATTGATTGCCATCAAGCAAAATATCTGTCCGATATCTGTTATTGCCATTTTAAAGGTTATTCTTTTTTCTTTTCATGTCTGGAAATATTTTTGTACTTTAACTCTGAAGGCAAAAGTTTCTTGAAGTTATAGAATAATCCTAAAGAAACTAATGGGATATAATTATATGAAATATTGAAGCAATGCCTGTTCCTTTCTGCTGTTTCCCAACACAGTGAATGACACCCCAGTTTCCCAGTTAAGCCCCCATACTCCCTAATCCTGGAGCTTTGCTTGACCTCTCTTCTTTCACAACCACTTTCTGAATCGCTGGCTGTCTGGATTGTGCTCCAGCATGACCTCAATCATCTGGTGGTCTCTCTGTCATGGCTCTGGCTTGGGCTGCAATAGCCTTCCTCTGTGTTACCGAAGAGTCTGTGTAACCTTGCACTCTTCTCCCTTCAGTCTCCTTTCTTTCTATTCTTTCTGTACCCTCAGCCAGTGAGATTGCTCCCTGTCAGGCCCATTGCACCTCCTTGCATTTTACATTTTAGCTACACCAGACTCCTCTTCTCTCTCACACTGTGGTCCTATTCTCTCATTTCAGTGCTTTCAATGTGCTGCTCCTCAGCCTGCAACACTTGCCTTCCCCGTCGCATGTTCCTCCCTTCACCTGATTATGTCCATGCCATCCACAGATCTAAACTTAGCTTTTGCTTCCTCCTGGAAGCCTTTCTTGCCCCCGTCCCAGGTTAAATACTTCTGTGTGCATCTTCTACTTCTGGCTGCCACTGAGGAAGTTCTAATCCTGCTTTGAGCAATAGGCTTTTTCTTCTTCAGTTTACAATAAACTACAGGAGGGCAGGAATCATATCGTCTTCCTCACCGTGGCATTCTCAGGACATAGCATGGTGCCCAGAATGTGGTGGGCACTTTTACTTTCTGAATGTATTTTCCTTTTTTGGTATCCTTTTATGTATACAGACGGTCTCCAATTTACGATGGTTTGGCTTAAGATTTTTTGACTTCAACATGGTGTGAAAGCTGTAGGTATCCAGCAGAAACTGTGCTTTGAGTACCCATGCAACCATTACACTTCTCACTTTCAGTACAGTATTCAATAAATTACATGAGATGGTCAATACTTTGTTATAGAATGGGTTGTAACGAAGTATTGATGCTTAGTGTTAGATGATTTTTGCTAATGTAAGTGTTCTGAGCATGTTGAAAATAGGCTAGGCTAAGCTCTGATGTTCCGTGGGTTAGGTGTATTCAATGCATTTTGACTTACCATATTTCTCACTTAAATGGGTTTATCGGGACAGAAGCTCATTGTAAGTTGAGGAGCACCTGTACTGACTAACGTTCTGAGTACATTTAAACTATTTATAACATTAGATTTAGAGCACAAAGATGAGTGATTTCACTTCACTATAAGAACTACTTGGTATAAACTAAAAGTAATATTTGAAAACTCAGCCCCAAGTGACTTTGTCTAAACAGGTAAGAGGATTCTTCAGAATAATAAACTCAACCACGCTGATGACACTAGCAACCAAACTATATGAATGGGAACAAACCAAGACTCAGACTTGTTCTGGAAAAAAAAAAAAAAAACCCTGTTGTTTTATTATTATTTAGAAAGCACACACAGTCATTTGTTGGGGATGAAAGAGAAAATGCAAAATAAGTGAGCATAAAAATTCATTTCAAAAGAACTGGTATCAATTCCCGAGTAGTATCTATGTGAGCTTTTTAAACATTTGTGTTTCTTATATCTGTATACACAATCAGAGTTATGGATATAGATATATGGAAACACATCACACGCTCATCAGAATTCTTTCTCCAAACATCTGTATCGAACATGTCCTTTTTCTTCCTGAAAAGTTTCTATAGGTGTTTTCTTGGATCATGCCACAGTCTCCTTTCTCTGAGTTCGTCTCTGATGGCAAGTAAGGATACTTGTGAAGGAAGATTTCCCCTTAGTTCTCGACTTTTTCTTTAATTTTTTCTGATTCTTGAGTGAGATTCCCAGCTCTTCCATGATGGCATTGAAAGAAAGACACTAGAGAACACGAAATAATAGATCATTAGCCTAATCAGACATATCTCTATTCTGCCGTTGATCGGTCTCTTGCCTAGGTTTTAAGGAATGCAAGATACTGGTCTTAAGGCAACTCTGCCTCAACTGGCCCGTTCCCATCACCTCCTCCTCCACCCGCTGGCCACCCACATTTTCTACTTGAGGAAACTGAGGTGGCTAATTAGCTGGGTAAGCTTTGGGCTTTCATTCACAGATGCAGTAGTATAAAAACTACCAGTTAGAGAAAACTCAAGGCTCTCAAAATAGACAACTTACCTTTGCTGAGACACCAAAACAGAGTTAAATTAAGTCATTTCCCCCATTGAGATGATCCAAACATTGATATCAAGGCATATGGACACTTCAGTAATGCTATAGAAAATGAACAAACCTTCTCTACACCAAGGCTTTGTTTTTTTCTCCCATGAAACCTTACTTTGTTCCTAAAATAAAATCTAATCCTTGATGACTTTCCTTTCTGATAAAAAAAAAGAAAAAAAAAACAATTTTAAATTGTATATTTTCTCCAAAAAACAGAGATTCTGGTAGCAGCAATGATGTGGCAGTGGTTGAAATGAAAAATAATGTGGTACTGAACTGCATAGCAAAAATGATGGCATAATACAAAGAAAAGTGGAATTATGACTATAAAATGTACATATACAGATGATATATACATGTCCCCATTACAATTACACTATATCTATTCACATGCACAGTATATAAATGGCCCAATGAAACATAATTTGCTGTCATTTTTTCTAGCCCAGATAAGATCTTTGAGTGATAAATTCTTGCTTATAAGGATTTCTACAAGGTAGTTTTCTTTTTGACGAAGTAACTCTTAAAACATTCTCTAGTGGATAAGCCAGCACAGAAGAACAAAGTTGGCACAATTCCATTCAACGATGTATCTAAAATAGTCAAACTCATAGGAACAGAGAGTAGAATGGTTGTTGCCAAGGGATATGGAGAAGGAAAAATGGGGGCAGTTGCTGCTTAATGGTTATAAAGTTTTAGTTATGCAAGATGAATAAGTTCTAGAGATCTGCCGTACAACAAGCCTATAGTCGACAACATTGTATTGTGCACTTACAATTTAAGAAGGTAGATCTCAAGTTAAGTGTTCTTATCAGAATAATAATAAAAAGACTCCTCTAAAAACCCAAAGCCTCTGGTAACGGTTTTGGAAGTGCAAGCATTACTCCCTTGCCATTAGCTCACAGTGGATACAGTTGAAAGTCAAATGACTACATGCCACCAGGTGATTTCTCTTAGTTGCAAGTGCCTTAAAGAAAGAAGTTGGCTTCAGTGAATTGGGAGGGGTGTCATGCCACACAAAGGAAGAACTCAGAAATGTTTTCTATGAATTATCCTCCAAAAATGTTAGAATAAGCACATCACAAGTAAAATATGATTTTTTTAACATTATGTCACCTGAAATTTATGTGTTGCTACTAAGATCAAGTGACTCTTTTATAGTGTCATTGCGATAGTGTTGTATTAGAGTTTTGCAAACTTTTCTTGGAAATTTATTTCAATGGACAAAGGTTTTTTTGGCACAGGACGTTTCTGGTTTCAGGGAGATTATGAAAATGGAAGAAAAGGAGGGAGAAAAGGAAGGAGTGGCAAGGAATTTACAAACATTATCACATATAAATCTTACAGCAACCTTATAAAGAAAGAGTTGTTATGCTAATTAAACAGATGGGGAAATTTACTATTGGCGATATTAAGTAACTTACCTAAGAGGAAAAGCCTGCATTTCCCCCCCCCACTTTTTAACTAATTTATCTTTTATTAGCATATCCATTGTTACAAATCATACTTATTCCTTATAACTCTTATCCAATCTCTCCCCTCCCTCCCCCACCCTCCCCCCCTCCTCTTCCCCCATCCAATAACCATAGATTTGTTCTCTAAGCCTGCGTTTAAACTCAGTTCATCTGGACTGCCCAAACCCAATTACTTTCACGAGAAATTATCCAAACCTTGATTCTTAATTCTTTTTTCATCTTATAGATAACATTTTGTGAATTGTTTTTCCATAAAGTATGTATTAACAAATTCCAATCTTTTTGCTTTATTTGAATGATTATTATTATTTTTTTTGTAGCTGGCTGGTTCAGGGACAGAACCCTGGACCTTGGTGTTATCAATACTATGCTCTAACCAACTGAGCTACCTGGCCAGCCCTATTTGAACTCTTGAGCATTTGATTTCAGATATTCCATTTTATTTTACATTGAAAAAGCCCAGTGAGTCTCTAAGTGTGGCTTCCATGTGAGACACAATGCAGGAAGGACTCCTTGAAACCTTCTGGCTTCCCTGTTTTGAGTAGAGGGGTGGTAATAGATCTCATCTTGACAATACGTTTCAATTAAGTTTTTCTTTAAAAACGAAATCCTTCCCCAAATTTTAGTCTTCCTTAAAATACAACAAACATCTTTATTTTTTTGATTAACACCAAGTATTTATTTCTTGCCACTAGCATGAGAGTGGATATCAATACAGCTTTCTCAGTGGTCTGGTTTCTCTGTCTTTGGTCACAGACAATGATTTCTGTTTGATTCTCACCTTGTCTCCAGCTTTCAAAAAGAAATGGCAAGATATTGAGGCTGACCTTTCTGCTTCCAAGTTTTTGCTGTTGTCACAAGCAAAGATGACCTTTAAGGACCCTACCAGCCATGGGCTCAAGTAAACTACACACTTGCATATCCACAGGAAATGAAACTGTGAAGGTCACCTCTCAGCTCCGAGTGGCATGGGAGGGGCTCATATTCATTAATTAATTTGCCTTTTATAATCTAAGAATTAAAGATACATATAGTATATAAAGATTGAACTTCTGAATCAGGATCAAAATTTTTAAAGGATCTATTTCTGGGTGTGGGTTTTTGTGAACTCCCTTGTCTTTACAGATCCATAGAAACATTATTTTTAAGCATGACAGTTTAAATTCCGAAACTCTAACTTCATAAGAAAGTATCAAACATAATGACATTAAGCTAGCTACCTTACTTCAGAGCCAGCTCATTTGGAGGCAGGATATCCCAATAGTATCCTCTGGTGCTTTACAGACTGGAAATACCTCTGGTAGCCTGGATCCTAGGTCCTCCTATTTATCTCTGGTGGATGGGATTCACATTTTTAATGGCCCTGTATCCAGCCATTAATTATAGTTTGGAATTGACCTTTGGCACCAGAATGGTGGAGTTTAAATTTCAGTTATGGAGCCGGCCCCGTGGCTCACTCAGGAGAGTGTGGCGCTGGGAGCACCGAGGCCTTGGGTTCGGATCCTATATGAGGATGGCCGGTGCGCTCACTGGCTGAGCATGGTGCAGATGACACCGTGCTGAGGGTTGCGATCCCCTTACTGGTCAGAAAAAAAAAAAAAAAAATTAGTTATGCTACTTAGTTGCTGGGTTACATGAGGCAAAATGTTTATTTTCTCTTTGATTCAGTTTTCTTATTTATAAAATGGGACAGTAGTAGGATCCTTTTCATAGAACTCATATGAGAGTTCAGTGAGCTGAGCTTATATAAGTAAAACACTTAATCCAATGCCTGGCACATTGTAAACACACTCTTTCTTCAAAATAAAATTTTTATACACCACAGTGAAAATATTTTAAGTCTATGGCACCCACTGATTTTTTTTTTTTTTGGTGGGGGAGATACAATAAAGTGTTCATACTTCTTTGATTTGAGCCATTGTATGCCAGCAACTCCTTCGAGTTGCTTGTATCAGTGTTTTAGTTAAAAGAGGTCCTATACATGTTTAAAATATAAATTTTCGATAGATGTTATTACTCATTTTGCCAAGTTCATAATATATTTCAGTGTTTATGTAGTAACAGGAGTTATTTCAGCTTGTGTTATGCCCCGTGAAGGATAGATGTTCAAACTTCAGAAGGTAATGAAGCTAACTACAGTCTCTTGCCAAAAAATAACATCTTTGTGCCTATGAACCCATTTTAAATGAATCCCTATGATGATAAGTCTGATAGGAAAATTTACTTACAAAGAATTTATAGTAATGTAGTGTGGTATTTCCATTTATGCTAAGGGTGTGTGTGTGTGTGTGTGTGTGTGTGTGTGTGTGACTTTTCTTTTAGAGGAAAGGAAATTGGAAAACAGAAGTTAATCTAGTAAAGAATACAAGTGAAACTTCAGCTAGAACTGTAGCTCTCCTGGTTTTAACAAGAGAAAAGTTAGCCTGTTTATTGTGGTTTTGCAGAAAGTTCTTCCTCTTCTCTACTTTTTTAGGTGCCTGTGATGTATCCCTCATGAGCCTCCTTTCCTTCTCTTCTCCTGCCTTCTTTTGCTTTCCTCACCCTACCATTTGGTTTGCTTCTCTTTGTAATTGCTGACTATATGGAACCTCCTTTGGATTAACCACAAATATTTAATTTCCTGGTGCTGGTGTAAGCCTGAATATAAATGATAACTTCTCACCTTATACCTTGTTCCTTCCATTGCAAATGTTGCCCAGGAAGGGGTGGGAGGAACTCAAAAGGAGCTGTTTTTGTTTTGTGCCTAAAATACACTGCTTCAGAAAAAATGGCCCGGGGAAGAGAACCATGTTTTTAAAAAGTTATAAGAAAAGCTCTGTGTTAGAATGTGATTTGAGTTCACAGTATTCAAATAACAAGGCTGTCTAGCATTGGCTTTCATACTGATTGTAAATGTTGCATCAGATTGAAAACGTCAAATTGATTTCTTATTATAAATTTAGCATTTATACATTCGGTTCTTTTATTCACTGGTACATGTAGGAGAACACTTAGAACTACTTTAGGTGCTTATACCTTTAAGGGCTTTTCTGACAGATTATTTTTTAGAAGCTTTGGCGTACCAAATAGTATAATATAAATCTTACATTTTGTATAAGTTTCTCCTTTTAATTTATTAGGCTTCTTATTAAAAGATGCTTGGAGTGCTATGTGACATTGTCTAATAAATTTTCACATTACACATGGAGGAAAAAGATATAGGTAATATTGTTGTCATTTTAGAGATATAAAATCTTTCATTTTATATATAGACCTGCTATAACTTGAAAGCAAGCTGTGATTTGAAATCTTTTGTAAAGACCATTTTCAATAAAATATAGAATATCGAAGGAATAGTTTCCAGAGAGAGAATGGGATTATTATTACTATCATTTTCTTGGCTTGGTCAAATGCTGCCATAATTCCACGGAGTCAGTGTCTCAATGGATTTATTTATTTTTTTTAAAAAAGAAGGACTAAATATTCACATCCTTAACATTCTTTTTTTTTTTTTTTTTTTTTTTAACTCTGAGGGCTAGCGTGAGAGCAAACCTACAATGTTTAATGTGTTTTGGGCCTGGAGTCAGGCAAGTTTAAGGAATAGGAACAGAAGAATCCTATTCATGCACTTGCTACCTTCAGACTTGGGAAATCTGGTTGCCTGTTTACACAAGGATTTCACTTCTTCACAGGATAATTGATGATCTGAGAGCAAAGTCCAGGCATCAATCATCTCCCACTAGTTTCAAGAAGGTAGGTTGAGGAAAATTCTTGGAGTAGTTACATGTGTACCACCTTTGTGGGGAGTTCTTGCATTCCAGAACTGAGGATTTGAGCACATTTACTCTGGTTTTATCTGTTTTTTGGGTTCATTCAGAATCCATGGGCCATCTTTCATACACCATTCTTGGAATGATTAAAAAGTGGATCAAAGATGTTGAGTGTTGACCATTATATCAGCTTCCAGAATAGTCATTATGTTGATTTGTGCCTGGGAGCTAATGAGGGAGTTGATTCTCATCTCCTGGGACTGTGTGAAAAATCTTAGGGTGGAGGAAATTTAGAAACTGAAATAAAACTTCAAAGTGTGGTCACTACCCTTATCCCACCTGTGATCCAGAAGCCACTCCCTGCCCAGCCCATTTCCCTGCACCTTGGATGCTTTAAACTGGCTCCCCATAGGTAATCACTCCTGAGAGCTCTCGACTCCTCTTCATTTGGCTATAGCACGTAGACTCCAGAACTCATTTTTCCTAGCTTTGTTACTGCTGTGTTGTCAGCACCTCTACATCCTCTCTCCTACCCGATTTCATCTTTGCTCCTACACCTGGAACCTGGTGCCAACATCTGTGCCTTCTCAGATCCTAGATTTCAGCTTCTCCATTTGCTTGAATGTGTGCCCTAGAATTCCTTGCTGTCTTATCTGAGCTCCTCAAACCTTAAAAATATACCTATGCGAGACACAGGGTTACTCCATGGCCTCAGATACACAAGGATCTTCTTTCTGAAGTTGAACTTCATTTAAAGATTTCACTTTTAAAAACTTATTCTCCCATTAAAATAAACATATGTATATTTGTAATGGCATGCACAATCCATATTTTTTTTTTAAGAATTCTTTAAGAAATTTTGTACATGGGATGGCTGCCCAGGACTATAAAACATAAACTCCTGGCAGGTAGGGGTGTGTAAGTTCATTCTTTAACATTAGGGAAAACTTTGAGAAGTGGGGTTACTATTGAGGCAATATAACATTTTGAGATGTTAATCCATGTGCTTTTTTTTCCTTCCTCTGAATCCCAATTCTTTTTCCCACTTTTAAAGTTGTAGCAAGAGCTTTTATATGCATTGCCTTCAGGGTAGGGATGATATAGAAAGAAAAAAGGGTTCAATTTGCAGCTTTGAGCTCTTAAATAGACTTTTGTGGATCTATAGAAGACACTGCAGCCTTTGAAGCTATTAATTACAACAGCCAGGTGTTCGAAAAAAGGAAAAAGCAAGTACTTTGTAAAAGTTCGACATTAAATATCAGGCTTAGAGCCTTCAGGACCCAGCATAGGATTGAGGATAGAGTATGAAGATAGAATTGTTTTGTTTCTGCTCTCAAGGAGAAACATTTGACTGGGTGTTAAACTGGGTGGTCATAGAATCTTGACCAGAGCCTAGATGCTGAGGAAAATCTGAGAAGGGGCCCCTTATCTGCCTCTTCTGGAGTCAAACTCCCATGCAGTGGGATAAGACAATCTCATAGGTGTGGGGACCAGAGAACACAGGAAAATTGTCCTCTGCTCACCTGCTTCTGTCTTAGGCTCTCAGAGGAGGCAGTCACTTCAGCAGAGAAATGTCAACAGGGCCTGTCATCAGGGTCTACCATCAGATTGGCTCAAGAATGTCCTCTGAGTCTCCCATGGCCTCCGGAGGGCACTCAAGAGCAGCAAAACTCTCCCTTGCCCCAGAAAGGACACAAAAGTGGCTGATGGGTATAGAGAGGAGGATGAAAAGTGGCCCACTCAAGCCTTATGACCAGAGAGCAGATGTTTCTGCCATAATAAGAAGTTTCAGGTGGCCTTGTGTATCCAGAGGTAAGCAGCTGCCCTTGCTGAAAAGTGGCAGAAATGTGGATTTGCATTTCAATGCAAAACACACATGGCCCTTCTCTGGAGTCACTGTCAGAGGCCAGTGTGGCTTGTTTCCTGCCCCTCTGGCTTCTCTTTGGCTTCTTGCACTGAAGGCCTGAGACGACCCTGTGGGGTTTGGCTTTCCCTCACCTAATGAAGAGGGGCTGGTCTTTTTAAGTATTTCAGAGGCTGAATTAGGACCATGAACTTCAAAGAGATTTTTAGCATACCCCTTTTCCTACAGGGAATAGCCCTGCCTGCAAGGTAAATGGACCTGATGTAGCATTTTAATTGTCCACAGTACACATTTCCCAGCAGGTAGAGTCTTTGGGGTACTGGCTGATACCCACTGTAGTAGGCATGCATTTTTCTTGAGCTTGGATGTACAAAAATTTTATGTAATACCTTTTTTTTAAATAACAGAACTCACCTTAGCTTACAGATTCCTCATCTGTTAGTGGATCTTATCAACTCAAGATAATTCACTTTTGGTTTAAAATATTTTCTTTCAGTTAATGGCTAAGTTAATGCAGGCTTTGTCCTACCTCCCTCCTTCTTCTGTTCATTCCAAGAACTGTCTGGGATTAGAAAAGGTGGCAAGAGGGCCCGGGAGCAGTGGCCCCATAACTACCATTCTTTTGGCTTCCACTGAGGTGTGACATCCTACTGGGTCATTGATACTGGTCTCTGTCTCTGCTGTATCCTCCGAGATGCCCATGGTTCCACCACGGTCTGCATGTCATGTCCACACACTCTGTCTTTTCCATTTCAACCTCAGGTTTTCCAGGCCACTGGTTCTCTCAGATCTTCTACAAACCTCTTGGGTGGGAAGGGTCACGGACATCTGAATATTTTTTCTTGCATTCTTTGGGACTGAGGAAGACTCTATGAAGCTTTCCATAGCCTCACTGCTTAGATATTGTAATTCTGACATTCAAGAGACAGTTGGATGTAAGATATCTCTACAAGTCTTACCATCTCTTGGATTACACCCTGTGACTCTGACAATGATATTTTCTGTTCAGTATTCCCTTTGAATTTTTCAGGGATTTCTATTTTCCTGTCCTCCCCCAGATTGAAATTGGCTCAAGGATGGCTGTTAGGGCTCCTCTCAGAGATTCCAGTAGCATCTAAGCGTTCAAGACTTCCCTCCAATTCTCTCTTTCTTTCCTAGTGGTCAAAATCTAGTCTGGGGTCAGAAAACATCATCATCTGTATTTCCCAACCTTAGCCTTCTGGGTTTTGGCTCTTGCTGATTATAAATTAACTTTTAAAATTAAAGCAACTAACTTATTCAATAAAACATCTGGATCTTGCAATTGAAAGCCATGGTTTTCAAGATTTTTGTCTGTGTACAAATTTGCAAAGACCACTTAAAACTCTCAAGCTAAGAGTTTGGCTCATCTCCAGATTGGGAGCAGTTATGAGAAAACCCTGATGCTTGATGGTGAGAAGAAGGAGTGGGGTAAAAATGATACAAAATAAAAGCTGTCCTTTTCTTTTGTTTTTCCTTGTTCCTCTTTAGCGGAAACACTTAAGTTCCACTTACAGAATAGAGTTTTAGAGGCTTATTGTATACTTTAGTTACCGCTCCCTTTCCTGAATTATACCAAGGTACTTCAAAAAGTTCATGGAAAAGTAAGATTAGAAGGTAATATGAATCTTTCCATGAACTCTTTGAAGTACCCTCATATGTAATCAGTTCTATAGCTTTGAATAGCTTCTTAGAGACATGTCATGTCTAGTTCTTCTTTTCTTAAAAACCTAGTCCATAGGCTCATTAAAATTAAGCACAATTCCACTTCTGTAACCTTCACTGTGTGTATAATGATTTGCTTATGATTGATTGGGTGGTCAGCCCTCTTGTTCCTTGATGCTGTGATGGCCATTTTCTCTATATCCAGGGCAGCCCTTTCTACCTTGAAGTACTAACAAAGTAATTCTGCTTCTTTCCATAAGAATTTAATGTGCTCAGGAGACAAACACAACCATATTAAAAAAATACATATATAAACAAAAACCTTTTTTTTCAATGCTTCTGTATTTTTATTTCCTTCCCATTTTCTACTAAATTTAAAAATATCATAGTTGGAAGAGAACTGCAAAGGTAGACTCCTCATTCTGCACGTGAGGAAACTAAGGCTGAGGGAAGTAAAATGACTTGCGCAAAGACACACGGCCTCTTAGCAGTAGCGTGGCTCGTGAATTCTTGGTTTGTGATTCCCAGGTCCCAAGACTTGCCCAAAGACACATAGCCATTTAGCAGCAGCGTGAATTCTTGGCTTGTGATTCCCAAGTCACCTGTCCATTGGGCCACATGCATCTTGCAGAGTTTGTTTGGTTTATAAGACAGCCTCAAGCTGTACATTGGAAAATTTATTTCTAAATGAATTTTAATTGCTTCCTGGCTTCTCTGTTAATTAATGAATCATTGGGTTTCTAGGCAAGGAAAGGTCACTTTGCACAATTATGAAAATAATCTGATTAAAGAGACTTCTGCAAGTCATTCACTAAATAAATTTATCAGACTACAGAAGAAATGGAGCCTCAGACACTAGGAAGCATCCGATAATGTTATGTAGTCTGAGCCATTAGCTGTATTGGGCTGACAACGACAAAGTTCAGATTCTACAGGGTGTGAAACCACACAGTACATTTGTGATGTTGACTTTTTATCACAAGAATGCCCTTGTATTTGTAGATAGAAAGTCTTAGGAAATTTAAGGAAGAATCTCATTCTCCATAATACCAGTCTCTGTGGAGAGAATTTTGAAACCAAAAATAATTTTAATATGCTTGTGCATCTGGACATAAAATTCTATAACTGTGAGAAACATAATGAGATGGTTCCTAAAGGCAAGTTAGTATTGCAGCATCAAGCAGAAATTTTTCATTATCTATAATAGTTAATTAATAATGCCATTTGGCACAGTTAGATGTGCAGAAAATAGTACAATAAGTGAGAATGCTTTGCTCTCCCTTTGCTTTTAAAGACTGTTCAGGCTACTTTTAAATTGCTTACTAGAAAATAGTCCTTGTAGTATAAGGGTCATGAGCTTGGGAACTAATTGGGAGTCATTGTAATGCTGCTTTGCCACAGATGGCTCATGTGGAACATAATGTAATGCTTAGTCAAATGCAGTGAGGTAATGAGAAATAATTTTCCTTGAAGAGGTTTATAATTATATGATCCAGCTGATTGTTCTAACAGCAAGATCCCCACCGGCCATGTATTCCTTAGGTAGTTCCAGTTTTGCTTGGAAAACTCTAAATAATTCCATTATGTATTTTAATCTAAAATTAAACAACGTAAAATATAAAGCTTTATTTTTCCCCTTATTGTATTAAGATAGAGACACACCTGTTAGGAAACAAATCAGACAATATTATATGACTCATCGCTGCTGATGCACTTGATTGATCTTTGAATGCCTTCCTTCTCTCTTCCTGACGCTAAACAATATTTCTCAAAGTACAATCCGCAGATAACCTGCTACTGTTTAATAAAAACTCATGCTTACCATCTAATTTGAAATAAAACTGCTATATTCAAGCTAGTTTTAATGAAAACTCATGTTTACCAGCAACTTTTTAGGAAAACAACTGTATTTAGGATTGCTGGGAAAAAACTCATGTAGGAAGAGCTATTAAAATTTTTTTTCTTGTATTAAAGATAATTTTAAGGAAGACTCATGTGTGACCAAATTTTGAAGAAAATGGCTGTATTCAAGCTGATTTTTATGAAAACTAATGCATATAAGTAGTTTTAAGCATTTATTTTTAGGCTTTATTAAAAATGCAGATTCCTGAACTATACCTACTGAGGAGGAATGTCTGGAGGTAAAGCCTCTACACTGTAGTTTAGATAACTTCCCCAGGTGATTTTGATTTACACCAAATCTGAGAACTAATGATGTAAACATAGAGTTTGAAAGGTTTTGTACAAGTCTTTTCTAAATTTCACTTGAAATGCAATGGTCCCTGCTGAGATCACTGTGGTCTTAGCAGATAGCAAGACTATCTGTGACAGCAAGAACTGGTTGTCTGAGAGCTAGAATAAAAGGAAAAAGAGTGGAGTGAAAGAACATAGGTGCCTCAAGGGACGAAAGGGCACAGAGAGCAATAAACCAGCTACTTGGTAATTTTGAGTAGGGCTTGCCTTATGTTTCACAATGGAACATGAAGATCATCAGTTGAATATCATGAAAAATCTATCTCAGAGATGTGCAGTTTCTTTCTGAGTTCTCAGTGGTAAGGGTCTATTGAATATTATATGCTAACCATGTATTATATATATTGTTTGGAATTAGTGGTTCTACTTCTAAAGTTAACAAATTAATAAACAGCAATGATTTACTGAGTTCTAATTAGATACATAAATTTATGTCTAGTTTATTGGTTTTAGCCCTTTCTGTGCATTAAAATCAACTGGGCATCTGACAAAATTACTATTGTCCTGAGCCAACTCCATCCTAATTAAATTAGAATTTCTAGAGTTGAGTTCCAAAACTCTACCCCATTTTTTTAAACCAGTATTTATTAATGAGACTTCTATAAATCATTTCATTTTCTACCCCATGGTATTATTTCATTTAATTCTCATAGTAAATGTATAAAGTCAATAATATTATCTTTATTTTACAAATGAGCAAATTGAGTTTCAGAAATTTACTCCAAATAATAAGTAATTGTTTACTGAATGGCTACTATGTGCTGGTCACAGTGCAAGATGTTTTGCACATTATCCTGGGATGAGATACACATTATCATACCAGTGTTCCCTAGAGTACTATCTGTGGAACACTGGTCTGTCAAGATGCTTCAGGGAAAAAAGATTCTCTGATCTACTAGGTTTGAAAAATGCTGAAAACTTTTTCACCTCGTTGGAAATTCTCAATGCATGACAACATATTAAACACACTGAAATATCATGCAGTAAAGGAATATTTAGTGTGATGCTCTGTAGGTTATTTAAAAATAAAATACTTATTTGAGAAACACTTTCCAATGGAACCCATTTTGAGAAGTACTCCTTTAAAATAATGTTATGTTCTAGAAACTATGCTCCAGTATTACATATTAAGAAACCAAGGCTCTAAGAAATTCAGTAACTTGCCTGAAGTCATTCAGCATGTGGCTATACTACAACTTGAACCTAAGTTTGGCTGACTTAGAAAATTCTCTTCTGATTCTAAATTTTATGATTCTAGTCTCTAGACTGTGATGATGACTCTAGACTCTATTTTTCTGTTAGTAAAGCTGAATTAAAGTTGTTGAAAGGATCAAATGTAATGTTATATGTGAAAACATTTTGGAAACTATACTATATAGTATATAAAATATTGGAATTAGGTAGTATACAGTCTAAAGTAGGACACAGATATTAATTTTTGAAAGGAATCATTTCTTTATCCAAATCTCTGAGTTATAGTTTTACAGAATGATCTCTGTAGAAAGGCAAGTTTTGTTAGTTATTGTTAACCTTAATTGTCTGTACTTTATTGATCATACTTGAACTTTTTTGGTAGCAGTTTGTTTTTTTAAAAAGTCCTTGGGAAAAGAAACTCATGCAATTTGTTTCTATATACTAAATCAATGAAATATGAAACTGAGAATAATGTCATACTTATCCCAACATCTGATTCTATTGATTACGAAAATGTGAACTCTGACCTGGGTCAAAGAGTATATTGCTTCTATTTCAAAAAGAGCAAATAAATGTTAGTATTATTTATAGATATTTTCTTAAAAGTACATTTATTTAAAGAAGAAAGCAAGGATGAGAAACAATCAGAGCAAGAGTCAAGTTTCTTGAACATGCTTTACTGGAGGAATATAGGACTGATTGGAAAAACTTGTGATTCAAAAATTGGAACCCATTTAAAGCTGAGCAAAGAGAAGGTGAAATGATACATACTGCACAGATGGCATATCTCTACTCCTGAGGAGTATGTTTTAGGGGATCACTTGATGTGTCAAAAGGTAATCCCATTAAGGAGAACAAAGACCAACTGATCCCATATTGAGAGAAGATGAAAGGCATCTTCAATTCTCCTATTCACTGTGAAGGGGAAACAAGCCCAGAGGGACCATCCGACATTCTGTGTCACAACAAATTAAGTATGCAATTGGCTTTCTATGTCACCAAGTTGAGTTAGAGTGGGAATTATTTACAGCAGTTTGAATGCAGGTAGAAAATAAGTCCACAGAGATCTGTAACTAATGTGTGTGGAAATTCTTTTCTCTATTTGTTTTCTCCTTTTTGCCTCCTCCTCAACACATTTGGAATGAATTAATAATGGTAATACATCCACAGCAATGAGTATGAAGGTGGCAATGCTCAGAAAAGATTGCTCCAAGAACAACTCTGTCTGTCCTAGGTGAGTGGGAAAGGAGTGAAATAACATCTCGTGGTAAGATGCTCACCAGTGTAAAGAGTGAGGGTGAGTGAGCGGTAAACAGAAGATGCTCTGAGTTAGTTCATAGCTTAGGTGTTTGCTGGGATCTTCAAAGAAATAACATATAGCTTGAAAAAAAATCACAGTTCCTTAGAGACTCTGAATCTACAGAAGATCGTTAAATTCTAAAAGGAAATGTTACTTGAGAGCTCCCTGTTGACAAATATCTGCCCGGGAATCATTTTTCTCTGTGTTGTGTATTTGTGAGTGACGTTCAACCAAGCTGATGCTCTTCTGTGAAAACCAGAGTTTTTTTAGTTTTCTTTCTCTGCTTCAAGGTTTTTTAATCTTTAAAATCTAAGACACCTTTGAGTCTTTGTGTAAATGATACATTTTAAATAGCGGAATCAATTTGAATTAAAAATTAACAGTGCCACGGAGTTATATATGTACTTATTGAAAAAATAAGGGCTTTGGGTAGTTTGAAAATGTATGGGACAGGCAGAAGAAAAGAGGAGGAAAAAATGTTCATAAAGATAAAAAGAAGTCTACAGAATTAGCATTTTGTTTTCGTGCTTTCACTGTTGACTCTGAATCTTCTTTTTCATGACGAAGGAGTTGCTTATCTTTAGTGCATGAAAATAGAGCTAAAATGACTATTTGGGACAGAGCAGATTCCTGTAAACGCACATATCTAGGAGTCTATATATCCCTGATATGCCCCCTTTTCAACATAAAGTGCACATCTGTTTCCAATGCATTGAATTCAATGTCTAGAGTACATGAGTTTTGCTATCCTACTTATGCTTAGTGCATATAGATATCCATCAACAACAGCGATCAGCAAATACAATTTCTACTGGGCACACCTTTTTTTTTTTTTTTTTTTTTTTAACATTATACAGTATGAACTGAGGACTGTGTCCGAATCCCTCTCTCCTCTCGAATTAATTTGCCACATTCTAAATCCGTAGATAAAGTAGTTCCAGAAGTGGAGTTGGTTGGATGGGTTTGCTTACATTGCAGTCCATAAAAGAAACAAAAAGCCTTGCATGCAAAAGAAATGGGAAAAAATATAGAAAAATGAATAAATCAGAAGCGAGAATGAATGTTTAAATGAAAATTTAAATCACATGAAGCTGGCAATTATGAGAAGCACATTAAAGCATAACATATACAAACTTTTATTTTTCAAATTAGTTGCATAAAACGACACCTCAAGAGCAAATTGAAGGTTAAAACAAAACAGATCAGTCTATTCTGCCCTTTAATTAAAGACAGTTTTCTATAATGAGGTCTAGGAAAGGGGTACTCAACACTCTGGCAATTGTATTATATTTCTGGGGAAGATTTTCATGATGAAAACAGATTACAACCAATCATCCTTAGTTTTGAGTGCTTAAGGAGGGCTTCCACTTAAAGGAAGTGGGTCTAGCCTCAGATTATGAATCAGAACCTGCTACATAATTTGAAGGGCACAGTGCAAAATAAAAATGTGGGACGCCTTATTAACAATTATTAAGAATTTCGAGAGAATGACAACAATGTTAAACTGGGTCTGTTATTAATAGTTCATAGTCCTGAAATTCTAATAGTATTTTTAAATTGAATGGGTGGCCTAAAGCACTGCAGTGACTATGAGCTTTGTATTTTTTTCGTTCTAGTATGCTTGTGAAGGAATTTTCTTAAATCACCATCATCTTTTTTAGAAGAATGTAAGTTCCATATGTGATTTCCTTCAAAGATAAAAGTAAGAACCCAAAATGGGTGATGACTGAAATCATCCTATAATCCTAAATACAATTTTGAAAAATCAAGTCTCAAATATATCTTATTGCCATTTTGTATTGTTTATCTAATTCCTAGCAAAAAAAATTGGCAGTGAATTATCCTTTTACAAATCCTACTTTGACAGATGTAAAATGCTCAATTTCAAAATACCACTTTTATATCTTTATATAAGTTGTTTTGCATTAGTACATGTGCTCAGAATCTACACTTAAGGACTGGTAACATTTCTCTCAAATATCTTTTTATATCTTTTCCAATTTTGGATTTATTTCTTCCTTGCTTTATCTAGGGTTTCTATCTTAAGAGCAAATAACTTTTTGAGAAATGAACATGAGTTTGGAATTTCTGCACTGTCATTCCAAATAGTGCTAATTGGATTTAGGGTATAAGACTCTTCTTTCTTCTCATTAATAAATAATGAGGCTGCTAGCACCTGGCAGGAATTCAACAGCCCTTTGCTCTAACTCAAAAATGTCTCTTCTGGGCGTGTAATTCAATAGACTGTTACAAGAAAAAAAAAAAAAAAAAAAAGGCAAGCATGCTTAAAAACCCCAAACTTAAGACACATAATGCCAACTAAAAACCACCCACTCCTAGAAAGAGATGACTCACCTGTTCAATATCATTGTTCTTCCGTGATTTGTATATAAATTCTCCAATGGCTACAAACACAGAAAGAACCAGTCCAGCAGCCAGGACAATGAAGATGCCCCCAATATTTTCTACTCCTAGAGCACTGGCCTCTTTATTGTCTTCCTCGGGGCAGCCATTCCCCCGCCACCATTTCTCTTTCATCATGTGCAGCTTCCCTTCTTCTTGTAGCTGGAGAATAGCAATTGTAATTTTATCCCGGTAAGGAGAACCTGTAAGTGAGGTCATCACAACGCTGGTCATCAAAAGGTTGAGGAAGATGTCAGGAAGTATTATTGTCTTAGCAGTAACTACTTTACGGCTGTTGTGAAACCCCAAACCACAAATCAGCTAGCAAGGGGGAAGCCTATATTTTGAAAGCTCTAAATAATTGGAAAGGGTTAGCTGACATGTTGAGATTAACTCTGGCCTTGACTGTTTGCTCCTTTTAAGTAAGGAAAAGCTGAAGTAGGAATTCTGTGACATTTCTGTTTCTGATGAGTTCTTCACGAATCTTTTCCCACATCAAAGGATTTTGTTGCTTAGATTCTACTTTTTCTAGGCTGTTGATTGTTTCATATTGTGACTAAGTATGGCTAGATAACCACCAGTGCCTCTTCCTCTTCCTAGGGGAATAACACCTACATCCCCATCTCCTTCTAGTTCAGTGTGGTCATTTCTAGTCAATGGGAATTAAAGTGATGTATGACATTTCCAGTTCTATGTCATAAGTCTTCCCAACATAATTTTCTGTGTGCTCTCTCTCACCCTTTTCCCAAATACGTATCAGGAAGAAAAGGATTTCAAGTCATTAGGGATGGTGAACCCACAAATAGAAGAAACTTGGGGGCCTCAAAGTGACTGTATGAAGCAGAGCTTCTCTTTCAATCCACAAGAACTGTGACAAGAAAAAGAAATAAACATTTACTTTGTAAGCCACTGAAAATTTGCAGATGTTGTTTACAGCCATTAGTCCATAATGACTAATGCACCTATTAAGATAAACTTAAGAGTAGGCTTTGAATAATTCAAAGGTCCTCCAAAATTTAGTTAGGTTTGGAAAATTTGCAAGGACTGTATGGATAATATTTATACTCTATCTTCTAGTAATGCTGCTGAACTTTTAATTAGGTCAGGTTTAGAGAGTAACAACATCTATCCGTAGACATAGCATCTTAATACTGGATTCCTGTGTCAACCAAAGCAAAGGAAGAGAGAGAGTAAGATTCTTACTCAATTTCTCCTTGGAGACTAAGAACTTTTGTTAGTATTTCTTCTAATGAGTAGGAGAGTAATACACCCTGGCTTTCTCTGTTTGCAAACTTTTTGGTGGAAGCAAATTGAAAAATTAAGCATCTTAGGACCAGAATAAATCTTAGAAATTATATAGCCCAGTCCACTTGTTTTAAAATTGAAGAAATTCAGCACTGAAAATATGAGAGAAACTAATAGCTACTGGCAAAACCAAGAATTAAATCAGTTCTCCTTACTTCTTACTTCTCAGTGTTATTCTCATGAAATTGCCCCCATATCGTCCTTCCCACCTCCACATAGGCCTTGTACCCTATGGCAGGGTTTACATAAAAAAGAAGAAGGTTAACATTTGTGGCTTTTATCATTTTTTTTTCCTCCTAAGACTTCCTAACATAGTTGTCAGCACTCAGAATCAAGTTTAAAAGAAGAGCAAATGCTTTGGAGTTAGATTACGGCTTGTCAATTAAGAGTACAGATTTTTGGTAAGAAAACAGGTCTTGAAAGTCAAATTAAAAGATACTAGTTTTTTGCTTAAACTCTCCCAGAGTAATGGCTAGGATTGAAATGAGCACCATTAGCATGTCCATACATGTGAGCAATTAAATAAAGCTGAAATGCTTTGTGTTAATGTACATGAAAGTGCCTTGAAGAGTGTAAGAATAATTTTTATTGTAGTGGTTGCAGCAGTAATCATAGCAGTCTACACAGTGGGCCCTCAATAAATGTTGACTGATGCTCTCCTTCTGCCTTCAGGCTGCATAATACCTATAACATTTCGGACAGATGGGGATCCAATCTCTGTTTAAAGTTGTTCTCTAAGGAAGGTAATTTCCAGCCTCCCAGTAACCTGTTTAAGCCCTAACTGTTCTCACTCTCTTGTAGTTTTATTTGAAATCTCTCATGAGGCACATTTCCAAAGCTTCTGTCCTGAGAGTCTCTAAGAAGAAAAGTCTTCAATTTTGTGTTGCGACTGAGCTGACTTTGCCCATCTTCAACCATGGGAAAGAGTTTGGAACCTTAAGGGAGTCAGTCAGGACAAACCAGAAGTGTGCAGAGAATTTTTTAAGTCTGAATATATTCTAAGTCCAATCTTCTTTGTTGTTGCTTAAATGAACTGAATGACATCAGAAGCAATTTATTACAAGTCACTTGAAAAACTATATATGTATACACGCAGATCTTCCTGAATAGCAACTGATCTTTCTTAAAGAGTCAATTCATCATAGAAGAAGCATCTCACCAATTTTTCCAACAGCTGTATTCCCAGTAGATGTATTCTTTTTGAGGTCTGCCATCTGTTCCAATTATTTCTCCATTGTTTTTGGTTTAAAAGCATGACAGGTTTATAACCACTATGAAAAATTCCTGGAGTATATTTCTTTTCATCTAAGGAGGGGGGAAGGCTCTTTAGCTTTGGAACTTATTATGGGTGATGTTGGCAAAAAAGAGACTGAACAGTACATTCAGACCTCTCTATCATGTACATAAAATCTAGTGATACTCATCACACAGACAGCCTCATTCACATGAAGGCAGGCAGTGATTTTCAAAGTGCCACATTAATTTAGAAGTGTTGCAGAAAGGAGACCCTTGTTCACCTCCTGCCATTCCCCAAGCCCCTGTTACTCACCATACTATCAGAAATTTTAGCTTTCAAGTTCTATTCTATTCTGTAGAAGGAACTCATGTTAAAGTGCAAATGTTCTCAGGGAGAATGATACAGATTGATATTTTCTATCACTATTACCAGTCAGGAAATTTGGTGGCCAAAAGGGATGTTTAAAAGTGGTAAGGTGGAGTTATGGGGTGGAAGATGAAATGATAAGGATGCAGTTTCAACTTTATCATTTAGTCTAATGATGGTTTAATTAAGAAACTATACTTGCTTCTCTAAGAAGATGCAGACTATGTTGCAATCAGTCCTAGGGGCTTGATTCTGCAGATTCAGACAAAGGTACCCACTTCTAGTGTTCTTGTCTGACTCATGGCCCATTTAACTAAAATCAGCAGTGAGGAGATATAAAAAAATAGCATCTGTCTAACTTCTTCTACCCCTCTTATCTAAAGTAAGGTGGCAAAGTTTGGTTAGAGAAATAGGACATGTTTTTAAAGTCAAATGGTGGCATACTGTCTTTTTAGCTAGTGTCTAACAATCCCTCTGAAATCCCTGCAGAACATGTTGACTAAATTATAGGACAACTTAACACCTGGGGAGAAAATATACACTTCACTATTTCATCAAGAAAAGTTATTGGAAACAAAAGGGCAATAGATAGGTATAGGATCTCTAGCACAATTTTTCTGCGGAAGATTTTTTTAAAGGACATACATGATAACAAATAATAATAAAGTTAATTTCTCCACAGCATATATTCCTAACACCAGGTAGATAGCAGGGAGTCAAATTGGTTGTGTACTCATAGTAAATGCTGCGGCAAGTTGATTTTTATCTGGTTAATTAAATTAGCATTAATCAAAAGTTGAATACAGCATATATAATCTTTTCTTTTTTTTAATGAATTTGTTACCAAATTAAAACATCAGAACAATTCACCTAAAATCTGTTTTTTTTTTTTTTCCCTTGAAAAAATGGGACATCTGGTAACCTGTGCTCAAATTTCCACATGTCTACAACTGACTGACCTGAAAAGCAGCTGCCTCCTTTAGATCAGTCACGTGGTCTCTAATTCTTTGTAGTTGTCACCATGCCCTACTGCCTCCTGAAGCAAATAAGCCTTCCTCACTTATGATATCTACCTGGTCTCTGTAAGCATTTGAGTTTGTGGTCCCTACCTAATGTTGAGGGTCAGACTGGACAATTCCTTTCAAACAACCAAAATAATATGAACAAGCAAATCAAATCTACCTTGAGCCCTTAATTATCTGGCTAGACTGTGATTATGATTTCTGCTTATTGGACTAGTCCAGTGGTCTGGATAGTCCCTGATTCTTCTCCTTTAAGATGCTTATCAACAAATTACCAATGATTCAATTGAGAAGAGCGGGTTTGCCACCACACCAGAACTTTGGAACAATACAGTTTTCTATAGAAAGAAAAACAGTAGAAAAGGAGTGTTCTGTAGAGAGGGAGTCAGTAATTCTCCCTTGAATACAGAAGAATATTCTATTCATGTCTATTACTGACATGCAAGAAGCCATCCCTGTATAGATCTGTATATAGAAGGCAATACCCTCTCTAGGGATAGCAGTGGTACAGAACTAAAGAATGAAAATATTTGAAGTTTTTAGATAGTTCTCATTGATTGAATTTAGTATATTGCCTGAGCAAATTATAATTATAATTTAATCTTTATCATTTTTCTTTCAGCTGATATAGCCTTGCTTTTTCATCTATTGATATGGAACACTAGCCCTCTAATTTTTGTCATCTATATGCATAATTAATTTTCTTATATTCTAATATAATTTACAGCAGAAAAATTATATAGGAATATGTAGTTATTATATAAAATAATGTAAAGAGAATTAATCAGGAAGATATTTTCTTTAAGATATATTTTTTGGGACTGGCCTGTGGCTCACTCGGGAGAGTGTGGTGCTGATAATAATAACACTAAGGCCACGGGTTCAGATCCCATATAGGGATGGCCAGTTAGCTCACTGGGTGAGCGTGGTGCTGACAACACCAAGTCAAGGGTTAAGATTCCCTTACCGGTCATCTTAAAAAAAAAAAAAAAAAATATATATATATTTTGGGTAAAATAATAAAACCTATATTTTATTAAACAGTTACATAGTGGCAGAATTTGAAAGAAACACTGGTTGAAAGTTTATTAGATTAAATATCTGGGAATCTTCAATTCAGACCATGCTTCTGATCTATATTAACATTTTCCTTATTTATTAGTCCACTAAAGGTACTGTGGGCCTATCAGAATTTGCAATAGAGAACTCTGAGCCCATCCCCTTCCACACTTGCAGTCAACATTCCCCATCTCAGTCTTGGCTAATGACTTGCCCTTCTTACCGATGGGCGTTCCCACTCCGTAGCCTTTGGAGTCAATGAGGCCCCCGATCTGAGTGAGGTTGCAGTTTCTCTGCGTCACATACTCAATGCTGGTGGACTCCATCAGCAGGGCATAGTCAGTGGTGAGCACTCGTTGGATGCCCTCATCACTGTTTTTTACCAGGGCAGTCTGCTGCCTGCTGCTCATGAAAGCCCACATCTTCTCATAAGTGGATATCTTTGATTTCTGCAGGGAAAGAAAGCACACCCACCAGCAGAAGAGTGCTGAAAAAAAAAATATGGCCTAAAGCTATTCAAAATTCCAATGATTCAAATAATACAGGGAAGATTCTTTCTCCACAGGTGAGACCCTGATACTTCAATTTGGTAGCTGAAAAGAGCTCAGTTCACTACAGGGAAGCACATGGAGGCACTGAAGCAGCTATCTAGGTAGAGGAGACCTTGAACTGTTGGTTGATTAGCTCAACGTGCTTTTGTTGCTTCCAGTTAAGGAAGAAGGAACATTGGAATCAATAGTAGCACTTGCCTAATGAACTGTGGTCACTTAAGAACATGCCATCATAACTCACTGGGCCAAGGGGTGACTGGCTCACTCCAGGACTCTGCTCATTTACTCTGTTTTCCTTCCAACCATTCAACTTCAGCAGGCATTGTTTTACTGTTTTCAGGTATATAAATTTCAGTACCGGATACAGCATTCCTTTGCTGCAGACAGCCCTGGGATTCTCCCCTTTCTCTGTTTTACTTATGAAAGAACTACCCTTCACTCATATCTTTTCTAGAAAACCTAGAATGTAAATGCACTTTTAAAATAAAAATTCAGATCAGAAAACTCTTCAAGCTATATTTATATGCCTTTTCATGTATATAATTTTTAATTGCAATCATATTTTAGATAAAAAGAACTGTACATCTCATTTCAAAGTATTCTATGATTTGATCTTTTCTCTTACTCTTCAGCTTTTTCATAGATTCAAACTATACAGATACGTTATATAATATATGCATCTACACATATACGCCACTACTTCATTATCTTTCTTTGTTAAAACATAGTGCCTAAATTTTCATATTGCTTAGACATGAATTTTCTAGTTGTGATCTATAATTAGGCATTTTGCATTTTACATTTTACTCTGTAATCTCCATATTGTTGCAATTTTTCCTGGATTTTTTTTTTTTCATTTGCATCACTATGCCCCTCCATTTATTTCAAGGATGAAAGACATTATGGGAATTACCTTTATTTCAAATTAACCCCAGTTCTCATGCAAATATACAGTGTTCACACACATTAGACAGATTCCTTGGCAGGCACAGGATGTATCATCTCAGGAGTAGAGAGAAGCTTAAAACATGATTTGGGGCCATAAGCAATAAATACAATACCTGTGGAATCAACTCTAGAGTAGTTATTCATGCTCAGATGTTCCTAGGGGCTCACTAAATTCCTAACTCTATTTAAGACCTGTGTTACTACTGCAGGCTTTATGAGTTACAGGAGGACAGATGGCTTTGTTTTGGATTGTTAGGCCTTTGAAAAGCCCCCTGAGAAAGGTCTGGGAGACAAATAACAATTCAATAAACAGTACCTTATAGATATTGGTATTTTATGGGACTCATTCTGTCATGATTAAGCTCCTGTGAGTTACTCCTCAACCCCAGAGACGTCTGCGAATTGGAGCTCATGTCTCTACAACAAAGGCATGTTTTGGGGGTCAGGGTCAGTGCCTCATTTGTTGTGTGCTTTCAGCTTTGCAGAGTTGGATAATGCTAAACTTTTAATAAAGAGCTGCGCATACAAGTGCAGGGAGGTCAATCTGTCTTTTGGTAGTAAATGCACAGCTGGGAAAATTATTCCTCCATCAGGAAAGTTCCTTAGGGGAAAATAATTTTCTTTGAAGTATGAAATTTTAAAGTCGTCAGAGACTTTAGAAATCGACTCATTCGAACTGCTGCTTTCACAGAAGAGGTAATGTTGGTCCAGAGACTTGGAGATTCAAAAAGCCACAAAGCAAGTTAATATCAGAGCTAATCCTGAACCCCATGACCCCAATATCTAGTTTAAAGCCCTTTCCACTGCACCATGCTGATTTGGGAAAGGTGAATGACAAAATTCTTTTCAGAATGATTTTAATGTTATTTGATCTACATGTAAAAATATAGCTTATATTCATAGACTTATATTATTCCCTGAGGCAGTTTGCTAGTTGGTCTCATGTTAATACAAAGTAGGAACCAACCTCCATATAAAAAATTCCACGAAACATTAATTTTTTTCACCATATTTCAAATTTTATTAAAATTAAGGCTGTAAATAGTCAGAAAACTGGATTTTTGGTTTATGAAAGTCAAGGTCAAAACAAAGTAATTGGTCAATTTTTCCATGGTAAATGGACAAAGTGTGGGAAGATCTTTGAGGCATCCAGGGAACTGAAGGACACAGAAGGAGATGAAAAGATACAACTCAAAACCTACACAGCTGTTATTGAGTCCCTTTCAGGTGTGGTTCTCAAATTATCTGTAGTCAAGGACTTTATTTTCCATACATTGCAGACCCAGCTGTGGTCCTACAGCACACGACTAGCATGCAGCTCATACTATGTGTGACTCACTATGTGAATACTTGGCAGCACTCAAAGTGGTCTTAAACTCAGGGAGAAGAGAGATCCCGAGCTCGGTGCCACCACAATATTCAATAGCTGCAATATTTCTAAACTCTTACTCAGTTTTTTTGTATATCTTGTCATAGCTTGGTAACAAAATATTTCCTAAGCCAGCATGTTCTTCACAGTACATTTTGAGTAGCACTGTTCAATTGAGCAGAGGTCAAGAATTTAAATCCAGCAACATCCATTCTTCCTTCTTGGAGTAGAAGGTTGTTCATGAACTGAATTCCTCAAGGAGCTACAGGGAAAATATAGTTGTCATGGATTCCTTCGAAGCATGGAATGCAGAACCTTTTCTCTGTAAGAAAACTGTTACTTGGTAGGGGACTTGGTAAAGTTGAAGGTGTAAGAACCATTATGAATTCCTTTCACTCCTTGCTATTTTTGCTCCAGCCTAATAGTGGTAAAAATAATGGGAGCAAGAAGTTTGCTTTTATTTAAAGTTCTCTTTCCTTATTTAGAAAGTTTGCTGTTGTGGAACTCCACTCTATTCCACATTTAGAATCATAGACCACCTGAGATGCTAGGTAGCTCAGAGTTCACAGGAAGACCCAAAATGTGGCTAAAGAATGACTTTTTTAGTAGTTAGAAACATACGTAGACGTTTCACGTACTTTAGGATATGGTCAGTTTTCCACCATGGGAAAAACTTCATGCTTAGAAAAATTCACTTAAGAACCCTTCAACTCCAACTCTCTCAATGAACCCCTTCATATTACTTGAGGCCAGGGACAGTAAGTGACATACAGAAGGTCACAATTCCTTAGTGAAAGAGCCGGTACAGAACTGGGGGCTCTTTCCTACTTACTCCTGAGTTCTGTCCACTGTCATGACATGCTCAGTAATGCTTACTTTTTGTTAGCTCAAAAAGTAGCATCTTGGGAGTAGTTAAATTACATGGATTCTTTTTTAACAGATTTTTCAAAGACATAAATCTTAATAATTCTTAAAAAATAAAATTATACTTTATAGAAAATTATCATAAATATTAAAAGACCAAGCAGACTGAATGGCAGCCTGGTTGTTTTTCCACTTCTAAATCTTCTACAGTACAGCCATCCTGCTTAATCACTCTGAATAATGTATATTTAAAAAATGGAAACAGGGATTGCCACTCATTTCACTGAATCTGTCAAAAGTTAATTAGAATATTTGTAATGTCTTCTGAGCTTCTTAGCAAAAGTTCCTAAACTGAAAAAGCCTCATTTATTAAATCTAAAATCATCAGTTTCTTTTTTTTTAAATCCTAAGAGGTATCAGGTTTAGATAAATTCATTTTGTCTGCTTAAACCCGATTATGTGGCTCTCCTGGTGCTGATGAAACATTTTTGGCAAAGAATAAGCATTTTTCATCTGAAATCTGCTGTAAGAGAGTTTTATTGTATCACTGTTCGATGACCACTATTTATTCCTCTCTTTTCCCCCTATAACACATTGCAAGTTAAACACTCACTGGGAAATGATTTCTGATGTGTGTCTGTGAGCAGTTAAAAACTACTCACATAGTAATAACAACCAGCACATGCAGTGTTTACTGTGTATCAAGCACTATTCTAACTACTTGGCATATATTAATTCATTTTATCTTTACAGATGAGGAAATAGAACACCCCATGAAGAAATGAGGATTTGATCACAGCAACCTGGTTCCAGAGTCTGTGTTCTTAACCAATAGGGAATCAACTATTGTTTTAATACAGAGAACATCAAACTCATGGCTTGACTAATGTTTCAGAAGAATTAACAAATTTTCTAAAGAAATAATTGAAGTAAGTAGCTGTGGCATCTTTCTATTACATCCACAGCTGTTGCAACTCCTGTACTCATCACATAAGGTACGGAAACTATTTACATGACTTTTAACAGCTTACATTTGTTTAGACAATAATTTAGACAGCGTTTTAGGAAATGCAACAGTTGGCACCTGGAAGAAAATGTGGATATTGCTTATATTTTTTACTTTTCTTTCACAGTATTTTGCCTTCCATGAAGTTCCATTGTTTTCAGTTGCAGGATTTCTGTTGTAGGAAGTAACATATGTGCAAATCTGGGATGTAGTATGATTTTTTTTAGATCCATTTTGTAGAAATATCCCTCTAATGTTTCATTTTCATTGAGATAAGCATTACTTATTATTTTTTTGACCTGGTTTTAGGGCTTTTACAGGGCAGATGTATAATCCCATTATTCAGTAGAATCAATAACTGCACAATTCTACTTCAGACCAATATTTCTGAAGATTTTATATATAGATCTGTGTTTATATATGTCTATTTTTACATATATCTTTAACTGCACATGTATACATACACATTGGAAAGAAATTATTGATTTTTAGTTTGTTACCTAATCAAATGTGATCTTATAAATATGGTAATATATGCATACTGAACAAATGAAATATCATAAAATGATTACATTTTAATATCTCCAACTTACTTTTACTTTAGACAAATCCTGATCTAAGAAAAACCTTAGAAATCAACCAAAACATAGAAATCAGTTATGTAGAAATCTAAACTTGTGAAATAGACACATCAAAGGTGACTATTGCCTTAAAAACAACCATTTCTTCTAATACATGATTAACTATATTATTTTGTTAGATAATAAATTCTCACGCTATTTAAAAAATATGATTTAATTTACAAAAATCATTCTGAAGAAAGACTATCCGAAGAAAGCATTTACAGTATGGTGAGGAGCCTCTGTCTTTCAAATGTGTATAATATGATTGTTGCAGATGATTATGCTCTTAGCTTAAATTGATAGAAAGTTATGACATTTGCACATTCTCCAAGATTTTAAAAAATCATGGGTTCCCTTTAGAAAATTCCCTCAGTGGAATTTAAATATCTTTGCTAAGATATTTTTCCTGTTTTCCTCCTGTCTGGAGTTAAAGATTGGTCTATTACAGGCAATATACTGGGCTTTGAAAAAGGTTAACTTAAATTGACCTCATGGATTTCTTCCCAAACAAATACATTTTTTTTTAACCTACAGAGACCTAACATTTATGATACCGATGGTAAATTAGCTGGACTTTTCAAACACAAGCTAATAGCTCTTATGTGAAGAGTGCCTTTCTATGTAGAGACATTTGAGAAATTTCTTTCATCTTGTGCTTTCTGAAATGGTTATTTCTGTCCAAAGTCTTTCTCTCCACAAGGCTCATTACTTCGGTTCTATTGGTGCAGTGCTCAGCAACTTCTCTGAAAGTCTTTTGGGTTAATGACAGCACCTAAGAGAGTCCCTTATTCCCACAGCTGGTCCAAAGCCCCTAGACCATGAAAGCCAGAAATGACAAGTCTGTTATGATGTTTTAAAACCTATTTTATCCAAGTCATTTTAGACTGAATCACGATCTAATCTGTGTAATCCTCTAGCTTGAGTCTGGAAGAATAATGATTTGTTACAAGGCGAGCTGCTACTGGGAAGTGTTTCTTACATGAGTATTTCATAGCCAGTTTGGCTCATGAGGAATTCTTCTGATGTCTACACCACTTCCTGTTTGCACAACTGATAATACCTATCCACATTTTGCGTTGTATTTAACAGATATGTGTGTATCTTGTCTCTACGGCTATTCTGATCTCTAAGCCTTGCACAAGACTTTATAACTTCTCCGAACCCCCCAGTCTCTTACAGTGCTAACCTCCATGCTGGCCGTATTGGTGATCCTAGAAAAAGTATAAATTGAACTGAATTAAACTGACCTGTGTCACTCTGCTCCTGAGCTGGATGCTAAGGACAACCTCACCATCTATTGCTTACCTTCCATCTGGGAAATGGTTCTTCAGCAAATGCAACACATGTGTGCAGGAAGGGCTTCCAAAGACCAGGGTCCCTTTCTGGCCAGGCCTCTAAAAGTCTTTGAGATCTCGGACACTGTAACTCCCTCTGGTGTTTTCTGAACTTTAGCAGAAAGCACACATTCCAGAGATTACTTACAGTAAGGAAACTGAACAAAGACCAGAGTATTTTTAAATCTAGAGGGATTGAAAAATTAGGACTAATAGCTCAGGTAAGGGTTGAGTGATAATGGTGATGGTGCTGGTGATAGTTATAACAATATCTAACTTTTTTTTCTTCCTTATAATTTTCCAAGTAGTAGTGTAAGAATATTACCTCTATTAAGTCATTTAATCCTTAAAATAATCTTATGAGTTACATACTACCCTCAATTTACAGACATAGAGATCAAGGTACAGAGAGTTTAAGTAACTTGCCAACATCTACATTGCTAATAAGCAGTCATCAGGATTTGCACTCAGGCTGTTTGGCTCCAGACCCTGCAAACTTCACTGTAGGTTTTAATTTCTAACCCAGTATTTGATGTTAGAACCATGGATTAAAACCATTATCTTCCTTGGGTGATTGTTTACAAAGGGGCACTGAAAAATTCCCTTTCGGGCCTCAAATTGTTCTTAGATTTTTCCATGACAATCCTTTCTCTTGTCTGATTCGCTACACTGTCACTGTGAGACCAAAGTTTGGACCATTCTGTTATTCCATAAGGTAAGCAATAGAATTACAACAAGGAGAAAGAACAGAATTTTCATACATTTTCTACCTTCTGTGAGAGATACAGAAGACTGATATCTTAGTGTCCCATTTATAAAAGGAAAAACTGTAATTGGATGTCATTGCTGTCAGTTTTCTTTGGTATAAGAGAGAGAAATAGGTCAGGTAGGCCCTAGGGAAGCTGTACCCAAGTTATGTTCACAGAGCTTGGCCGTAAATTGACTGCTCTTTGTACCTCCAAAGTTGCTGGTGGTGGTCCCAGAGAGCTGTTAGGGCAGAGAAAGACTTTCCTGTTCAGAATATTGAAACAATTGAAAGGATCAAGCAATTTACCAGTGGAAAACAGAGAAACCAATAGAGTTAACATTGGATTATTAATTAGTATTATCCTGAGTAGAAATAAGAGGGAGTTTGTTAAAGAAGTCTTTCAAAGTCTGTTGAAGCTCTGACTTACTGATACACGGACTTATGAACTGAGTCCATTAACTAATGGAAGCTCTGACAAGCAAAAAGAAAAGATCCTTTGATATTTGGAGAGAAATTTCCTGAAACATCTCCAACAGTACCTGGACAGTTGAAGAAATGCTCTGCCTTTCTTTACCCCTGTCTGGCTCACTGGCCTTGTGCTGACTGACACCCTTTAAGACTTTAAGACTCAGAGTTCGGATGACCTTGTGAAAATGTAATGTTTAATAAGCATCATACCTGAGTGACCTTAGCCACAAAACTTACAGTTATTCTTTTCTTCATGGACAACGTCAGCTAGAATCTTGGATGTCCATCTGAAGCTTTGTGAATGTGTGTAGAATTGAATTTATAATTCAATCCTAGTTCTTTTGTGTAAATCCAGTCCTTGATGATCAGTGTGGCTGTTCCACACACAAATGACTCAATGAAGGAAAACTGTTGAGGTCTTCCCAGTCTCTGGCATGTATTATCTTGACCCAGTGCTTGTTTTAAAAATGTCAGTTTATTCCTTCAGCTTTACCTGAATTCAGATAGTGGATAGTGGAGCCTCACCTGAGTTATTTAAAAAAACATTTTTTTTTCATGTCAAGAATTGAATATCCCAAATCTGAAATCCCAAATCTAAGGTGTCATGCTATCTTCAAGAATAGCTAAGTCTAGGAGAAAAAGTAAATGGATTTTTATTAAAATCTTAGCGAGCAACTTCTGGCCACACTTTTCAAGGAGAACCTTCACTAAGAACATCTGTTCATTGTGGCCCAGAGAACAAATGTGAGGGATTAGTGTATTTTGTTTGGTCATCGATTTTGGTAATGTCTGTAGCCTTTTCTTTCTCGCAACTGCCTATTCTCTAGCTGTAAAATGATTTAAAACCAACTTGAAAGTAAAGGTACAGGTTTCTACAGGTGTCTACCATTTGAGTGCTGCCAGAGGGTTTTATGCTGTTGTAGGTTTTTTTTTTTTTTTTTTTTTGGTGGTGATGGTTTGGGCAGGGGAGCGTGGACAGAAACACTTTAAGTTACACTGTGTGTGATGAGAAAATGTTTCTTATTAGAAATTTCCTTGTGACTGAGTGGAGATGGGACCCATCTGAGCAAGTGGCTTATGCTTCAACAACTGATCAAAATGCGCAAGGTTAGACTAGGCAAAGGTAGCTTTCCTTACTCCTTCTACAGCCCTAGAGAGGTTGTTGCCTTTAATTAAGACAGAGAGAAAGGGAGGGAGGTGGACCTTGATAGGGGTGAAACATTAATGTGAAGACAGGTCAGGACTGAGTCCCTGTGACCATAACAGATGTCACTCAATGACTTAAGGTGGAACTACCCTGAGAGCTAAAAGGCTGGAATGTTTTTCACTCTAGTGGAATAATCTGGTTTATTATTCTGTTTTCAGTGGGAAAACAAAATCTGATTTAGTCCTTGTTCTTTAGTTGCAAATAAATTCCTTCTCGGTAAATAGGGTTGCTGGGCCACAAGCTAACTTGTAGAATGAGGAATTTGGCAACAGTGTTTCTTCCTGAGTGGGTCTCTATGTATCCACCCACCTTTCTCTCCTGCTCTCTCCTTATCTCCCTCCTTCACTCTCTCTCACTCTCTCTGTCTGATAGAATTTCATCTCTCTCAGAATTCATTCATGCATTTGTTCATATCTTGAAAACATATTTTCTGATGGCCTACTACGTGCCAGGCATTTGTTTTAGGTTCTGATGATGTAATGGCAAAACAAACCAACTAAAATATATCAAGTCTCTACCCTCAAAGATTTTACTTTCTAAAATGCTCTAAAGTTTGACTGAATCCTGGATCTTCATTGCTAGCTTTGCAACTTTGGGGCAAGTTACTTAGCCTCTCTGTGCTCATTTTCCTCATCATATCACAGGGATATCAGTACTTTATCAATAGGCCTTTATAGGGAAAAAATGAGGTAACACAGGAGAAGCATTTAGAAAGAGAGAGTGTGGCTCAGGGTTGGTGCACAGCTCTCACTGCTATTTTTACGGATACGATCTGTACTACCAATGCGTTCTTTCTGCCTGAGGTGCTTATTGCCTTGTTTGCCTGGTGACCTAAGAGATCACTTTCATTGTGTCTCATTTTCAGGACCATGGACAAACAGGAGACCTCTCTGAAAATGGCTGGGAGCAGCAGTTGTGAGAATAGCACATGTCTGTTTGTGGAAGTGCATTATCCGAGCATGTCTTAATGCAATCACCCCAGGGTCCTGCCGGGAAAACAGGAACTGGCCCTCTGTATATTCAAAAAGGCGCATGAGCAAAAACAATCCCAAATGAATTTAAGGGGCACTTTGCAAATACACAGATCCTTTGCACAGTGGCCAAGTCAGGTCTATTGCTTTTTCAAAAGGAAACCCAGCCTTTTCCTCTTCTACATTTGTATTGTGCATCTAAAGGCAGTAGAATCTTCTCTGCCTCTAGTAGCCCATGTCTTAGGACTTTGAAACTCTTTGATTTTGGTGAATGAGGTAAATCATTTCAGATTTTTATCCAGGTATGTCAAATTCTACTTTGGCAGTGCCTCTCTGTCCCGTATCCCTTCCAAGTGACTTTTCTGGTTTCTGACAAAAACCATGATGATTCACTAGCTTGTGGTAACTTGTGTCTCTTTACATTATTGATTTTAGAAAAAATTATTTCAGAAGCTTGGAAAGCCATATATTTAATGTTACTTGTCCTTAAAACATCTCTGACCAGGAAGAAACTATCACCATGCTTTAAATCAATGATATAGTTCTTAAAATGAAAAGAATGCTTAAAATCTTTTTTCTTTTTTTTAACATACAGAAAAATAAATCCTACTTTTTACATTGTTCTGTTTTTTGATAAAACACTGGGTATAGTTTACTCTTAACACAAGGAAGTCTTTTTATTAATTACTATTATTATTAATTATTAAAATTTACTGCATAGGTAATGCCTATTTTTTGTGAACTAATACAGTTATACAAAAAAGTGTCCACTTTTTCTTACCCTTAGTTTTTGTTTATAAATTAGCATGCTTCACAAGTTAAAACAGTCCACTCAGTCCTGGGGTGACAACTTCATTTTTGGTAATCTGAATATGAAACCTTGACAAGGGTGTTTTTAGGGCTTATTTTGTTTACAACTATTGTTTTCCTTTTATTTACATGCACATTTACTTCCATCAACATTTCCTAAAAGATGATTCTTGCCCCTTCTCTGTCATCAACCAGGTATGTGCCTTTGAGCAAGTAATTTAGCTTCTGACCGTTCTTGTCTCTTCATAAGCAAAGCGAAGGGCTGAACTTCATGATCTCTAAAACTATTAGATTCATAAAAATCCACTTCTTTTTCATGGGAACTATAGTACCTGAGATTTGATAATAAAAGGACCAAGGCTTACTCCATAAGCAAGGCAGAAATTAGTTTCATTACTCTGGGTAAGAAATTTGAAAGAACAATGGACCTGAACAATGAAATACACTTGACACTAAGATTAAACACACTCAGATGTACTTCTCCTTTAGTGTCTCAGAAGGCACTCCAGCCTACTGAAAAGCTTCAGGCAAGGCTGGGAATACTGTTCTTCACTGGTTCAGATGCAACATTAGGCCATAGTTTCCTGGGATTTTTTTTCCCCCTAATTCTCCAACTAGATTCCAATGTAGACACGTTATTATAATCTGCTTCTGTTTTATCATGTACAGAACAGGAAGAATAAAATAATGAAATTCAAGTATTCTGGCTGTCAGAGTTTCAGATTAAGGAATCTTTATTTTGTGGGTTCCATAAATGAGTGATTAATTAATGGGTGGATAGATTGTGTTCAGAAAGCAGCATGTTTTTTTTCTGGTGTAAAGGCAAGAGAGGATATTGACAATATTGATCTCCATATCTGAGTGTAGTAAGTTGGTGATAGAGGGAATGACACCTAGTAGGAGACCAAAGAAACTGCTCTATACTGACAGCTGAGGACACAGGGGTTCCTCACCATGGGACTATATCACTATAAATTTTATTTCATTAAAATATTTGCCCAGATCTTTTTTTTTCTTTTTGGGCAGACTCTTTTATTCTTCAGCCCTCCTCCCCCCAGCATGAGATCACCACTGAGAAAACTTTGTCAGTTTCTTACCTTGAAGAAGGTCATTGTTGATCCATCTCTGACTGCCCCATATTCTATCTTGGTTTGCTTTGCCAGATCATCTGCTGAATCTATGGGGGATTCCATTCTCTCTACTGTCAAGAAGGCAGCCAGATTGGCAGTGTAGGATGAAATGATGATTAGGGTGAAAAACCACCATATCCCTCCAACTATTCTGGTCGATAGAGCTTTGGGCATCAGCTCTGATCCTGTGATGGTATCATCAGAGTAAGGGTGTTACAGAGAGTCAGAAGAAAAGGGAAGACTTACAGTTTGACACTATTCTAGGGAGATAAGCCCATCAAGAATTTGCTGTACTGTACGTAGATGAAATAAATGCATTTCCTAGAAAATGAAGCAATGTCTAAATGATCCTTTTTAAAATTATTAATAACTACTGCTGCTTAAGATGTAATTTATCAACAGTTGATGGTATTAAAATGGTTTTAACCCTGAGATATCCTATGTTTAAAATTTAGTTTAGTCTCTTAGAATTGAAAACTCAATCCCAAGACTTCTGGCCTTTTACTATTTTCTCAAACACAGCTTATAATGTGAAGTAATATGTTTTAGCTCTTTGTATAACTATGAAAGCTTTGAAATGCTAACTTATTTTTAGTTAAAGTTAAAGAATATAAGAAACTTTCATAAGATTAACATATCATCCATTTATCACATATACTTCAATAAAACACTGGGATTTTATCAATTAAATGAAATAACATGCAGCCATACTTGACATTTTTTATTGTTTTATGTTACTTTTAAAGTCACAGTTCTTCTTTCTAATTTGGCTAAAAGAATATATTCCCTGAAAAGCATAATCTTCTCCTTAAATAAAGTACTGTTTCTTAATTACACTCCAAAGATTGGCTGTTTCTCAGGTCGAGAGAGAGCCTTCCTGGTAAGAATATACATTTTAGATGTCATTCAGATGATTTATGATTATATTTGCAAGATAGCATAGAGGCACTTAATGAGTTTACCAAGAAAATCTTCCTCTCTATAACAAAGGGCCCATGGGCTAAGTTTACTTATGTAAAAGACAAACATCTTGAAAACAGTCTAGCTCAATTTTGGTCAAACTGAGCTGTGGAAGTCTATAAATCCAGCAGCATGATTAGAAGGAACCAGAAATACAATTAGAGATCACTCCAATTGATTGGTGAATGGAATTTGGCTAGTCCATTTGCCTGAAATTCACCATTGGTTCTGTACTCAGCATTTCCTCCATGAATTTAGACGCATGATAGAGTCTATGTGTCCAGTTAAAAAGTGGAAGAAAAACACCCTAAATTTAAAGTCACAAAGATGGAAGTACGGCAAGTCAAATATCTGGCTTAAAGCATCCTTTCACTAAACTGATTGGGTATTTTGAAGTTTTATAGTTAAAATGGCTCAAGATGGAAAGGAAAATTAGAGTTTAGCAATCTACGAAAGAAATGAGTTTATGCCCAGGCTTAATCTATAAACAGACACATGCATTGTTCATGAAATCAAAGCCAGCTCAAGGCTAGTGATAAGCAGATCAAGGTTGGCAGAGTTTCTGGGCTTTGAATTAACAGATATATTCTCTTAATGCTGTTAGGTATCTTTGTGCTTTATTCCCATTTAATGAGATAAATGTTTTGACTTGGTTTATATTTCCTTGTGCTGTTTGTTTGAATTTGGGTGTTAATATTACACAGATTTATAATAGATTCCATTAAATTGCCTCCAAGGATTAGTGAAATAGTTTGTGCTGTTGTTTTAATATTGTGGTTTAATGAGATTTATATGCCTCTGTGTGTGTGTGTTTAATGCCCAAGGTTGTTTCATATCCTTGTACTTAATTGATCTAGCAACCTTGTGGCAATACGATATTATTTTCGAACTTTAGTGGGCTACCATTAAATATATCATTTATTTCATAAAATAGCCATGGGAAATGATAATAGAGTTAATAGGTATATTTTTTCATAGCATATGGGTGCAGTTTTTCTGCTTTAAATTTTTTGTTTTTTGGCTGCATTTATGAAAAGATAAGGCTTTAACTTATTTGTATATTTGTCTAATTATGTATTACAGTCATGACTCACTTAATAGCAGAGATATGTTCTGAAAAATGTATC